>NW_020837997.1:3695248-3776570 GCF_003676395.1 Aethalodelphis obliquidens | reverse complement strand
TTCTTTCTTTCTTTCTTTCTTTCTTTCTTTCTTTCTTTCTTTCTTTCCTCTCTTTCTTTCTTTCCCTTCCTTCCTTCCTTTCTTACTTTCTTCCTTCCTTCCTTCCTTCCTCCCTCCCTTCCTCCCCTGTCCCTCCACTAGATAATACACTCCCAGAGGATAGAACTACATTCTTCAGTATACGCATAGTAGATACACACACACATTCAACATATACACAGCGGACTACATTTAAACCATAAATGCCTGTGTCATCCACCTTTTCTGAATGCCTGCTCATCTCTCCCCTTCACATCCCCTCTTCTTTTAGATAATAGCGTGTTAAGGACTGTCAGAACTGAGAGGAAGTTAAGCAATCAGCTAGTCCATCTTCAACATTTCCCAAATGCAGAGAGGGTATGACTGAGCAAGCCCAGCATCAAGGCGAGAGCCGAGCTGGTCTCTTGGCAAAGCCAGCCCGAATCTCAAAGGCCACAGAGACTCATTGCACTTTCGTGGTTGTTAAACCCCAGTGGCAGAGCAGGCGGCATCCTGTCTCCTGTCTTGAGTGGAATTCAGGAGTCCCCAGGGAGCTCTGGGCAGTTGCGGGCCGCGCCCCGTGGGTCACTCGTGTGCCTTTGTGAGGGCAGTTTCCTTGTCACTGCCCAGCTGCTTCCTGCCTCCATGTTAAGGCCTCCAGGCCAGTCTGTGGGGAAGCAGCCATCAGGGCTCTCTGCCTTTGCCTTCCACCCAGACCAGACCAGGCTCGTCCTTCCTGCTGCTGTTCAACCTCTCACGCATCTGCTCACCAAGACCCTGGTCCTCTTTATGAGAATTTTCTCCTGGATTGTTGCCAAAGCATAGACAAGCGAGCCAGGAGAGAAAGACATCCCCCCAGACATACAGAAACTATAGAAATGTGTCTCATCAGCATCATTCTCCCCTCTTCCTCCCCTGTGGTGGGCATGGGGCTGGCACTGGGTGGGTAGCAGGGTGAGTGGTGAGGATGGAATGAAAGAGGATACTTAGTGCTTCCATCTTATTTTGTCCTTTTGTACGAGTAACCTTTCAAAACTTCCCTCATTCATTGATATATTCATTTATTCCACAAATATTTAATGGGCCTCTAAGGAGGGCTGGGCACTGTGGGGTAGAGCGCCGTGGGCGAAGGTGCCGGGGATGAGGCATCTCTCTCTCACCTTGACCCTCAGGTCTGCTGTTCCCTTCCCCACAGGCAGCCACCATCACCAGACTCTCAAATGTCCCTCCAGAGAGGTTCTGTTCCATGTGCAGATGCATGGGGTCCACTTTGATTTTGTGCACACGCAGAGTCATGGCGCATGTGCTCTGATCTTTTAAACTGAAAGCAAATGTTCTGGTGGGCAATTCTCACCATGGAGGCAAGTTGCCACCCACAATCAGTGACCGGGACTGTTCTAGAATGTTCCTAAGAATGGAGCACCCTTAGCCCCACATGGCTGTTTGGTATAGAAAGCCCTAGAAACACCTGCATTGGGGCCTGAGGGGAAAAGGTCCTTGGATCCTTGGAGTAGGCATATTTCTACGTGTCTTGGGTTAGGAAAGGCTGAATCACTACTTTTGCTTAGATCTGGAAACTAACTTATCTTCTTCCTAGTGCAGGAGTCACTAGTGCCCCTGGGTCTGGAAACCTTCACTCATGCTCCAAATGATGCTGAGAGCTAGGGGCCTGCAGCTTAGGGGGAGATGGGGCTGTTGCGGGAATTTCAGTGCAAGGGCCCAGGTTCTCCACTGGAGCCGTCAGAGACCTGTGGTCATAGTGACCGTTCTGGATGCTGCGGTGAGCAAGTCGAATGGGGAGGGACAGACTGACAACAAAGTGAACAAGGTGATTTCAACCCCTGGTGATGCTGATGAAGAAAAGTAACCAGGGATGTGACACAGTGACTGGAAAGGACTCCGGCCAGGGCAGGAGTTGGCACCTTGTGAGCAGGTGGATTTGAGGAGAGAACTGAATCTTAACAAGGACTCAGCCTGGGGATGAGCATTCTGGGCAGAGGGGAGCAGTGGATGCCACAGCCCTGAGGGCACTGACCATGGGGCAGAGAGCAACTGGAGAGCTGGTGGGCAAGGATGAAGTGGGAGAGCTGATGTTGCAGGCCTGGGAGGAAGCTGGATTTTATTCTAATGGGAAGAAGTAAGCACGCTACAAAGCTCTGTGAGCTCTGTTTCCCACTGGTAAAATTCCTTGTTTGGATTCGATAATCTTCCAGCTCTCTGGTTTCATGCCTGTGTTCTTTTATTCAAAGATGTTATTGAGCCTCCAGGGTGGCCAGATTTAGCAAATGAAAACAAAGGATGGGGCTTCCCTGGTGGCGCAGTGGTTAAGAATCCGCCTGCCAATGCAGGGGAAACGGGTCTGAGCCCTGGGCCGGGAAGATCCCACATGCTGCGGAGCAACTAAGCCCGTGCGCCACAACTACTGAGCCTGCGTTCTAGAGCCCGCGAGCCACAACTACTGAGCTTGCGTGCCACAACTACTGAAGCCCTCGTGCCTAGAGTCCGTGCTCCGCAACGAGAAGCCACTGCAATGAGAAGCCTGTGCACCACAACAAGGAGTAACCCCCGCTCGCTGCACTAGGGAAAGCCCATGAGCAGCAATGAAGACCCAACTCAGCCAAAAATAAAATAAATAAAATAAAATTTATTAAAAAAAAGAAAAAGAAAAAGAAAACCTAGGATGCCCAGTTAGGGTGAATTTCAGATTAATGACCAATTCTCATGCAGTATAAGCCTATCCCACAGCGTCAGAGTATCTTCCATGTGCCACGGCCCCGCTAGGAGTCAGCTCAGCTTTGAACGATTTTCTTCACGCAACCCCACAGCCTACTGCCTTCAGAGGAACTGGTCAGACATGAAGGCTAGAGTCTGGTGTGACTTGGGAGAGAGAGATTAACCGGCTTCAAAAATCCACCTTGGCCCCAAATTGTGACCTTGAACTGGCGATTCCTTTGGGTGCCCCAACTCTTGTTAGATGCCCACATGGCATTGATGAAAATGCCTTTTCGGCGTCCCCTGCATCACAAACATGTATTGTGTTGTGTGGGGAGGTTATTTGGGTGGCCAGATACAGGTTCTGGCCTTTTTCATGAGAATTATGAGAAGGGAGGGTAACGTGTTCGGCACTCACCCATTATCCTCACCGAGGGTGTGGCTGTGAGAGACCTGAGGTAAAATTTGAACGTTGGAAGGATCCAGAGAGAGATGATGTGGCCATGGGCTCCTCGTCCCATCACGGGGACTGAGTTGACACTGCCATGGGGTCTGTCGGTGTGCAAAGCCCACCTGGCCCTGTACTCTGCAGACAAGGCATGTGGGTGTTTCCACAGGGCAACCCCGGGCATGGCCTTTGGCCTTTCCAGAACACAGTCAGGCAGGGGCAAATAATCCCTGGAAAACAACCTCCCTAAGTCAAGGTTTTGGGTCTCAGGAAAACTAGACGCTGTGAGAGAAACAGATCCTGTGAATGAGGGTTTCAGGTGTGGCCCTGGTCCTGTGGGGACTTCCTTCTGTTGGCGCCAGAAGACAGAACTTTCTGGAGGCAGGAAGGACTTCTTGGAGAGATGAAGTCCCTTTTCCTGGGGTGGGGGTGCCTCAGGAAACATCGTGGTGGCTGCTGGGCAGGGTGTTAGGGCTACAGTACTCGGACTGGGGACCCCGCTCTGAGGGATCTACTCTGGTTAGTTCGTGCTGGTGTCAGGAGGGATCTGGCCCTTGGTCACCTGCTGTTGGAGTCCATGTTATCCAAGGGGGTTAGTGACCCCACCTCTGTCATTGTCACCTTCTGACCCGTGCCCTTGCCTCACTTCAGCCCTGTCTGCATCACCGCCACCCGAGTTCACTTCTGGGACGTAGGCCTAAGTGTGGTAGGGGGAGAAGAACCTGAGGAGACCGGGAGACTTTGATCCTTCCCCTGGACTAGGGGGCTCAGTCACTTTCCCCAGCCATCAATGTCCTCCTGGACATGACCCAGGTGTCAGCTGTGCTTGAGGTGGTGGTGGACACAGGTGGCAGCCGCTGCCCTCCAGAATGCCACAGGCAGCCCAGATGCCCACCCAGCATCCTCTCTGGGGTGGCCAGACATGAGGGCTGCCCATTCCCTTCCCACAGTCTTGGTGGCCACGTAAGCAGAGTTAGAAACGCCGTCTAGCTGCCCAGCTCTGACTGGCTTGGCTGAGGGAGTTCTCCCCTGTGTCCTGTCACAGAGCTCCCCCACCCCCCAGGTCCCCTGGTTGTCCCATCCTACAGTGCACTCCTCCTCTCTCGCAGGCAGGACAGCAATCACTCCTATTTGAGGTCCATCATAGAGTTCCTGGTACAATGTCCACTCCCTGAGGGCAGGGACTTTATCTGGTGTGGTTCCTGCTGTGTTCCCAGCACCCAGTATGTGCCAAATAAATGTCTGGCAAGTAAATGAGGGAATGAATGGTGCAGCCCTGACACCTAGAGAACCATGGGGATCAGCGTCTCTGACCTACACGTTACAGGAGGGGAATTGAGAGGCCCTGAGGTAAAGGTCAGCCCACATACTTGCAGATAAGGACAGAGCCAGGGTACACTGGGGTCTGGTGACATCCAGTCCAGCCCTCCCCGCCTGCTTGCCCTGCCTGATGGGAACACTGCCCGGGGTGTCCGCGCCCCCTGGCGGCTGAGGAGCAGGCTGGGCCACCGGCAGCTGCTGGTGACACACAGATGACAGAGTGGGAGATTTACTTCCGGTTCACTTTACTTCTGAGCAGTTTGTACTTAACCCTTTAGGGGAGCGTTTGTGTTCAGAACCCTGCAGTAGCAGGACATCCTCCAAGGGCCACACAGACACTCGCTCTGGGCGGAGCATGCCTAACTGCAGATGGAGCCTGGACTCCAAGCTGCACAGACACATGATGCTCAGAATTGTGGTTAGAAACAACACGCAAAGCAAAACAAACACATGTTGACAAAGCGGTCCTCTTCTAAGGATCTGTCTTAGAGAGCTTTTCTGCATGCACAACAGGGATAGGACGAACGAGTGCTGATCTCTCCCACAAACTCCTAATTTAGTGTAAGAATGTTGTGATTTTTAAAATGACATTTGTTGGACTTCCCTGGTGGTGCAGTGGTTAAGAATCCTCCTGTCGATGCAGGGGACACGGGTTCGGGCCCTGACCCAGGAAGATCCCACATGCCGCGGAGCAACTAAGCCCATGAGCCACAACTACTGAGCCTGCACTCTAGAGCCTGCGCACCACGACAAAGAGTAGTGCCCCGCTCGCTTCAACTAGAGAAAGCCTGTGTGCAGCAACGAAGACTCAACGCAGCCAAAAATAAATATATAAATAAATTAATTTAAAAACATCAAGCCCCCAATAAAAAAAAAAGACATTTGTTGTAGCAGCCATAATGCATTGAGAGTATCATATTTTTCACAAAGGGACTGTAATACTCCCTTTATTTTCGAGTCCTTGAAAAAAGTATCAAAAAATATCCCTTGAAAAAAGTATCAAAAAATATCAAAGTGCTAAGAAAATCAAATTCACATAGAAACAAATCTTTTCCTTTTTTTCCCCAACGAACTGCATTGTAATCTCACCAAGTGAGCATGAATTTGTGGTGAAATACTTTTTAAATCGTCGGCAATCCCCCCTTCCCCTCTCAGACCCTCTGAGGACCAGCAGAGAGGGCGGTGGGGAGTGGAGAGGGTTGGGAGGGAGGGGCCTCCTCTGACCTGGGGTCAGCCTCCACTGGGCACCTCTGAGCTGACTGGGATTTTATTAGGGGAAGAAGCCACCGTGGTTCAAATGGAAGAAGCGATGCAAGGTGCTGCACAGACTAAACATGGCAGGAATCTCCCTGAATAGCTTTCTTTGTGGGGAAGTGTAAACCCAAAGAGCTCAAGGAAGCCAAGGGGGAAGCCAATACACACGGGGAATACTTTAAATTCCCAGGCCCCCAGGAGCCCATCAGCCTGGGGGTGTAGGGTCCAGGCTCCCCTGCAGGACAGCAGGGACCCGCTGTTGGCATTTTGGTGGTGGAGGGGTGGGACTGGCCACAGTGACTGGGTGTTCTGACACAGGCACATTGTGGGCAGGTGTCCACAGTGGCATCTGCTGGACCTGTCTGGGGTTGGCCCATGCGCTCTTCCCTCTGGGATGCCCCATGGACCTACACACCCTATGTCAGGCTTGGGCCAGGACGTTTCCCCAGTGAAACCCAGCAGCCATAAGGAGAGTGCCCCTGGCAGGGGGACAGGTGGGAGTGAGCACACAATGTTCTGAGACCATTCAGGGAGGAGGCTGGGCAGCAGCCAAGTGGGAGACATGACTGGGCCTCAGACAGACGGAGAAGATGGCCAGGAATAGGCAGAGTGACCGGCAGGATTTCTGAGGATTGGGGATGTAGGTGTCAAAGGCTAGTAACAACCCCTTCCGCAGGCATTTGATGCTCGGGCCAGCTGCCCTGGCCACCTGCTAGCCTCTGTGAGGCCCATTCCTGTCTTCCCCTCAGTCCTGTGGCTGCCTCCTGGCTGAGTTCCTGTCATCTACTTCCCAAGTATGTTCTCTGCACTGTGTCACTGTGTGGAATCACTCACACATCCAGTGGCCAGCAGTGCTGCCCTGGGATGACGGCCCAAAGGAGCCTTCAGAAGTGCCCCTGGAAGGCAGCAGTCAAGGCTACGTGGGCATCACCTCGGGGCACAGGGACAAGAGCAACACGAGGGCCTTCATGCAGCATGAGTGGCAGCCTGTGCACCTTAAAAGCACCTTAAAGCACGGCACAAACCAAGAGAATTGAAAACATGTGTTCAAACAAAATGCACAGGCACATCCGTAACAGCACTGCTCACGACAGCCACAAGGGAGAAGCAACCCAAAGCCCGTCAATGGATGACTAGATAAAATGTGGTCCATCCATTATCCAACAGAACGTTATTTAGCCATAAAAATGAAGCACTGATACATGCTACAACGTGGAAAAACCTTGAAGACGTCAGGCTGAGTGAAAGAAACCAGACACAAAAGGACACGATACATGATTCCATTTATATGAAATACCCAGAAGAGGTAAATCCAAGAGTGACAGAAAGTAGATTAGTGGTTTTCTGGGGCTGGGGTAATGGGAATGGGGAGTGACTGCTAATGGAGATGGGGTCTCCTTTTGGGGTGATGAAAATGTTCTGGAACTAGACAGAGGTGCTGGTTGTACATAGTGAATGTATTTAGTGCCACTGAATTGTAGATGTTTAAATGTTAATTTTATGTTATGTGACTTTCACCTCAAAAAGGAAGAAAAAAAAAAACCTAGGCACATGAAGGCTGACCCATGAGTTTTCTAAGAACACAGGGAATAGAACACCAGCCAAGCAAGAAAGTCTGCCTGTAGCAAGGGCCAGGACAGACAGTGCTGTGGGCCTCGCATGCCATGTCTCAGGGGTTTCCTCCCCCCTAGGCAGGGCTGGACTGAAGAACATCATCATTAGAGGGGAAAAGATGCAGGTTTCCACCAGGTCCTCCAGTCCAGGGCATCGGGTTCTGCATCCTCACACTCTGTAGTTTATAGCAGAAGTCTCTGTGGCCCCACTGGCTGGGTGGGGAAGGTTAGTCTTTGGGATGGCACATGTGAGGGGCAGACGGCACAACAAAGACACAGTGAGTGATGGCTCCCGCAAGTTATTTTACTTTGAATATATAGGAAAAGAAATCTACAAACGAGAAGCTATGTTCTACGGTTATGTCTTTTAAACATTTCTTGTATTTATAGAATTTTTTTCCTGATTAAAAGCACCAGCTGAAGATACAGACTGCTAAAAACATAAGACACTGCAAACCCATTAAAAGACCGTATGCCAAACATACTTACTGAAAACCCTTTAAGGAAACAAAGACAATGCAACCAACAAATTTACCAACTGTGCCAGGCAGCCCTTTCCGATTTCCCTGCCTGTGCTCCCAATAAATGGGATGGGGAGTGCTTACCCAAGGGGGAGGACCCTGGCCTCACCCATGGGCAACTGGGGGGATCCAACAGGGGAAGGCAGCTGGCAACTCCTGGACCAACGTCCCCAGAACCGTATGCCCTGAGGGCCACCACTGCTCATAGGAGGAAGTGGGAGGCGCACACAAGGGGTCTGACCAGCTTTTTTGTTTTTTTGGCGGTACACGTGCCTCTCACTGTTGTGACCTCTCCCGTTGCGGAGCACAGGCGCCGGACGCGCAGGCTCAGCGGCCATGGCTCACGGACCCAGCCGTTCCGCGACATGGGGGATCTTCCCGGACCGGGGCACGAACCCGTGACCCCTGCATCGGCAGGCGGACTCTCAACCACTGCGCCACCGGGGAAGCCCTGGAGTTTTATTTATCTGTTTTTTCCTGAACACTTAGCTATAGGACACTAGCTATAATGTCTCCCTGGGGGCTTGTTTGCGCTGTCTTGAGTTCTTATGATTGAGAAACTGTGAGGCACTGAATTTGGACTCACAGGAAGGTATTTATGACAGCTTTATGTAATTGAAAGGTGCTGCAGTGAAGGGGACATTCAAAGCTCACACACACGCACGCAAGCAGTACACGCGGGTTGGCTTCCATAAAGCTACAGTGGAATATTAAACATCGAGTACTGAATTCTTAACTGTAAACTTAAGAACTTAACCTTAACTTTACATATACATAGATAACAAAGTGGTCACTAAAAGCACTTTAACATCAGGACAGATGTTAAGTCTTGAGGTTCTTATTTCAACTGCTCTACATACAAAATGTCCTAGAAGCAAAGAAAGGTTTAAATAAATACACAGAGACAAGCATGATGTAAAGTGTGATTGAAGAAATGTGGGTCTGGAGAGGTTCGACAGTGTGGGGTCCTGGCCTGCAGGCGCAGCTTGTAGCAAGACAGGTGCTCTGTCCCTCGGGTGGAGGGGAGAACCTGGGGGGCACCCTTGAGGGGGGAGGAAGACAGGATGTGGACAGCTTATGACCAGATGTCAGACCCACATTTGCAGACCTCACTGGCCCAGTGGTGTCACCAAGGGGGCAGCCCCAGGGAGCATGGGAGAGGACCAGACTCTTTCGAGTGACCCAGGATGACACAGAGAGGACGGGTCCTCTTAGGACAAAACTCTGCCAGCTCGTCCCTTCAACCAGCCTGTCCCTTCAACCAGTAGCTCACTTGCATGCCTGTTGCGGGCCCCCAAGAAGCCAGTGGCCCACAGCAGGGAGGTCTGCTGACAGGCCTGCTTATGGCTAAGGCACACCCAGGCCTCAGGGCCCAGGCAGCTGACCTGAGCGATCCCAACATTCCTTCCTTCACGGACACCGAGGCTTCCAGAAACAGCCTTCACGGTGCTGGGTGACTAGACTTGAACCAACAAGCAGGTGTGACTAGCAAAACCACTCACCACCCCTCATCAGGGAGATGATCCCAGGTGCCGGAAGCTAAAGGCGGCAGCTGCTTTGACTACCCCCAACGTCACCATCACCTGGGGCACCTCCTCAACTATCCAAGAGGAGCACAGAACCAAGAATGGCTGGTTGGGCCTGGCAGAGCCTCCTGGGGTCCAGCTCAGGAAAAGTTTTCAATGCTGTTCTGAGACCCAAGGCAGGTAGGTTTCCCCCTCCTTCCCTCTGAAAACAGGGCAGGGGGCCAAGGGAATGGCTGCCTGCAGGCTGGTGGAGCTTCAGGTGTCTGCAAACATTCTCCGCAAAGGAGGCTGCAGAGCTGCCAGGAAGCAAGCCCCTATTATCCGGGACCCTGAGTTGGGTTGAGGAAGGTCCCTCTCCCCTGCTTCTTGCCCCGCACTATGGATGCTGACAGGGGGAGGGTGGCTGGTGCAAACACAGGAGTTTCTGCTCTGGGCGCCAGCTCTGTGAAGCCACACACACACACACACACACACACACACACACACACACACACACACGCACGCACGCACACACGCGCACCCCCACGGCTGGACAGTGAATCCAGTCAAGGCTCAGATGTTTGGAAGCCAAGTTCCTGGGTCCCCCAGGGCCCCTAGCTAGAGGCCCCAGCTGCCAAAAGGATGGATGCTGGACAGAAAGGCAAGCTGAGAAAAGCATTGTGGCAGGACGTGCATTTTTTGTCCCTGACATGAGCAATGACTTCTTCCCTCTAATTTTGGGCCAGAAACTGGTGTCTTGCCTCTGGGCACTGGAAGCTGCCATGAGCAGAGGAAACACTCCAGCGCAGCATAGAGGCCCAGGCGATGGAAGTCAAGTGGCACCTCGGTGGTAAGAACCACCCCTGCATGCAGGATCAGGAGCTGGCCGGTGGCTGGCACTCCACTCCCCGCCCAGACACACTCTCTTGAAGATGTGACTCAGTCGTGGAAGCAGGACTGGCAGCTCAAGTCCACTTTGAAGGATGGCTCTGGAAAGCTGGCTCCAAAATCCCACCTGTGAGCCTCAGCACCTGGACTCCTGGCACTCGGCAAGAACGGCCAGCCGGCCCTTCCTGGGAAGATGGGAATTGGCCCTCCACACTCCCCAGGGACTTGGAAGTTCTGGAGACAGTCGGGAAAGAAGCCTGGGGACAGCCACGCCAGCACGTCTCTAAGGAAAGCTCAAGTGCCATCTGGGTGGAAGTCGGGGACACACCAGGCCCCACAGAGGCCCAAAGAAGCTGAGTGGCCCTGTCCAGGGGTCTCACAGGAGGCTGGCCAGGCTGGTGTTGGGTCCATTCTGAGCTTGGAACTGCACAGGAGGCGGGCCGTCTGTCCACTGTTGGGGAAGAGGACACACAAGTGAGGTCCTTCTTAGAGAGAAGCAGGGGTGTGCTGGGCCACATGTCTGCGCCTGGAATGCTGCCCTCCTCGGGCTGGTCACCAGCGAGGACCCTGCGTCTTCCACACTTGAGTCAGATGGGACCCCAGGAAGCAGCCTGCATCACCCACTTGGGTTGGTGCTATCTTGCCCATCCAAGGGGGCTCTTGAGGCCAGGCTGAGTTACGGATTGTTGGAGAGATGGAAGGAGATGGTAGCCAAGTGTGTACTTCCCTCCTCAGGAAGCGTGTCCCCCAGGGGCTACAGACCAGGTGAGCTGGCCCCAAGGAGCCAACCAGCACCCTCATTTTGTCTCTCCCACCCTATGCCCGTACCGTGATGAGGTTGTGCTCAGGGAGGCTGCATGCCTCGATGTGGTCCTGGAGCAGCTGCTGCGAGAAGTTCTGGTGCATCTGGGCGGCTTCATGGGCATCCATGGCATTCCCGCAGGCTTTGTTCAGGTCTGAGGGTGGGATACGCACAACGGATGGGCCTGCTTTGGCCTGCCACTGCCCCCACATCCTCCCCTTGGGTGGAGCCCTAAAGTCAAATCCCAGCTCTGCCAGTGGGTTGCTGTGTGCCTGGCACATCACCTGCCCTGAGCCCTGTGTCAAGGTCAGCAAAGCTCACTTGCCAGCAGCCCTCACATGTGCCCTCCTGTGTTCCTGAGTCCTTTGTCCTTGGAGGTGGATGAGCAACAAGGCCCATAGGGGCATATATAAGGGCTGGTAGGGCACTGAAAGTCCCTGGGGCTCCCTGTGGATGCAGCACTCAGCACTCCCAGGGATTTCCCAGCCAGCTAGCTCTTGGGCACCCAGGAGCCAACCGGGAGCAAGGCTCACTTCTGAGGCAGGAGGACTGAATAGGTGCATAAAGTCCACTGCAGATAGGATAGTCCACTGCCCTCTACCTCCTCCCCAGGTCCCTGGGTGAGTCTATGGACCTCAGTTTCACAACCTGTAAATGGGAGAGCAGCAGTAACAACAATGACACCTGCTGAGCACCCTGGCTCGTCCTGCCTGACAGAAATGACTGCCATCCCCATTCATGGGAAAGAAACTGAGGCCAAGTGCCAGGGCTCACAGCTCAATTCTTCACTCAGATGCCAAGAACTAGCCTTGTGGGTCCCAGAGAGACAGAATCAGATTCTGCATAGATCTCACTATGTGAACGAGCCCACTGCCCTCAAACAGGGCCTCCTGAGAAGCCTGAGAATGTGCTAGAACTGGGGCTATGGCCTGCAGAGGCCCAGTCTGAAGCAGAGGCTTAGCAAGGCTTACCTAGGATCCTCTAGCCTTTGGCTCTACCCAGAAGCCCCAATCTCTTACTCACCTCTTAGCAGGGCCGATGACCACAGCTGCACTGACATGTCTGGGATCTTGCTGGCTAGCTGCATGGCTGGCACCACCATGTTGTTACTCTCCTGTCGATCGAGAGCAGTAGAGGAGTCAAGGGCGGGGGTTGGTGGTAGAAAAGGGCTGGTGGCAGGGACAGCGTGGGCCCCACCTGTGACCTCCTGCTGCTTGGCATATACCCACTCCTACTTCAGAGCCTATCTCAAATAACCCTCTCCGAAGTACTCCTCAACCACCTTGGAAAAATAAACTGCCCCCACACCTCAGCTCTGCACGTGCCTCCTCCCTGGGGTACGGCCATGGGCAACTCTATGTGCCTTTGTCTTTCTAGCCAGAGGAAAAGGCACTGGTGGCAGTCAGCCCTGGACCCATATCAGGAGCTGATTAGAAATACAGATTCAGGGGTCCCATGGCTGGGCAAAGGCAGCAGTCTGTCCTGGCAGGAGCAACAAGGGCTGAACGGACAAAAGAGAGAGGAAGAGAAGTTTCTCTTCTACGTACGAGCCTGCTCTTGTGCAACGCCATCTGGGACACACAGGGCTGTTGAGGCAGCAGGATGTTTGAACCCTCCAACCCTGACTCCACCACGTGATTGCAACAACACCCCCAGCCCCTAATCCCCAGGAGGAGCTGAGTGAGAGCCGCTGGGGGCTGTAAACACCCATCCTTGACCCCACAGTGACCAGCAGCACTGCTCTGACTCCACCCAGTCCAGAGACCACAGCCTGCTGGCCTAAATGTTGGGTTCAGGGTAACACTGGGAAAACTCCCAATGCGGCAATACCTTGCAGCCTGGGGGACACTTGGCATGTAGCCCAGACACATACAAATCCTCAAAACCAACTCCTGAGGCCCAGATTCAACATGGCCACGGTTGTGCAGGACATGCCACCACACAGACACAAAAGCCCAGTGACCTTATGCTGCCCTGAGATAAGCTCCAGGTGGGTCTCAAAACTTTTCAAAATTGAACCAAGCCCTTCTAAGACCTCAGAATGCACAGAACAGGAAAAACTACTCTCCCCCTCTAGGCCTGGGGCTGGGAGGGAGCTTCCAGGAGGGAGAGTCCCCCTTGGCTCAGGTTCCCCCCATGACAGCTTGGGGCTGCCCCACAAAACCTGGGTTTGAAGAGCGGTGTGATCCTGAGAGCAGTCCTGTATGACACCACCCACAAACTTGTAATGCCTAAGGACACTCTGGCCTGGCAGGCCCGGGGCAGGCAGTGTCTCCCCCAGACCTGGAGCTGCTTGAGGCGGGACCTGGGTTTGAGGACTCTTGGTGGCCCCACGTTACCCCACGTGGGCCCAGGCACAAAGGGAGCAGCAGAGGTTCCCAAATAAGCTCTATAATTTCCTCCGGGACTGTCCCAAACATGAACCAGAAGCTGCAGCTGAAGAGCTGCTCTGCCCATCCTAAAGGCGGCTTCTGGACAAACAAGAGCCAACAAGGTCTGGGTTCTAAGCCTAGGTTTGCAGTTTGGGGCTGTGTCACTTTTTTTTTTTTAACTTTATTTATTTATTTTTTGGCCACGCCATACGGCATTCAGGATCTTAGTTCCCCAACTAGGGACTGAACCTGTGCCCCCTGCAGTGGAAGAGTGGAGTCTTAACCACTGGACTGCCAGGGAAGTCCCTTTTTAAAAATTTTTATTATTTTTTAAAAATTTGGGGCTGTGTGCCTTCAGTCTCCCCATCTGGCAATGAGGTAATCACAGCCACTGCACCAAGACACAAGGCAGTTGGCCTACACTCAGTGGAGCCTCACGTTGAGCACCTTGTCCCTGCCTAACCCCCAGATACACACTGAGGCCACTGCCCTCACTGTGCTCAGTGAGTAGTGTGACAGGTATTGTAGAAGGAGTGGAGCTACACTCAGAAGGGAGAACTTAGTACTGGTCCTCCTCCTTTCAGGGTGATGATACCCCACAGGGTTCAGGCCACAGCTACAGGGCATGTTGGCCTGGCAAATGCTTACCACATGACTGTGGGGAAGGGGATGCACCAGGCTCCTTAAAAGCACGCACCCTTCAGAAGCCCCGGGGCTTGATCAGATAGAACTTTATGGGCCAAGACAAGTACGCTGCACTATCTGTCCCCAAAAAACAGCTGAAGTGCATTTGGCTAAACTACGGAGTTGATGCAGCTTAAAAATTCTCACTGCCATTAGAAAAAAGCTCCAACACAGTGGTGCACAGAAAGACCAGACATAAAATTATAAAACAGCCTGATAAACAAAACCTATGCATGGGCAGAGGCAGGCAATGGAAAAGAGCTGGAAGACACAAGACACGCCATGACTTTCTCCTTTGCTTCTCACACTTTCTATGAGAAATAAAATACATGCCGTATTTTATACTGACAAATGTTTTCTTTAAAAAATTAAAGACCCTGTATGGTCGATGGGTTAGAGCAGGTGAGATATACATACACCCCCAGATGGGGAGACTCGGAGTCAACTGATCCCACCAGAGACCAGTTGGCATGGGTGGGGACCAGGCCTAGGGGGGCACTGTTGGTGAGGGTAAAAACACAGAGTGCACTGAAGACACCATGTGTGATGGGCAGAGATGGAATCCTTGGGATTGTGACTGAGAGGACACACTCCTTCTCCCCAAGTATTAACAGGAAAGGGAACCTGCCCTCAGCCTTGCCAGTTTTGGGCAGCCTGACCAGCTCTAGCTCCACTGAGCCCTGGGGCTTTGCCTGACGACTGCCCATGACCAACACTGGCCCTGTCTGCCCCACAGATGCATCCTCCAGGGATCCAGAGCTCCCCCAGCCCTGCCTGCCCAGGCTGGCTGAGCCAGAGTGCCTCTGCCCTGGCTGAGCCTCACGGAGCAATGGTGGGTGAGGGGTCAGTGAGACGCGATCATTATGGGGCACAGAATGGGAGGCACTTCCTTGCTAGGTTCCCCCCACTAAGCACCACCCTGGCCCCATGCCCCTCAGCCTGACCCGACACTCACCCTATGGTTTCCCAACACATAGAAGATATGGCCCAGGAGCACAAGGGAGCAGGCTGTAAGCCGGTTCAGGTCCTCTGCATTGGACATCTTCAGGGTTTCCCGCAGAAATCGCCTTCATGAGAAGAACAGATGATGAGGCCCCATTGGGAGGCCTTTGGGGAAGAAAAAGCAGCAGTGGCCTTGAGGTCCTGAGCAGAGGGCCACCCACCCCATTGGGCAGTGGGTGGGAAGGGCAGGGACAGGGGACCTGGGCACATGCTGCTGGGGGAAGAGAAACACCGGGAGGTGCCGGGCACGAGGCCACCTGCCCTCTCCCAGTACTCACTTGGCCTCGTTATAGCGTCCCTGGAAGAAGGAGAAGAGCCCACGCACGTAGAAAGCTGCTGCTCGGAGGCAGTGCGAGCTGAGGGGAGAGCGGAGTGTCACACCTTGGTGGGGTTTTTGTGAAAGCAGCAGATTTACAAAAGGGGAGTGGGTGGGGGTGTATGAGGTGTTGGGGTACATGGGGCAGTCTAGGGCCCCACAGGTGCTCACGCCACCCCAAAGAGCAGAGAAAACATAAGATAGCTAGTAAAGTAGAACTCAGGGCCTGGGGCAGCCTACCTGACAGGGAAGCTGTGGTCTGGATTGATCCTCTCCAACAAACTGTACAGCTGTGAAAGAAATGTCTGCAAGTTAGGATAATTCCACATTTCTAAATATGAGAGCTCGGCCCCAGATATGCTAGTAAATTGACTAGGGCTGCCTGCAACTTCCTGAGGAACGTGCCCGTACCCCAAATCCCATGCCTGTAAGCAACCTGCTGGGAGAAGGGGCAGGACCTGCAACATCACTGACATCTTAGGTGCCCTTTGGCTGTCATATGGAGGGTGTGCTGGTGGATGAGGGCTGAAGTGGGCTGAGGCTTCACCCAGTACCCACACAGTCCCTTCAGGAGGCAGACAATGGGGTGGGGGTGGGGAGGAGACACAAGGGAACCAAACTCCTCCGAGACCACCAAGGCCACACCAGGCCCTCATGACCCTGCCCACTGTGCTTCCTGACTACTGGAGCAACTGCACTGGGCTTTCTTTCTTTTTTTAATAAATGAGGTGTTTTTAAAAAATTAATTATTTTTTTTGGGCTGTGTTGCGTCTTCGGTGCTGCACGTGGGCTTTCTCTAGTTGCGTCGAGCGGGGCCTACTCTTCGTTGTGATGCGTTGGCTTCTCATTGCTGTGGCTTCTCTTGTTGCGGAGCACGGGCTCTAGGCGGGTGGGCTCAGTAGTTGTGGCACACGGGCTCAGTTGCTCTGTGGCGTGTGGGATCTTCCCAGACCAGGGATTGAACCCATGTCCCCTGCATCGGCAGGCGGATTCTCAACCACTGTGCCACCAGGGAAGTCCTGCACTGGGCTTTCTACCCAAAGCATTCAAGCTAACCAATCACCTGGGAAGTCAGCTAGGCTTTTTGTAGCCAAGAGGTGATAGTGGCCTGAACTAAGAAATGAAGGCCACAGGGGTGGAGACAAGTGGCTGAATCTGAGATACTCTAGAGGGGTCAGGTTGGGGGGGATTGCAGGGATAAGGAGGTGTTGCAAGGGGAACCTAGTGGGAGGGACTTATCCTGCGAGGTCAAGCTCTGGCCCACCTCCCCGCCTCAGCAGGTTGGGGCACCAGAACAACCTAGGGGCCTAGTGCAGACAGCTGCCCAAGCTGTTGCTCCTCATAACTGAGCCATGAGGCCTCACCAATGTTCTAGAACAGACATCTCAGGGTACAAGAAATTGGGTTTTTTTTCTGAGGGATTCAGTAAAGCTTGGCTCGTTTTCAGTAGGGAAAAGTGCTAACTGGCTATGGGAACGTTTCTGTCCTAGACTTGGCCTTCCCCCAGCCATGCCTACGCTCCGCTGCGTGGGACACCTTGTTGGAGGGCAAATACGCCAGGGCTGCTGAGATTTGCTGGTGCCCAGGACAACACTCCCCCCACGCCCCCCTCCAAGTAAGAGTTGAAACAAAGGATACCAAACATGAAGCATGTCACCTACTACCTCTTGGTGTCTATTTCCTTCCCGTATATACACACTCGCCAGATTGGTCACGATGAAGGCCCACAGCTCCTGGTGATTGGTGAGCTGGAATGGGAGACACAGGGCATTAGGGGGCTGGGCTGGGCAGTCATGTCACATGGGGGCCGCTTGGCGGCATCAGAGCCACCCAAACGCTCCACAGTGGCTACCTTGGAATCTCCTTATTATTTTCATTCAAACACACACCCCTTGCCTCCTAAACCCAAGGACAACAAAACTGTTAGTTCTTTTCATCATAAAACAATCACCCACGTTATGGGAAATTCCGGAAACAGAAAAGAAAAGCCAGTCACCCTGATCCTGCCCTCAGAACACACCACAGCTTGGTCTATTCTCTGCTGTCTCTCGGTCTGAGACCTGGCTGGGCCCTCCCTCTATGCCACAGGTGGTAACCCCAGGACCCGTGTGCTGACACAGCAGAGGAGTACGCTGATCCTCGGGGAGGCAGGGATCCTGCCTGGAAGAAGCCGAAGCTGTTAGAGACCAGAAATGCTTCTAACGGCTGGTGGTGGACAGAGCCTGATCCCCAGTTCTTCTGGGGGGACAAGAACGGCCACGAGAGGGACCAAGCTGAGCGGGCTAAGCATTCCCAATGGGGCTGAGGGAGCGCAGCTGTGAAGGAGGCCAAGGGTGCCTGGGAAGCACAAACTCCACCTGGAGGCCCCTGGCAGGTGCCAAGGAGGTCCAGAGGGTCATCTGATCTGAGCAAAGATGCTCCAATATGTTTGTCATGGGACCACAGGAACAGCGTGTGGTTGGGGGTCACGCGGGGTTTGGGCCCAAGTCCTGGCTGCACCACCACCCCTCCCCCAGCCAGTGGGGAGGACTTCCTGGGACAACATACCATCCGTCGGGAATTTTGACGTTGAACCAAACAAGCAGCAGCCACTTGTGTAGGAACTGAGATGGGGAAGGAGGGTCCAAGAGACCTCCATAGGGCCGCGGGCAAGGTGGGGTGGTCCTGGCACCACTGTAGTGAGCAGCACCAGCCGACCAGTAGCTGTGACACAAGTCACAGCTGTGACACAAGTCAACGCCACCTGGCAGGCTATCAGGAAGACTGGGAATCGTGAGCGAAAGTGGCTGAACAGGCCATGGCACCAGCCCTGAGTCAGCTGGGGAAGCCCCACTGCAGGCTAGCCAGGAGCCCCCGTGCCCACAGCTATCCCTCATTAAGCTGTGCTGCGAGTGCTGGCCTTGTCTGCAGCTGAGCAGCACAAGACGTGACACAAAGCCCTGGATAAATGGTGCATCACTGTCACCACTGGCATCAGGCTGAATGCTGGTGGAGTCACCCGCTGACCATGGTTTTGTATGGCTGTTGTCCTCATCACAGACCACGCCCGACTCCTTACTGAGAAGCACTGCCTGCCCCATAAAGCGAGGGCCGGCACCTTACCCGCAAAGCTGTGGTGAACTGGGCTTCAGCGTTGTCCATGCAGTTGACAGAGACACAATACAGGCCCTGGAAGAAGAAGATGCTGAGGGCTCAGAGCCACATGCAGCTTGCCCGGGGCTGCACAGCTGCACCCAGGCGAGCCTGACAAGTGACTCTACTGAGCTAGCTATATCTGAGCTTTACCCTGACAGACAGGGAGAAAGATGGCATGCTTAATTATTCCTGCCTCCCGGGACCTAAGTCAACTTGGACTTGATGACATGCTTGTCAGAGTGAAGTCCACAGGGAAGGTTCTGAATTCTGCTGGGGGTGGTGGTCAGAGGGTTACTCGCAGGGGTGGGGTTGGGGGCGGGCAGCCCTCATGCACTCACCAGCAGTGTATGCAGCTGTGCTGCGTGGTTGGAGAAGAGCCGGGGGGATTGCTGGCACAGCTGACAGACCTGGGAGATCTGCCGGGAGAGAGCATGTCTGACATCACTTGGCCTGTAATGTGGGACCCAGTGTCCCCGCAGCATTGAGGAGAGACCCCAAAGCCGGTGGGTGTGCCCATGTCGTGCCCACTCTAACTTGGGCACAAAATCCCAGCGGATGTGCCCATTGTGAGGATTAGGCACAGCCTTGACCTCTTTGAGGATGGTGACCCTTGTCCATTACCCGCCGTCTCCCTTTCCAACTTGTGTCTCAGCTGTACAGTACCTTCACCCTTATCAAGGCCCCCATGCCCTTTCAGGAAGGTGGGCATCAGGGATTACGGATCACAGGGCAGGAGGAGTGCTAGAACTGCCGTCAGGGGACCCTAAAACTCCAGACCCCATGTTCCTTGGGCATGCCAACTTTTAGGTAAAAGGCTCTGATCAGTTGTGTCCACACAGGGTCGTGGACTGCCAAGTTATAGTCATATGACAGATGACGTCCTGCTGACACACACTGGCGACACATTTACATTCTCCCACACGACACCCTCCGAGACCCAGCAAACTCAAACCACTCTACCCCTCAGCCTTCCCACCCTGTGTGTGTGCAGCCCCCAGTGGCCTCACCTCCTGAAGCGCTGTGGCCTTGTGTCCTGTGACGAGCCTGCACATGATGATGTGCTCGAGCAGGATTACTTGGAAGGAGGACAGAATGGGGCTGCAGTCGAGCACTGGGGGTGAGAGGCAGGGGTAAGCATTCGAAGCGTGGGCAGAGGAGACAACTGAGGAGACAGTGACCCCTGCCTCCTAGGGGCTTCGAGCCCTCTGGCCACACCGGGCCCATAGCTACCTGGGTCTGAGCCCACTTGCTCCGCTGGACATTGGCCCAGCACCCAGTCTGTCACCTTGCTCGGTGTCCACAGCACCCTTAAGCGAGGGGGTGCATCTCCCTGTCTAGGTGAGGAAACAGGCTCATAGCAGGCTTTGGTAACCAGAGTATTGTAAGAGCAAGAAATTCTGGAGGGATCTGTCTTCCATCCTCACCACACCCCGACCCAGCTGAGTGCTCAAGGGCACTCTGGACACAACACATTCTAGAAATGCTGAAGTTGTCTGGGAGACTGAGACCACGTGATAGGCCTCAGGCAACAGTGGGGGGACCCTAGCTTCTGGCTGCCCCAAGCGGCTGTCCTCACATTGGAACCAGACAGCACTTTCCCAACTCATCTGAAGGGAAAGAACCGCAGCCCCCGCAGGCGTCGTTGGTTCTCTGGCTCTAAGGCTCTTCCCCAGCAGCACTGACAAGGGCACAGGGAATGAATGAGGTTAACAGGCGCACAAGCCAGCCAGGGATGTGTGGGGCCCTGGGTTCCTACTAGTCAAAGGTCCTTGATCTCACAGGATGGATTAGTCAAGCATCCAGGAAGAACCCAGGGCCTCCAGAGGACCTGCTGTCAGTCAGTTCCAATCCCAACCTCACCCTGAACACAATCCACATCACGATACTGATAATAGACAGCAAAAGCAGCCAACACCTGTTTCAACTGAGCACTGCCGCCCCAGCAGCCCCCAGTGGAGTCCCGCTAACCCTCGTGGCTATCTTGCATAGTGAGGGGGACAGGACAGAGACGGCACAACCACCCCACAACACAACCCCTTGGGGATCAAGGATCCAGTCCAGGCCTGGCCTGCTCTGCCCGAACCTGGATCGTCCCCATCTGCCAACTGGCGTAACACGACCCATGGGGCAGGGACCTGTGCTGCAGTCTTTAAAGGTCCTTCAGGCCCAGCATAGGAGGTGGTGATCGGGCCGCCCCCCAGGGGGCTACTTGACCCACTGAGCCCCACAGAGCCTGACTTACTCTTGAGCTTCTCCAGCTGCATGAGAGCCTTGTCTGTGTACTTCTGTGCCTTCTCTAGGTAGCCGGCTTGCATGGAGTGCATCACAGTCACCTGGTGACAAGATCAGATGGTGGTGGTCACTGGGGCCCTCTCCTCTCTCACCTGGGCCACCAGGCCCCGGTCCCTCCAGGGACTCACCAGGTAGACAAGCACGCACATGTGCTCCTTAGGCAGCCAGTGGAAGAGGTCAGCGGGGTTGCTGGGCAGGATCTCATCATCGTGCAGTGTGGAGATGGTCTGGATGCACTGCTGCAGCTGCTTCAGGCATGGCTTCACACTCTTTACCTGCAGCAGGCAGACAGCAATGCACACCTGAGCACCCGTCTGCTCCTATCAGGTGCCAACCACTCTTAGGAGGCAGATCCCCACAGTGGCAGCTAGCCAGGTCCTGCCTGCCCATCGGCCCCTCAGCCCTTCCTTCCCAGGAACTCCTACCACACCCACCACTTGCAGGAAGCCCATCCCCCCAGATGGGTCAGCCAGCTTTCAAGGCACAGGGCAGGGCCAGGAGGGTCATCTGTGGCACTGAGGCTCCACCCCCCCCCCCCAGCACAGGGCCCAACACCAAGGCCTGGGAAAGGCCTGTTCAAAGACCCTGCTCCAGCCACATTTTCTCCTTCCTGCAGTGACCCCAAGAGAGGAGGACACGGCTGGTTATCCTGGGGGGTGTGAAGTGGCCACTCGGAGTCCTGCAGGTGCCGTGGTTTATACAGACTGGCCTTTCTGCACCAGGAAGCCCCATCCCGAGGCCCTACAGGCCATCTCCACAGCTGTCAGCACCCTGTGAGAATTTGCACTGTGCTCCTATGTGTTGACTGAAGCGCTCGGCCCAACAAGCAAAGGTGGGTGTGCGTGGGGGAACTGAGGAAGCGTGACAGGGTGGGGAGGGTGCGTGGAGCAGCACCTGTCCAAAAGGCTGAGACGTTCCCCCACGTACAGGTGCAGCTGCTCCTCAACCATATGAGGGTTATGGGCTTTTTGTGTATGTGCCTCAAACACAGCTGATTTTGTTAGTCCCTTCTCAACTCCCACAAAGCTGTCATTAACTGGGGGGTGGTGGACAGACACTGCTTGAGCACCTGCTGTATGCCAGGCACCATGCCAGAATCCCCAGTGTATTTTCTTGGATTCCCCAAACTGCCCTCAAGGTCATTTGACCATTCACACACTGAGTAGATGTGTGTGAGGTCACAGCTATTCCCGCTATAAGGGCAGAAATGGGACAGACCCATTCCGTGAGTGCCCTCTGTCCACAGAGGCACAGTACTCATGCCAGAGCACGACAGGGCTGTGGGGGAATCGAGCCCCGAATGACAGACGTGCCCAGTGGTGAGGGACAGGAGGAAATCACAGAGCTGATGTCTTAGCTTACAGGCGCACCCACCACCTGCCTCCTCCCCAGCAGCCCTCAGGTGAGAGGCACTACATACCTGCCCAGCATCCAAGTAGTGGGTCACCTGGAGCACCAGGAAGAAGACACGCAGAGACTCTTTCTGGATGGGGTTCCCTTGCCAGTTCTCAACTATCTGTCCACAGAGGGTCAGTAGTGGGTGGACTTCCTGCAACTTGCGCTCCATCAACAATAGCTGGGGAGGGAGAGGTGCACGTAATGGGAGACCCTCCTGGTACAAAGGACTGCCACCCGCCTGCCCACGCGCTGTGGGACTGCTGGCACCACGAAGGGAGGGTGCATAGCCGGGCTGGAACCTAGGTCTAGGCAGCTCCAACCCAGGCTGCTCTTCCATCAGCACAGATCCCACAACCTGGAACCTGAGTTTTACCTCTGAATCCAGCTGGGGGACACAGGCCTGCCCCTCGTGGCTGCCTGCCATGCGTGAGGGTCTGGGCGCCTGAGGGGCCACAACATGGCAAGCAGGCGAGGCTTTGGCAGACCTCATGGGGACCCGGCCTCACGTCCACCATACCAGTCCCATCCCATCCAGCCTCCACTTACCATCCCTTTGCTGAGCAGGAACAGTGCCCTGGAAAAGAGAGGGGTAGTCAGGTCTGGGAGACTCAGGCACCCCCTGGGATGACTGTGCCATCTCAACATTCACAGGAACCTAACGAGCCACCTCTGGGACAGTTAAATGGATGACAATGGACCCTGGCCAATTAGGTCTGTTTTATTTCTAAGAGGGCTCTATTTTGTTCTATTCTATTTGTTTTTAGCTTTTTCCTGTTTAGACACTCGTGTGGTTCAAAAGCTCAGAAAGCAGAAACATGTGCTCAGAAAGCACAGAGGGGCAGGGTACAGGACAGCACATCCACCATAACCTTACTCTCGCTGACACAGCAGATCACAGGTTCCACGTCTGGGGACAGCACAGGGTGAGGCAAGGAGAGAAGGCGGGTAAGTAATCAGCCTCAGGTGCCCAAACCGAAATCTGCACCTCACTGTGGCCCCTCTGTGCCCCCACCTCCTTGCCTATAACCAGCCAAGCCCCCTTGGGCTCTCCTGAGGGCTAAGGGGATGAAACTCAGGAAGCCTAGGCATGTCAGCAGCCTCGCTGCCCGCTGTCCCCACCCTCAAGGGTGGCGTGGCCAGGAGATTTCTACTGTCTCTCTTAAATCTTTCTGCACTTTCTAATAAACAAGCACGTACTGCTGTCATCAGCAAGAAAAATAATAAAATGAACACATTAAAAGGTTTACGAGACTGCCAAAAGACAGAGGAGGGCAGTCCAGCCTCACCCCAGTGCCTAGGGGCTGCTCACGGCACTGGCGTTGGGACAGGCTTTTAGGATCAGCTGTTGGGCTGTCGTCACAGTTTGTTCAACATCTAAGTCTTTGTCCTGCCAGTCTGTGCAGAGTCCCCATGTGCTGCAGCTGACACCCCGTCAAATGGGCATCATTCCAGGTGAGTAGACTGAGGTGGGGGGGGTCCCAGTCACACAGTGAGAGATGTCTATACTCCCAGCCACCTCGCCATTCCTTGTTGTTACCTCACGGTGTGGACACTCTAGGGTCTACTGTCTGACTGCTGAAATCTAAGGCCTCGAACTTCACGTCAAGGTTCCCATATTGTCACATCACTAGGCCATATGCCCAAGATCAGAAGTTCTGTGTCAGGCGACCTGTAGGCGTCATGCCCTAGTGAGGCCCACCCAGGTCCCCCGCCCACAGTGGTACAGAGACCTGTTTGAGGACACTTGTGACTGAACATGTGCAGTGTGTGGCCATCCCCATGCCCTGCAAGGCATGAGTGTCACCCTGAATCCAGTGATGGCCACAGCACGAGGAGGATAAGACGGGCCAGGAACACAGACCAGACTGTGTGACAGTGTCCATCCCAGGGCAGGTTGGTCGAGGGATGACAGCCTGTGGGGAACTGTGTGGACCCCTGTGAGCACTTGCAAGTCCAGAGCTTAGAGAATGGAGTTAGGGACTGTTCTGTCCCAATAACCCCATGGGACAAGCTTAGATTTTGTGTTTCCAGAATCCCAATGCACAATAGAATAAGAGCGCTGCTACCTGGAGTCTGGAATCCTACTACAGAGGATTCTTCTCTTTAGGGGAAAAAGAGACAGACTGGAGGCTCTCTTAGAGGGCACACAGTGAAGCACTGGTGGCCTCTGACCCCTGACCCCAACCCCAGGGCATTAGCCTCCAGGTAGTCTAAGCAGTTTCACGCATAACATGAACCTATGTCCCTTCTTTTACACAAATGTCCACTTACTCTGTCTCCTGTTATGTATCTAAAAACTCCTGGGTGTCCCCTGAGTGGGGACACTGGTTGCCAAGCACGCTGCCCACACTCTCTACAAGCACCACTCTCGCACTGCACCAGGAAGGGGATCAACCCAGAAAATCATACGAGCCCTTTTTATTTCAAGAGATACTAGAAACGTGCAAGTGCTGACGGTGCTGAGAATGCCAGCTGCCCCTCACAGTCAACTCAACTTCTTACTTCATGAATCGATGGGGCACAGCATCTCGGTGCTGCCTTAATTTGCATGTCTCTTACTATGTATAAGGGTGGCCATCGTTTCATGCTGAAATGCCATTTCTATTTGTTGTCCAGGATCAAGATGGCCAAATTCTTTCCAAGTAAGAGGAGGAGGGGCCAGGGAGAGAGTGCCTACCGTGTGTACTCAGATCCCACCACCCGGGCGTACTCGGCCCCCACACCCAGGAGGTCACAGGCTGACACCAGGTCCTTCTCAAGTGTGTGCAGTTGCTGAAAAGAAGAAAGAACAATGACCCTCATTTCCAAACCACTTGCTTTACAGTACCTGACCTTATGGCTGGCGAGTTAAACTGAACCTCCCTACATCAACAAAATTGCCTCAGTGTCAGTTTTCAGCTAAACTAAGCATATTATCTCATCAACAGTGTTTGGGTACAGAACTCCACTTCATTTATAGTGTACATCATCTAAGCTTAATGGTGCATACAGCCAGCAGTTAACACTCACAGGTGCAGACCCCTCCAAGGCTGTGCGAGTATGTTTGAATGCTTCCCAGGTCACCTTCAGGGGGTGGTCACTAGGGGAGCAGCCAGAGGAGCCTCAAACAAGGAGAGACTCTTTCAGGGGTAAGTACCTACGGGAGTTTCAAACCCAGGAGCCTTGACAGGCTGAAAGGCAGGGACACCTGTGGAGCCTTGGTTGAGATCTTGGGATCCGTGCTCACAGCACAAACCAATACTGTGACCTGAGGCAGGTGACTCACCGCCTGGCCTGCTTCCTCCTCTGCCAGCAGGCACAAAAGCACATGGAGGATAAAAGGAGGACAGTGCACGTGCAGGGCAGAAAAAAGCCTGGAGGGAAGGCAGGGGCCCAGGCTAGGTGAGCTCTTCTCAGCAGGGGACCCTCTGAGCCAAATCCTCCTGGCATTAATGCTCCCCCAGGGAGCAGGGGACACTTGCAGCCCAGCACCCACTGTGTGTTCAGGCAGGTGATGGAGCTTTATCATGGAGGGTGGGCGAGAGGTGGCCTGGTGGGTAGGCTGTGTCAGGGTCAGGAGAGGATAGAGGATGGCCAGTGCTGGGGAGGTGTGGGCAGACCCCGATGAAGAGGCACTCCTCATGAAGGAGTCTACCCAGCCCCCGGCCCCCACTGTAGCCAGGAAAGCCCAGCCTAGAGAGCCCCTCACCACCTGAGCATCTCAGAGTGCAGGGACCAGGCACCACCTACATCTGAGGAGCTTAAAGGAGGCTGAGGGCAGAGGGGCTGTGTGGAGACCAGGGTGAGGCTATACCCCAGCAGGCCCCAAAAGTGGGCTCTAGGAGAAAAGGCTTGACTCCAGCATTTCTTGCCCAATAGGCAGTCCCTTGGAATCTCTGCACAGCTCTCAGAAAACAGAGTGGACCTCTGGCAAGAAATGCTCCCTAAATTTTGATGAATGCAGGCCAAAGGGAGCAACAGGAGGGAGGGGAACATGAAGACTAGGCCCCAAGTCAGCTCCAGGGGAAGGACACTCCCACCAATCACCCCAGGTGCTGCTGAGTGAGAGGCCCACCCTGGGAGTACCGCCTCCTGGCAACAGTCTGGAGGGGACTTGTGAGCAGGTCAAAGAAATGTTCCTGTGTCCCCATCCGCTCAGTACAGCAGCCTGAGGAAGACCCGTGTGTCCCAGAGTCTGCTTATTTGTACTTGAGGCAGCTGTGCCCCAAGGTCACGGCCCCCAACAGGCACCCATGCATCTTAGCCAGGCCCGCAGTACTCACAGCAAGCTGGAAGAGCAGGCGGCAGTGCCAGTACGGGGTCTGCTGTGAGATCTGGATTGCTTTCCGCAGCAGTGGCTTTGCTGCATCAACGGAATTCTGAAAGGAAACAGTGAAGTTTGGGGAGGAAAAAACAAGCTGGATTCCTTATGCAGCAGCTGCGGAGCCAGGCGGCCATTCCTGTTCACACTTACCAAAGGATTTGTGGGTTGCCAATGTGCTTGATTAAAGAAGAAAAGATATTTTATTAGACTCACTGGCTGGGAAGTTTTTGTATCGACCTTAAAATAACTCCCCACTCAACTAAACAGAAACTAGCTTTAGTTCAAAATCCTGAACAGTCAAATTGATAACAATTGCTGTCTTTCCTGTTCTGCAACCAGAGAGAGGGATCAGGGGCGTGAAAAGGGGTCACTGCTCGAAGCTGGGAAAGGCAATTTTCAGCTACACCTGACATCAGGAACCAGCTTAAGGTAAACTATATAAACTTGTTCAGGAACTAATCATCTTTAGCCTAGGAATCATCTTTAGCCTAAGCTTAAACTATATAAATTTGTTCAGGAACTAATCATCTTTAGCCTAGGAACAAGGCTGTTTTCCAACGGTCCTCGGTAGAAAAAGATTCTGCTAGCCTTTGTTAGCAAGTGATCACCCATGGCTGCCCCATACCAGGCGTGGGAGATAAGAAAATTATGAGAAGTCTTAAAAGCCGGAAGGGAATCCACTCCTGAGAGTCCCAGTTTGCCACTGTGCTTTGCTACAGGGAGAGGGAGTTTGCTTTCAGAAACCTTCATATGTTCTTACCTCTTGACAGTATAATTCAGACAAAAGACTTGCTGCTTCAAATTTAACATCTTCAAACTGCGGGATCTAATGACGTCCAGTTAAGGAAGTAGAGACACTGCAAAATGGTCAGTTTAAAAGGGCCACAGGGCTTCCCTGGTGGTGCAGTGGTTGGGAGTCCGCCTGCCGATGCAGGGTACACAGGTTTGTGCCCCGGTCCGGGAGGATCCCACGTGCCGCGGAGCGGCTGCGCCCGTGAGCCATGGCCGCTGAGCCTGCACGTCCGGAGCCTGGGCTCCGCAACGTGAGAGGCCACAACAGTGAGAGGCCCGCGTACCGCAAAAAAAAAAAAAAAGGGCCACAGCTCAGAGTTCTTACACTGCAGAGGCTGGCCGGACGGGCATATCCCCACCCACTCTAAAACCCCTAGTTCACATATTCCCCCAGTAATCCCTGAGCTTGCTGCTGGCTGGGTGTGGAGCTAGAGGCTGGGGCATGAAGAGGAGCACAGCACCCAGGGAGAAGCTACTGGTCTGAAGGGATGCTCCAGGTAATCTGTGGGGCAAAGCCCAAACCCAAGGTGTGCATTATAGGTAAGATTCAAGTTTATAACACATTTTTTTTTATTTAGAAAGAGTTTTCCTTAAAGGGAACAGTACCAAGAAAAGGATACTTGCTGTGATATCAACCACTGAAAGAGAAAGAAAAAAGCATTAAATTCTCAACCATACGCTTTGCACCTGCTTAACTGGCTCCACTTTGGGGTTTACACAGGTTGCCTTGTCACCAGAGGCTGCAGGTGTTCGGTTAAGTGGGAAGATGGACTGCTCAGCCTAAGAGGGGGGGCTTGCTTTTCCTCTAATCCAGCAACCAGGGCGTGTCTGGGGGAAAGGGAACATGACCTTGCTCCCCCACTCACGGGCTTCCCGTCCTGCCAGCCTCCGGAGTCAGAATTGGAGCCCTCTCCCACTACAGCAGCAATGCTTCACAACGCGAAGGAGCACAGAGGGGCCACCACGTGACACTCACTGTAGTACGCCAAGAGCAAATCATGACGTGAGGAATTAATTACAATTAGAGAGTAGGTCTGTGGGTGTCAGTCCTTCCTGGAGAAGTGACATTTAAAAGATGTTTGGAAATGAGCAAAGTTAGCCTCAGAGGGGAGGGAAGAGTACTCCAGGAAGGACTGGTGTGGGCAGCACCTGGCCAGGGGTAGCAGGGATGATTCTGAGTTCTGAGCTCACCATCCCTCTCTGCTAGTACACAGGCTGGGACGTGGTTCAGATAACGACATGCTCCCACTTGGCCATAACTGTGCCCTGGAGTTTCACATTCCAACAGGAGGCGGTGAGGTCCCAGGACAGTCCGCCACACCACCACACTGACCACAGTCTGTCAGACTATCAAGGACTCAAGCATACACCTGACGCTGTTCCTGCTGACCCACTCGTCCTGCAAACATTCTCAGAGCCTCAGCAGTTGCTGGAAGGCAGATCCAGAGCCCAGAAGAAGACTCTTACTTGCCATGCTCTGTGGGAGAACAGTGTGTGTGGTATGTGTGTGTGGTGTGTGTGTGTGCACGCACGCGCATGTGGAGGGAGGTGGTGGGGGTTGGGGTGTCTGGGGCTGGGCCTTGAAGGATGAGAATGTAACTATGGGTGTTACCAAGCAAAGAAGGAAGGGGAGGTGCTCCAGGCAAAGAGCAGAGGGCCAGGGAGGTGAGGCTGGAAGGCCCATTTGGTCTCTGTGCCACTCATGTGACTGTGGGTAAGAATGCCCTGATGTCATCCCTGGAGCCTGACCCAGTCAGACGCATAAAACAAAAGCACCCAATCAGATCCAAGTTTTAAGAGCATCTTATATGCAGCAAAGGACGCAGAGGGAGGAGGAGAAAGAGGAAAGAGGCTGAAGGCCCATGGGTCTGCTGGCCACCAAGGAGAAAGGCCAGTGACGCCAGCGGGACAGCCTTGGAGCTCGAGATGTCTCTGGGGCTGAGTGGTGGCCAGGGAAGTCACCAAAGAGGCTCGGCAAGACTTGGAGCTGGTCTGGAGACCAGCTGCCTCAGAGACACAGGTGGGCCAGGAGGGGGAGCTATGGGAGTAGAGGAGAGGGACAGAACAGAGAGAAAGAGGGAACATGGAGAGCCACCAGGCTCCTGTGTCTGTCACACACACATACAAGTGCACGGGCACACAGAGCCCAGGCAAAAGGCACTCCGCAGCCAGCCCGGGTATCCCCTCCCAAGGCTCCCCTGCAACAGGGTCAGGAGGAGCTCAGGGTCCCAAGAGGGACACGGCCAGTGCCTGCTGCCAGGAGTGTGGCCCCAAGTGAGGCTCCTTGGCTGAATACCACCTACATGGACAGTGGGGACAGGCCTAGCTCCAGCCTCGTGTGACGTCATGAAGCTGGTAAACACGTAAGTAGGGGCTTGCTTTCTACAGAAGCCACTCCTCCTCACTGGGAAGGGCAGTCGAGCTAGAGACACTCCTGAAGGCCACCAACTGGGAGGAGGGACAAGATACCGTGTAGGAAACTCTGTGACTAAAAAGCTGGGTTAGGGACATGCTAAGACCTGGTCCCACCTCAAGATTCTGTAGTTCCATGACTTAATCTCCACATGCAAGACATATCTCAGGCAAGGCCTCCATACTCAAGGGGAGCCCTTTAGAGAGAGTACAGGATGGATAAAGACACACATGAGAAGCATTTGCCTTCCACTCGGAGCGCCGTGTGGCTTGCTCTCAACAACCCAGCCTGGTAGCCAAGGCGGAGTGGGCTCAGTAAATCCACCACCTACAGCTGAGTTTCCAAGTCAAGCTTGGCCATGCCTCAGGACCTGGCGTAAAGCTGACTACATCTGTGTGTCACTGTTCCCCAACAGAGGTGAAGAGGGCAACAAGAGGTGAAACTCCTCCAGTGGGGCGAAGAAGCCTTCCTTATGAGTCTGTGGCCCAGGGATGCTCTCCCCACTGCACAAGGCATACTCCAAATTCACGAGAGGACAGTCCACAGAAGTATGTCCATGGTGGGCAGACTGTGAGGGGACACAGCCATTTGCCTACTGCCTGGGGAGGGCGCCACTATGCCGACTTCTCCAGCGCCTTGGCCTGTGCTGCTGGGCCCAGGCCCACATGAGCCCATCAAATGTCTCTGCATTTGGGGATTTTATGTGGTTAACATCTATTCAGTAGACATTTGGGCTGGACCCCACTAACACCTTTTTTCTATAAGTCAGATGTGTCTGTTAATGATCAGTTTCTGTCTCTGACAGTTCTATTTTCTGACCTGAGGGCTGGAGAAAGAGCATCACATCCCCCTGGGGCCTTTAGTGACCACGGGGAGAGCTGGAAAGTAACGTGTAAAGTTTGAAGACTCAAACCTTCTGGAAGGCCTTGTCTGTCAGTGTGAGAGGCTGTCAGGAGCGCTGCTCTAGGGGCCAGAGGACAAAGTTTGAGGTGTGGACCCACATGGGAGTTAGCAACACTCCAACTCCTGGAGGAGCTGGATCCTAGTGGTCCTTAGCATCCATTTCCCAGAGCCATGATCTGCCACCATTCTCTCATGCATGCACTGTGGGCCACCAGCCCCCAACACACCCCCCAACACACACACAAATTGGGGATGTTGGATAAAGCCCCATAATGTGCCTCATCATGATTCTGTGTCCCCAGTGCCTAGAAGGGGCTGACACATGGGAGGCTCTCAGGAAACATTTGTTGCACGAATGATGACTTTATCTATCATCACAAGGAAATGAGGGCTTCCTCATGCACAAATGGCCAAAGAATTGAGGCTTATGCCCTTTTTTTTTTTTTTTTGGCTGCATTGGGTCTTCGTTGCTGCGTGAGGGCTTTCTCTAGTTGCAGCAAGTGGGGGCTACTCTTCGTTGTGGTGTGTGGGCTTCTCATTGTCATGGTTTCTCTTGTTGCAGAGCACGGACTCTAGGCGCTCGGGCTTCAGCAGTTGCAGCATGTGGGCTCAGTAGTTGTGGCGCACGGGCTTAGTTGCTCTGTGGCATGTGCGATCTTCCCAGACCAGGGATAGAACCCGTGTCCCCTGCATTGGCAGGAGGATTCTCAACCACTGCGCCACCAGGGAAGCCCAGGCTTACACCTTTTAAACACAAAATTCTAATTCCTAAGTGGCATCAGACATCTCCTTGTCTTTAAACGTCACTGTTTCTTGCTCAGGCATCAGTGTCAGTGACACCTGAGCCGTCCCCAAGATGACCCATTTCTGAAGCTGTAGGACTAGCTCCATGTCATAGAGAGCCAGTCACTTCCCCAGGATTGTCAGTCAGAAGCCAATCAAATCACTTTGCTTTTGTACCTTTTTTAACTTGCAACATGAATTCATAATCAGAAATCTAGATATTAGAAAATACGTCCATCTCACAAATTACCCAAGGTTGCTACCTCAACCTATGTTTTACTTTGTAACATTAAAATATAGCTTTTACGTCTTCTTCCTGTCATGCGAAAGCAGCCAAAGTGAGAGTCCCGCCACTGCCAGGAAGCCTGCAGGTGTGAGGCAGAGATGTGAATGACCCTACCAGAAGCCTCTGGGGTCACCTTGGGGTTCTCAGGAAAAGCAAGGGTCACTACAGGGCTAGCATACACCCTGAGGGGTGGAAGGGCTGGGATCAGCACGCTTCTCATTCCTAGGGCATTCAGTTCAGGGCTGAGTGTTTCAAGGCTTCTTGTACCTCATAACCAAGGTAAGTTTTTCTTAAAAATCAGGTTTTTTTAAGTCACCAAAATGTGTAAAAATAGTTATCAACTGAAACTCCTCTGGGATGGAAGCACAACATTTAGCAGCCAGCCTTGCCTCTCTCTGCCATGTGACCACGGCTACAAGCATCCCGGTCAGTACTGCCATCGGCAAGTCGGAAGTGGTCTCTACCTTGTGGGTTTGGTGAGGATCCAAAGAGACAGTGCTCCAAGAACCATGAACGCAGAGCCTGGCATGTGGAAAGCACCAAGAATACTATAATAATTCCCAGGCAGGAACCGGAAGAAGTACGGGTTGCAGGGGAGACAGGGGGCAAGTTGGTAGCATCATGAAGTAAAGGTTCCTAAACACATTTCACTTCCTGAAGTCAGGGGAGACTCAGAGAATGAGTGAAGAAAATGGAAATGCGAACAGGAGGAAGCACAGATACTCTTCCATGAAAATGCTTAACAGCAAGTTCTGCAAATGCAGCTTCTGTACCAGGTTCTGCTCCCAGCTGATGTGGCATGGAATTTACCAGGACACAGCCATGATCCTAAAGGATGAAAGATATGCTCCATCTGTGCCTGATGATGAAAGGCCCAGAATTGAGCCCTTTTAGGCCTTAAAATAAGAAAGGGAAGCTTTTAATCACTTGCTGGGAAGGTAGCCATAGACTCTCGCGCTAAACCTGGAAGCACAATTAAGGAGTATCTGACTGGCAGTTTGGAGCTGCTTTCTAAGTCAGACGAACAACCACTAAAAAGTAGCCCCATTGCTAACACACAGAGAAAGCAAACATGGCATCAACACAGATGCTGCAGTCACTAAAGACCACTGTCCAAAGAATGACTGCCTGGATTATAGCAAATAACGAACAATCCATTCCAGAGAAGTAGCATTTATTCCTCTGTGGCTTTCAAATCAGCAAAATCTAAGGATGATGATGCACTTTCCAGATAAATTAAGAAAGTTAAGGGGGAAATAAATACACATCTAAGTACAGATATAAAGATTCTCAGTTCCACAGTGGAAGCACAAATGACTGAAATGGAACTGTTTGAAAAACAGTAAAATATAAGAGAAGACTGAAAATTTACACAGGAATAGAATGTAGCAAGAGGAAAGACAACAAGGCAAAACTGAAATGAAAAAGAACACAATCTGACAAAACCTATAGAAATAGCTTCACAAAGTATCTAGCCAAGAGATTTTGATGTAAAGTGACATTCCTTATAATCATGAATGATTTAGTCAGAGTCCCAAAGGAGTCAAGAATTCTGTTGAGGGGACTTCCCTGGTGGTGCAGTGATTAAGAATCTGCCTGCCAATGCAAGGGACACGGGTTCGAGTCTTGGTCCGGGAAGATCCCACATGCCGTGGAGCAACTAAGCCCATGCGCCACAACTACTGAGCCTGCGCTCTAGAGCCCGTGAGCCACAACTACTGAGCCCACGTGCCTAGAGCCTGTGCTCCACAAGACAAGCCACCGCAGTGAGGAGCCCTCGCACCGCAACAAAGAGTAGCCCCTGCTTGCCGCAACGAGAGAAAGTCCGTGTGTAGCAATGAAGACCTGACACAATAAAAAATAAATAAATTAAAAAAAAAAAGAATTCTGTAGATACATTCCCATCCCTGCCAAAACCATAAGCAAAAAGAGAAGGCTCTCTGGTGAAGTGTCTTGTCATGCACTGTAATAGTTACAGGACCTGCTGAACAGATCCAGGGAATGAGGCAGCCAGCAGGTACTCCGAAGGCCTGCAGAGGCAGGTATGACTGAGAGACCAATAGCTGCAACTTGGATAAAGCTGCTGAGGAAAGGGAGAAATACCCTCCGTCCCTCTGATGGGAACCCTTAACAAATGAACTGATGAAGCAGATGGGTGAGTATATTACACATTCCTTCTGGAAAGCTTACAAATACAGTTGAGGAAACAGAAATAATAATCTACCCTTAAAAGTGATTACAAACGAGGTTAGAGTCTCTCATAGGGAAAGCAAAAGATGATGAAAATAATAGTTAAGGAAGATGAATGTAATACTAAGTTCAGAGGTCAATTAAAAGTTTTATCTATAGCACTTATATGATTCTTTACCTAGTAAAGAATGAAAGGAAAGGAAAGAATAAAAGTTGACAGCTCCGTGATTTGGAAAAAATGCACAGCTAATAAAGAATGAAGTTTAAAAAAAGCATGCTTGCATTGCAACACAAAAGGAGATCAGAAACAACCAAAGAAGGAAAACATTACAAAGAATGGCACTTTAACTGAAATCTGGACAAACTTTCACGTGGGGATGCACCTGACAGAAAGAAAGGTATTTCCAGGTGTAACGACAGTGCGACCTACGGAGGGTACCCTGTGGCTCTATGGAAGACCCCACAAGATTTAGGGTTCTGTAAAATCGAGGGAAAACTCTCCACGATGATAAGGATTTAAATTATGGGTCCAAAAGCCAAGCAGCTACAAGGAAGCAATCTGAGGCATGGCTGCTTCTCCTTAACAGCACTGAGTGGGCAAAATATGATAAGGACAATATACACAGTGACTGGACTTCCCCGGTGGCGAAGTGGTTAAGAATCCACCTGCCAATGCAGGGGACACAGGTTCGAGCCCTGGTCCGGGAAGATCCCACATGCCACAGAGCAACTAAGCCTGTAGGCCACAACTACTGAGCCTGTGAGCCACAACTACTGAAGCCTGCATACCAAGAGCTCGTGCTCCGCAACAAGAGAAGCCACTGTAATGAGAAGCCCATGCACTGCAACAAAGAGGAGCCCCCGCTCACCACAACTAGAGAAAGCCTGCATACAACAATGAAAACCCAGCGCAGCCAAAGATAATTAAATAAGTTTATAAATATATATATATATATATATATGTATATATACATATATATACAGTGACTATGAACCACTGCTAGAAACAGGCTGAATGGAAAGGAAAAAGTAAAACTATCACTGTTTGCACATGACATGATACCATATACAGAAAATCCTAGAGATGTCACCAAAAAATATAATTTATAAATGAATTCAATAAAGTTGCAGGATACAGAATTAATATACAGAAATCTGTTGTGTTTCCATACACTAATAATGAACTATCAGAAAAAAAAATTAAGAAAACAATCCCATTTACAACTGTATCAAAAAGAGTAAAGTAGCTAAGAATAAATCTAACCAAGGAAGTAAAAGTCTCATACTCTGAAAACTCTAAGACATCAATGAAAGAAAATGAAGACTACAGAAACGAATGGAAGCTATACTGTGCTCATGGATTGGGAGAATTAATATTGTTAAAATGACCATACTACACAAGGCAATCTGCAGATCCAATGCAATCCCTCTCAAAATACCAATAGTATTTTTCACAGAACTGGAACAAATAATTCTAAAAATTTTATGAAAACACAAAGGACCGTGAGTAGCCAAAGCAATGTTGAGAAAAAAGAACAAAGCTGGAGGTATCATGTTTCCTGATTTCAAACTATGCTACAAACCTACAGCAATAAAAACAGTATGGTAATGGCACAAAAACAGACACATAGATCAATGGAGAACAGACAGCCCAGAAATAAATCCATACTTATACAGCCAATTAATCTATGACAAAAGAGGTAAGAATACATAATGGGGAAAAGACAGCCTCTTCAATAAATGGTGTTTGGGGCACTTCCCTGGTGGTCCAGTGGTTAAGAATCAGCCTTCCAATGCAGGGTACGTGGGTTCGATCCCTGGCTGGGGAACTAAGATCCCACATGTTGTGGGGCAACTGAGCCCACGCACCACAGCTAGAGAGAAGCCTGAGCACCACAACTAGAGAGAAGCCCACGCACTGCAATGAAAGATCCCGCGTGCTGCAACAAAGACCCAACTAAGCCATAAATAAATAAATAAATAAATAAATATTTTTAAAAAATGGTGCTGGGAAAACTGGACAGCCACATGCAAAAGAATCAAACTGAATTACTTTCTCACTCTATATAAAAAAATAAACTTAAAATGGATGAAAGACTTAAAGACCTGAAACCATAAAGCTCCTAGAAGAAAACATGAGCAGTGTACTCTTTGATATCAACCTTAGCAATATTTTTCTGGATCTGTTTCCTCAGGCAAGGGAAACAAAAGCAAAAATAAACAAATGGGGGCTTCTCTGGTGCCGCAGTGGTTAAGAATCCGCCTGCCAATGCAGGGGACACAGGTTCAAGCCCTGGTCCGGGAAGATACCACATGCCGCGGATCAACTAAGCCCGTGTGCCACAACTACTGAGCCTGCACTCTAGAGCCTGCGAGCCACAACTACTGAAGCCCGCGCACCTAGAGCCTGTGCTCCACAACAAGAGAAGCAACCGCAATGAGAAGCCCGCGCACCGCAATGAAGAGTAGCCCCCGCTCGCTGCAACTAGAGAAAGCCCACGCAGCAACGAAGACCCAATGCAACCAAAATTAAATAAATAAATAAATTAAAAAAATAAATAAACAAATGGGACTACACCCAGCTAAAAAGCTTTTGCACCGGAAGGAAACTATTAACAAAACAAAAAGGCAGAATGGAGAGAATGGGAGAAGATACAATTGTCCCTCAGTATCCTCAGGGGATTGGTTCCAGGAGCCCTTGAGGATGCCAAAATCCACAAATGCTCAAGCGCTTATATATTTTTATTTTTTAACTGAAGTATAGTTCATTTACACTGCTGTGTTAGTTTCTGGTTTACATCAAAGTGATTAAGTTACATATATTCATACATATACTTTTTCATATTCTTTTTCATTATGGCTTATTACAAGATACTGAATATAATTTCCTGTGCTATACCTTGTTGTTTATCTGTTTCATATATAGTACTTTGTACCTGATAATCCCAAACTCCTAATTTATCCTTCCCCTACCGCTTTTCCCCCTGGTAACTATAAGATTGTCTTCTATGTCTGTGAGTCTGTTTTCTGTTTGAAATAAGTTCATTTGTATCATATTTTAAATTCCACATATAAGTGATCTCATGTGCTATTTGTCTTTCTCTGTCTGACTTACTTCACTTAGTATGATAATCTCTAGGTCCATCCATGTTGCTGCAAATGGCATTATTTCATTCTTTTTTATGGATAAGTAGTAGTCTATTATGTATACATATACCACATTTCTTTATCCATTCATCCATTGATGGACATTTAAGTTGCTTCCATGTTGTGGCTATTATAAACAGTGCTGCTATGAACATTTCAGCGCACGTAGCTTTTTGAATGAGTTTTCATCTTTTCCCGATATATGTCCAGGAGTGGGATTGCTGGATCATATGACAACTCCACTTTTTTTTGTTGTTTAATATATACATTGCTGCCGGCATCTTTTGTTTTTTTTTTTTAGATTTAAAAAAAAATTTTTATTTATTTTATTTATTTTATTTTTGGCTGCACTGGGTCTCCGTTGCTGCCCATGGGCTTTCTCTAGGTGCAGCAGGTGGGAGATACTCTTCGTTGCAGTGTGCGGGCTTCTCATTGCGGTGTCTTCTCTTGTTGCAGAGCATGGGCTCTAGGCACACAGGCTTCAGTAGTTGTGGCGCGTGGGATCAACAGTTGTGTCTCGCGGGCTCTAGAGCACAGGCTCAGCAGTTGTGGCGCACGGGCTTAGTTGCTCCGAGGCATGTGGGATCCTCCCGGACCAGGGCTCCAACCCGTGTCCCCTGCATTGGTGGGTGAATTCTTAACCACTGCATCACCAGGGAAGCCCAACAACTCTATTTTAAGGAACCTCCATACTGTTCCCCACAGTGGCTGTACCAATTTACATTCCCACCAACAGTGCAGGAGGGTTTCCTTTCCTTTACACACGCTCTAGCATTTATTATTTGTAGACTTTTTGATGATGGCCATTCTGACCGGTGTGAGGTGATACCTCAATGTAGTTCTGATTTGCATTTCTCTAATAACTAGCAATGCTGAGCATCTTTTCATGAGCCTATTGGCTATCTTCTTTGGAGAAACGTCTATTTAAGTTAAAGTCCCTTTTTTAAAAAAAATAATTTTATTTATTTCATTTATTTTATTTTTGGCTGTGTTGGGTCTTCGTTGCTGCACATGAGCTTTCTCTAGTCGTGGCGAGCGGGGGCTACTCTTCGTTGTGGTGCATGGACTCTAGGCACGTGGGCTTCACTAGTTGTGGCTTGCGGGCTCAGTAGTTGTGGCGCACGGGCTTAGTTGCTCTGTGGCATGTGGGATCTTCCCGGACCAGGGCTCGAACCCATGTCCCCTGCATTGGCAGGCGGATTCTTAACCACTGTGCCACCAGGGAAGCCCTGAAAAGGGGGCCCTTGTGCACTGTTGGACTGTAAATTGGTGCAGCCACTATGGAAAACAGTATGGAGGTTCCTCAAAAAATTAAAAATAGAACTACCATAAGGCTTCCCTGGTGGTGCAGTGGTTAAGAATCCACCTGCCAATGCAGGGGACATGGGTTCGAGCCCTGGTCCGGAAGATCCCACATGCCGTGGAGCAACTAAGCCTGTGCGCAACAACTACTGAGCCTGTGCTCTAGAGCCCGTGCTCCACAACAAGAGAAGCCACCGCAATGAGAAGCCCGTGCACCACAACGATAGTAGCCCCCGCTTGCCACAACTAGAGAAAGCCCGCGCACAGCAACGAAGACCCAATGCAGCCAAAAATAAATTAATTAAATAAAAATTAAAAAAGACCCTACAATATTTCAAATTAAAAAAAGAAAACAAAAAAGAAACAGGCTGAATGGCCTGAAGACAAGGGAAAGGAGGTGGCAGGATTTGTTGTTAACTGAGCGAAGGGAGAGCTTCAGAACCAGCACATCCACTAAAGGCACTGGGAGTCAGGCCCGGGCAGTCACAGCCTCCACCCTTCCCACACCCAAGGAAGCTTGACACTTCGTTTGATCTCAGCCTCATCACTGCTCAGGAGAGACCCTGATATCAACCAGTCACCAACAGCTCAGGCACTCCTAGGGATTGACCTGAAACTCTGAGCGCTTCTCAAGGCTTGCTCCCCCACCTCATTCAGGACTCTGTTCAAATGTGACTCCCACAAATAGAGACTCCCTCATTACCTTTGCTAAAAATAGCTCCCTGTCAACTCCAACCCTCACCCTGGTTTTCATGGTTCTTCTATCGCTGCCTAACCTTTTACTATATATTCATTGTTTGTCTCCCTCACAAAAACATAAGCTTCTGTGGGCAAGGACTGCTTTAGTCACTGTTGATCCCCAGCACCTAGAATAGGTCTTGGCACCCAGTGTGAGCTAATTAAATATCTGCTGAATGAATGAAAGAAAAGAACTTCACAAAAACAACGACTTGGACTTCCCCGGTGGCGTAGCAGTTAAGAATCTGCCTGCCAGTGCAGGGAACGCGGGTTCAAGCCCTGGTCCGGAAAGATCCCACATGCTGCAGAGCAACTAAGCCCGTGCGCCACAACTACTGAGCCTGCGCTCTAGAGCCTGTCAGCCACAACTGTTGAGCCCATGTGCTACAGCTACTGAAACCCACGCGCCTAGAGCCTGTGCTCCACAACAAGAGAAGACATTGCGGGGCTTCCCTGGTGGTGCAGTGGTTGAGAGTCCACCTGCCGATGCAGGGGACACGGGTTCGTGCCCCGGTCCGGGAAGATCCCACATGCCACGGAGCAGCTGGGCCTGTGAGCCATGGCCGCTGAGCCTGCGCGTTGGAGCCTGTGCTCCGCAACGGGAGAGGCCACAACGGGGAGAGCCCCGGGTCCCCAAAAAAAAAAAAAAAAAAAGACACTGCAACGAGAAGCCCGTGCACCGTAACGAAGAGTAGCCCTTGCACACTGCTCCTAGAGAAAGCCTGCGGCAGCAATGAAGGCCCAACACAGCCAAAAATTAATTAATTAATTAATTAAAAAAAAAAAAAACACAACAACCACCCACGACTTATCGTCTTGGCATGGACCCTGGCGATCTTGACCTTAGATTTTTTTGTTGTTGTTGTAAATTTATTTATTATTATTATTATTATTATTTTTTAATTTTTCGTTGCGTTGGGTCTTCATTGCTGCGCACGGGATTTCTCTGGTCGCAGCGAGAGGGGGCTACTCTTTGTTGCGGTGCGCGGGCTTCTCATTGCAGTGGCTTCTCATTGCGCAGCACGGGCTCTAGGTGCACGGGCTTCAGTAGTTGTGGCACGGGAGCTCTAGAGTGCAGGCTCAGTAGTTGTGGCGCACCGGCTTCGGTGCGGGATCTTCCCGGACCAGGGCTCGAACCCGTGTCCCCTGCATTGGCAGGTGGATTCTTAACCACAGCACCACCAGGGAAGCCCTTGAGCCTAGGTTTGAGCTCAATTTTGTTAATAAGTTGCTGTGTGGCTTTGGGCAAATCACTTTACCTCTTTGGGCCCATACTGCCTCATTCGTGAAACAAGAAGTGGATCAAGAAAGAACTAAAGTCCCCTTCCAACTCTTTACAGCCTGCAAAACAAAGATCTGATTATCCTACCAAAGGCAATTTGTTACTAGCCACCGGTGGGTTCAGATTTACCTCAGGATCAATACATTTTTAAAATCGAAGTTGACTGTATTCAAGAAGTCTTGGGCTTCCCTGGTGGCGCAGTGGTTGAGAATCTGCCTGCTAATGCAGGGGACATGGGTTCGAGCCCTGGTCTGGGAGGATCCCACATGCCGCGGAGCAACTAGGCCCGTGAGCCACAACTACTGAGCCTGCGCATCTGGAGCCTGTGCTCTGCAATGAGAGGCCGCGATAGTGAGTGGCCCCCGCTTGCCACAACTAGAGAAAGCCCTCGCACAGAAACCAAGGCCCAACATAGCAAAAATACATAAATAAATTAATAAACTCCTACTCCCAACATCAAAAAAAAAACAAGAAAAAAACTCATCTCATACCTCTGGCAGGAAGAGAGGAAAGTAACCATTAAAAAAAAAAGAAAAAAAGAGAAGTCCCTCCTCTAAGCAGAATAAAGCTGGGTGAACAGCAATTGGAGACACCATATGACAGGAGTGCAGTGTTGCTCTGAGTAGAAAGAACTGCACAGCCAGAAAGGGCAGAATGATGGCCACTTTCCCACATTTTTTGAGGCACCAAGATCCCACAGGTCAACATGGGAAGATAGGGCCTGCCCTCTGAAGGGGACGGTTGAGTGGATGGTGGGAGAAAGAGAAGTCACAGGTAGATACGGAGAAAGCAGGAGCCCTGAGCTCTGGAATCCAGACACCCCCCCCACCCCCCGCCCAGTTCTGCCTTTTACAGGACTTCAAACGACTGCCTCTAGGTTCTGGGCCTCTGCCTCTCACCTATGACTCCCCTCATCACTGATGGGGACACAACCCTGTTGCTCCTGAAAGAGGCAACTCTCGGAGTACCCGGACCGGAGTCCTAGGCCTCTGCCTGTCACCAGAAACATTAAGTACGGTACGGGGCGAGTTCCCTCGGGTCCCCTGAGAGGCTCACGTCTTCGGGGTCTTGCTGCTGGTGCGGAAGTCACGCCCCAGGTCCCGGAGGAGCGGCGCCGGCGGCCCCCGCCCGCCAGGGTCGCGACCCCTCAGCCCAAGCTCAGAAAAGAGCCTGCACCTCCACCCTTGCGGCCCGGCCCGCGCTCACCGCCTTCTCCAGGTGGCTGCGCGCCTGCTCGCTGTTCTTGGTGTGGTGGTAGAGCACGGAACCGAGCTGCAGGTGTGTTCGGGCCTCAATGCGCTGCGGCGGCTTGAAGGGGAACACGGCCTGCAAGCAGTGCACACACAGGCGGATCTTGGGCGGGCTGGAAGTGCGGAAGTGTTCGGCAAAGCCCAGGAGCGCCAGGTACCACGACTCAGCCGCCTCGGCCTGCGCTGCCTGGGCCGCCGCAGCCTGAGCCGCCGCCGCCGCCTGAGCCGCCATTTTGGCCTCCCCAACAACAAACTGCCGCCACAGGTAGGCGGAAGCAGGCGCACGGGGCGGGGCCGGGAGCGCCTCGCGTTTCTCGCGAGAGCTTCTGTACAAAGCATCCTGGGACATGTAGTTTGTATTTGGAGTGGCCGCGGCTCCGGGAAGGTCTGAGAAAAGGCGACACCATCTGGTCCGCGAGACTGTGACCGGAGATTTCCGATGGGCTGAGGTTTGCATTCCTAGGGTGAAGACCCCAGGTGTCCAAGCAATGGCAGGGCGTGGCTTGCCGACGTGGACTACATCTCCCATCAGGCCATGCGTACTATAACAAGCGCCCCCCGCCGCCACCACCCCTCCGCCCCCGGTGGCGCCGGAGCATTGTGGGATTGGATGAGTCTCAAGATGGACAACCGGGATGTTGCAGGTAACAGCCCCCGCCTCCCCGCAAGCGTCTGCCTGGGTGTTCGGGCTGAGTCTTTGCTTAGCCCTACCGTCGGGCCTACCTCAACCCGCCGGCCCTTAGCCTCAGCTTCCCGGTGGCTGGAAGAGGCGGCTTCTGCACCACCCCCGTCTCCCGAGACCCCAGACCCAGTTACCCCGCCCCCGCCCACCCCCCCCAACCGCTGGTTTGCTGAGGACGCCAGGCTTTCCTTAAAGGCCGCCACCGGGATCTGCCCTGCGCCTGCTTTCCGAAATAACCGCCTTCAGGGCTGCTCAGACCTCCGCTCCCCGAGCCAGTGGCAACCTTGGGCTGTCCTGCGCCTCTCTTCGTGTCAGCTCCTGACTGGCCTGTATCCCGCTTTCTGGAAAAGCTGTTTTTCCGAACTGCACTTGGCCTCCCTGTACACATTTTCCTGGGTCTTTAGAGCCCCTACTTTAGCACAAGCCTTATTCTTCCCCCACCCCAGCCCTAGCCCTCCACCCAGACTGGGATACATTGAAGAAATATTCATTGTGTGCTAGGCACTGTGCTAGTTGCTGAGGATGTAGTGTAACCAAAACGGGGCCATGCCTTCCTGAAGGCTACTTTCTACTGGGGCATCACAATGCACAAAAAAGGAAATATTTACAGAGAGTGAGTTATAATGATACGAGAGAGTGGAGGTGCAGGTTGCTGATATTGGGTGGTCAAGGAAAGCCTTTTTGAGCAGAAGATACTTGAGATGAGAAGATGCCAACTATCGGAAGGCCTGGAAGGCAGAGCCTTCTATGCAGAGGGGGACAGCAAGTGCAAAAGCCTTGAGAGCTTGTCATTTTGAAGAATGTCAGGGATGAAGTGGAAGTGGGGAGGGGAGCCATCTCTGGCAGCGTCTTGAAAATCGGCTTTCAGAATTTGGATTTTATTTTGAGTCCCATGGGGGAACGTTCGAGGTGTCTTCTCCATCTCCACAACTACCACCCTTGTCTGAAGACACCATCATCTTTTGCTTGGAGCCAGTAAGCCTCCTTGTTGGTCTCCTTGCTGCCTGTGCACTCTGTCCAATCAGTAGACAGAATGATCTTAAAAATAAAAATACCAGTTGGATCTTATCAGCTTAATACTCCCCAGTCACTTCCTAAAACCCTTTAAGTAAAACTCAGACTCCCTATTTTGCCCTACCCCCGCTAGCCCCACCCCTGGAACCGCCTGCTCTGACCACATTGGACCTCTGCTTCTTACTCTGCCCAGATCACTCCCCATGTGGCTTTTCAGGAAGCCACCTCTTTATCTTTCTGGTTTTAGCTTAAATGTCCCCTTTTTTAACGGTTATTTTCTGGCTAGCTGTATAGGTGGTCCTCTGTTATGCTTTCTCATCTTTTTTTTTGTTTCCAGCAGAGAGCTCTTATCATGATTTTGCAACTACTTTTTTGTTACAAGTCTTTTGTCTCCTCAGCCAGAGGTGAATCCCACATGGGCAGAGGCCCCTTCTGTCTTGATTAGCACCAAGTACAGCATCTGGTGCATAACTCAGTAAATGTTTGCTAAATACAGCATCTGGTGCATAACTCAGTAAATGTTTGCTAAATAAATGAAGGAACAGATGTGTGAATGTCAATCTGAATGTTAGTTGCTGCCTGAGAGGGCAGCTCTGGGCTGCTCCCATAGCAACTGGGCTGCTCCCATAGCAGCTGCTGGGCATGTTTTTGGAGCAAAGGTGATTTCTGATGTACTTCTTTTCCCTCCCCAGGAAAGGCTAACCGGTGGTTTGGGGTTGCTCCTCCCAAGTCTGGAAAAATGAACATGAACATCCTTCACCAGGAGGAGCTCATTGCTCAGAAGAAACGGGAAATTGAAGCCAAAATGGAGCAGAAAGCCAAGCAGAATCAGGTGGCCAGCCCTCAGCCCCGGCATCCTGGCGAGTAAGTCTACCCCGAGACTGGATTAGGGTCTTTGAGGGTCACCAACAGAGGGTTTTGCTTGCGAGAGTAGTCGAGGTGTTTCTGCATCTAGCCACAGCCTGATGGTGCAAGGAGGAACGCAGGTGCACTTTCAGGAGGCTGTGTGGCAGGAGAGAAACAAGGGGTGTATGGGAGCCCAGAGGATGGCTGCCAACTCTTTCACTCAGTGGTTATTTACTGCTGACCTGTTGTGGGCCAGGGACCAAGAATACAGCACGGAGCAAAAACCCAGATTCCATCTCTGCCTTTACGGGGCTCACAGTCTACTTGTGAAGGGATGCTCTGGTAGGTAACATGAGGCAGTGTGCTCCCAGATGCAGCAGCTGCCGTAGGGATGCAGAAGAGGCTCTGCATTCTGAAGGCCCCAGGCAGAGCCAGCCCTTTGAGGAAGCAGGAAAGGACAGCAAAGGGCAGAAGGGAGGCGAGCCCCTGTGTGTCAGGCAGCTCGAGCTGCTGCACCAAAGGGGCTGTTTCTGAGCCAGGAGAGAGGGTTTCCTCCTGACTGTCCTGAGAGGCTCTGAGGGCACCCAAGAGTTTTGAGCAGGGGTGGTGTGATCAGGGTGACAAGATCCAAGAATTTCAGGCTGGAGGTTGACAGAGACAAGCCCCTTCCTCTGCGGTCTGAAGTGTGGAGCATGTTAGCCCTCCACTAAGGCTCTGTTCCAGCTCCCACCTTTTCTAAGAGTCCGTGGCTTCTCCTTGAGGGCGGGACTTAAACTTTATTCTTGTTGGAACCTCCAGGGTGTTCAGGAACATGGGGACTGGATGTTGAGTGATCTGTGGGTGGGCTTGTGGACTGTCACCCCTGGGGTTATGGAAGGACTTGCACAAAGATGGGAAAGGCCTGTAGGACTGCTTCCAAGAGGGCCCCCTGGAGGCTGCTGGATCTCAGCGCCAGGATCAGGCAGCCAAAAAGGAACATCGGGTGGGTGCAGAGTACAGGTAGCTTTGAAAATAAGGTTGTTTTCCCCATTGTAAAAGCTTAGAACACCTTAGAATTTCGTGCTGCAGAAATAAGAAACATTCAGGTTGCCTCAAGAGAACCATTTTGATATATTCCCTTCCCATGTCATTGCTTTGTTTCACTAAATTGTGGTCAATTTCATATGTCGCTTCCCCCGCCCCCCACTTTTTAAAGGAAAAGCTTCCCCCCAACCCCCCGCGTTACAACTCTTTAGAACCGCCACAGTGTTAAAGTTTTATTTATTTATATTAAGATATGACTTACATGCCATAAAATTGACTTTTTAAACTATACAACCTAGTGATTTTCAGTATATTCACAGCATTGTGCAACTATTATCACTAATTCCAGAACGTTTTGTCACTCCAGAAAGAAACCCCATGCCCATTAGCAATCACTCCCCATTCCCTCTTCCCTCAGCCCCTGACAACGACTAATCTACTTTCTGTCTGTGTGGATTTACCTATTCTAGATATTTCATGTAATACGCGGCCTTTTGTGTCTGGCTGTTTTCACTGGACGTGATGTTTTCAAGGTTCATCACTTTGTAGCAGTGTCAGTACTTCATTCCTTTTTTTGGTGGCTGAATAATATTCCATTGTGTGGATGGACCATGTTTTGTTTATCTGTTCATCAAAAGCCATCATTTAACAGCTGTGTGATAACCCCTGCCATTTTTTAAAAAAATGAATTTTTAAAATTTATTTATTTATTGGCTGCGTTGGGTCTTCGTGGCTGTGCGTAGGCTCTCTCTAGTTGCCGAGGGCTTCTTATTGCGGTGGCTTCTCTTGTTGCAGAGCATAGGCTCCAGGCGCAGGCTTCATTAGTTGTGGCCGGGCTCCAGAGCGCAGGCTCAGTAGTTGTGGCGCATGGGCTTCGTTGCTCCGCGGCATGTGGGATCTTCCCGGACCAGGGCCCCATGTCCCCTGCATTGGCATGTGGATTCTTAACCACTGCGCCACCAGGGAAGCCTCTGCCATTTGTTATGGGTGGTTTTCAAGTGGGATTCATGTGCTGACATGCTGCTGACCCGAAGTGGTTTTTGGGGGGTTTTTTTTGGCCGCACCGTGTGGCTTGTGGGGTCTTAGTTCCCTGACCAGGGATTGAACCCAGGCCCTTGGCAGTGAAAGTGCGGAGTCCTAACCACTGGACCGCCAGAGAATTCCCCCCAAAGTATTTTCTTGTCCTTCATTGTCCCTGCCTTCTTTCTGTCCCTCCTGAGGGAGGTGCACACAGCATGAGGATAAGGCCAGGGTCACTAGAAGGCCCTGCTTGTTTAATGCCAAGGCTGGTTATCAGCAGAACTTTCTCTTTCATATAAAATAACTTTTACTGCCTTCTCTCTCTCTTTTGTTTTTTAACTTTAAAGATAATTCATATATGTGGTAGAAAACCTGGGAAGTAGAGGAGAAGAAAATGAGGAAGAAATAAAATCAGTTGTAACCCTGCAACCCAGAGGCAAGTGCTGGTTGCATTTGATGGATTTTTGTAACAATTTTTCAGTCAAATATATTTTCACATAAGTAGGACCACCCTGTAGGTACTGTTTTATATCCTGCCTTTTTGTTTTTCATTTAACGTTGTGCTTGGTTGCTTTATTTATAAGAATTTAACTTTTCAGGGCCACTCCATCTGCCTTATGGATGTCTCATAATTTATTTAACCAGTGCCCCTTGTTGACTACTTAGGTTTTTTTCCACTTTTACTTCATTAGAACGGATTTCTAGGAGGATAAAACTTTACTTTAAAGGAAAAAGTTCAGACCTATGGGCTCCCTGAGCTTTTTCAGTTATTGGGTGTGTCTGTATGATGGATGTGCCCCTAAAAGCAGCACATACGAGGAGTTTCTGAGGTTAGAGCAAGATAGTATGCTGTAGGAAAAGATGAAAGAAGTAGAATATATGCTATGATCACAGCCTTATTTCCTCTATTTCTAATCTAAGGGGCAAATCAAAGAAGTATATCAAAGTATTAATTGTGGCTCTTGTGAGGTAAGGAGACTTTTTTAGGGTTTTCTCCTTGCTTTCTACGTTTCTGATTTTTTCCACGTTCCCATTTGCTCATAATGAGCTTCTATCACTTTTTTGATAAGGAAAGATGAATTTGAATTAAACATTTAGGCCCCTGGGTTTGCTTTTGTGTTCGTTAAAAATAAATTTTTCTTATTTCAAAATAAAACATATTCTTTTCAAAAAGAGAAAGTAATAAAAATATAAAATTCCCCTGTAATTCTCCCACCAAGAAATTGCTTTGGGTATTTTCCTCTGCACATGTGAAACCCACAGAAGCGCTGGCTGACCCAGGCATGGAACTGCGGTCACACGCAGGTACAGACATAGGCCCTGCCTTTGAGAACTCTGCAGTCTAGCTGGGAAAACAGACGTAAGCATCAGTGATAGCCCAGATGATTTGTTAACAATAAGTATGGCAGGTGGTTCTGAGCCATCTTCTTGGGGAGGCCCTTTGGACCAGGAAGGTCAACATGCGGGTAGAGAGAACACCAGCACAGGTGGGATTGCTTTGACTAGAACAAGATTGTTCCATCTTACTACTCTGAAGACTGCTCTGTGCACTCAGTTGTTCCCTGGCATCTTTGGGGGCCTGTTTTGGGTCCCCTTAGGTGAGAATACAGGGGTGGGGGTGGGACTGAGGCCGGCAAGGCGTGCTCCCTCCCCTCTTCTCAAGGCTTACGCTGTCTGTCCTCTGTCTCGGGTCTAGAATTGCAAACGCACACAACTCTAATGTTTCCAACAAGTTTGCCAACGACGGCAGCTTCTTGCAGCAGTTTCTGAAGTTGCAGAAGGCACAGACCAGCACAGGTGAGTGCAGTCCCCCCTGTCCCATCTCACCTCCTCCTAGAGCTCCCCCTGCTGGCTTTCTCTCCCAAGGGTCCCTCAGCACCTCAGAACTGGCAGGTCCCGCCTCAGACTTGCTCCTCTCACCCCCCGTTCCTTGAGCGCCCTCATCCTACGCGTCCTCACGCTAAACGCCCAAGGGGAGAGTGCAGGCCTTGCCCTCTAGATGCTTACCCCCAAGAAGTGGAGACAAAGAAGCCAGGTTTCAATCCAGGGGGTAGGGGCCAGGACTAAGCATGCCCCAGGCTTGAGTCAGAGCGGCAGCCCAGGCGCAAGGAACAGGACCCTCTTCGGGCGGGGGCGGGGGGCGGGGGCGCTTGGCCCACAGGAGCCCCATGGGACACGCCAGGTGTGAGAATCACCACCTGTGGGAAGCCCACCTGTATCTGTGGTTGTGCAGTTTACCAGTCTCATTTTTACTGTAAGAAAGTTACTGGTGAAACAGCTGACCTTCAACCTTTGTCAGGTTTCCCAGGTAACAGTGAAGACAGTTAACCCAAGGCCAAGTTTGCCCACAGAGAGGGAGAAAGGGCTATATGAGCTCTTCACTGCAGGGTCTCATGCCATGAGTCGTGTTTGAAAAGTCCCAAATAGACTGGCTCCAGCCCGCTACTGGCAAGCAGAGGGAGTGAGTGTAAGCTGGACGTGGGGGTTCAGGTCTCATCCGGAAGAGCTGCAGCATCCCTAGTCTATGGATATAGGCATCAGAGGCACCTACTGCCAGAGTTGCCGCCTGCAGAGTCCTGGGCTGGGTGACCACAGTAGGTTCTTCTCTGCGCCTCAGGGGTCCTCATCTGTAAAATGGGGGTGGCGTCCTCCCTGAGTGCTTCTGGTCACCCACTGCCTACCAGTGCTATGCGAGAAGTTAAGAACCCAGCCACTTGGGGCTCAGGGTGTGCAGGTTAGGCAGGAAGATAGGAAACCTGCACCACAGACCTTGAGTGTGGGTATCCTTCCTTGTATCCCAAGATGCCCGCCCGAGTGCGCCCGCTGCCCCGCCTCGTGTGCTCCCGCGCACCGGGAAGAGGCCCCCCCTCATCAGTAGCCCGCCGGGCCAGATGAAGAACTACGTGCATGCCAAGCAGCTGCCCGTGGCCAGCCGCCCGAGCGTCTTCCAGTCTCCTGACGAGGACGAGGAGGAGGACTATGAACAGTGGCTGGAGATCAAAGGTGAGGGGCCGGGGCTGCTGCCCCCCTTCCACGGCTGCCCCTCCAGCTGCTCCAGCAGGGTCCACGGGCACCGGGGACAGCGCAGCCAGGGCTGTGGGGTGCTTGGGGCTGTGGTCAGGGGGTGCCTTCAGGATGAGCGAGGTGAAGGAAGGGGTGGGGAGCAGAGCATGGGGAGCACGGAGGGGCTGCAGAGTGTGGGCTTCATCCTGGGAGCTGTGGGACCCACTGTCCACTTGTGTGGGGGCTGGCCTCCGGGGGGGCGTTCTCAGGGGAGCATTCACTTGTGCCCTCCTCATCCAGTACTAGAAGAGGAGCTCCTCAGTGCGGGTACTTGTCTCCACGAGTTTGGGCCAGAGGTATGAGCGTGCCGGTTGGAGGGCGTGCTCTCCTGCCCAGGGAAGGACAGTCATTGGCCTTGGGTGAGCCAGTTCCAGCCCCATGGTGGAGGAGGGCGGAGGAGGGTGGTGATGGTGGCACTCCTAGTGCATCCAGCCATGACCATATTCAGAACGAGACTTCGGTGCTGTGTGGAGAACGAGCTGTGTGAAGTCCTGGCCCTAGGCCACCTCTGCTCCAGGATGGCTGGCACAGTCATGTCTCCCTGACAGGACAGACTGAAGCGACCATATAATCATGCCACGACAGCCTCTAGGCCTCTTGTTCTGGATGAGGGTGCCGGCTTCAGGCCGTGCATCTAAACAGATCAGGGGCCAACCTCGAAGTTTGGAGCATTAGTCAGAATGGAGTCAGTGAGTGTGGTGTTTCCTCAGAGAGGGGCCCTGGCAGTTCAATGGTACCCTGCTGGGAACTGCTACTTTATGAGGGGCAGTGGGTGTCTCAAGGCCCTTGAGGCTTTTATGGCCTGCTGTTGATACAACCTCAGAAAAGCACCTGTGCTTGTAAAGTGACCAGGTCAGGGTCGTTGCCAGGCATGTGGGAGGAGGATGAGGCTTAGGAAAAAGGTGGACACAGAATGTCTCTGAGACCTCTTATAGGTCCTCCTTAGGCCACATGTTGTACCCCGCCACCCCAACCCCGCGAGCTTCCTGGCAGTACAAGCAGCAGGGGGAATAAGAGTGGCCACAGGCTCAGTGTCTGGCCCCATTGCCAGGAGGAGCAAACATTCCTAAGCACTGACTGACATCAAGAAATTTCTTCTGGGAGTTTTCATGAGGGATGTGAGCTGTATGGTGGCTGACAGTCTCAGAAACAGGCCAGCAGTAAATACAAAAGCAAGTTCCATGTGGCTCAAAGTGGAGGCTAATAAAAAAATATATACGTATATATATGTGTGTGTGTGTGTGTATATATATATATACACACATATATGTGTATTTTTTGTTTTGTTTTTTTTGTCGGTATGCGGGCCTCTCACTGTTGTGGCCTCTCCCGTTGCGGAGCACAGGCTCCGGACACGCAGGCCCAGCGGCCATGGCTCACGGGCCCAGCCGCTCCGCAGCACGTGGGATCTTCCCGGACCGGGGCACGAACCCGTGTCCCCTGCATCGGCAGGCGGACTCTCAACCACTGCGCCACCAGGGAAGCCCCCAAAATATATTTTTTAGTGGTGTTCACTGAAAGTGCTCTGAGGTAACAATTAAACCCATTGCAATGAGTGTCCCTAGCTCCCAGATGTTGGTCTGGAAACACATGTTCTCACTCATGGAAACCAGGACTTCTTGGAGAAATGGCTGGCTCTAGGTCTGGGCAGGAAGTGTCTGAGATGATCCTGAAGTGCCCTGTCCCAGCAGGTATCGAGGAGGCCATCAGAGACTGGGGTCATGTCCAAAGGCCTCGGGAGCCAGCTTGAAGAGGCTCCACTGGCCACAGAGGGGGTGATTGAGCTTCTGTGATGATATTAATTGTGTTGGATTGCAACCCACTGACATCTTAAAATCAGAGTTTGTAATGATATTTGAAAAAAAAGAATTTGTCTTTGAAGGATGAAAGGGAATTGATTTATTGTACTGAACACTGGTAAAGAAAGGGATCGAGCATTCCACAAAAGGAGGGGGAGGGTGGCTATGTTTTCCAACATCTCCCTGCCAGCCTGGGGACTGGCTTGGCCTTTGGGAGGCTCACACACTTTTCTCCCTCCAGCATGTCTCGCAAAGGCTGTCTAGACCGACTCACCCCTCATCATGGTGCTTTGTGCATGGACCCGGGACGCCCGACAACCTCCCGCATTTCACCCTCTTCTCCCCCGACCCCTCTGTCCTTGTGGTCCGTAGAGAGAGTGTGCCTGTTGACTGTGGGGTGTGTGAGTTGAACCCCAGTACTGACAGCCTCCTTAAAGTTTCACCCCCAGAGGGAGCCGAGACTCGGAAAGTGATAGAGAAATTGGCCCGCTTTGTGGCAGAAGGAGGCCCCGAGTTAGAAAAAGTAGCTATGGAGAACTACAAGGATAACCCAGCATTTTCGTAAGTACTTCTGGGAGGGGAAGACCACTGCTACTTAATGTTCTTGCCACATGTTAGTACATGCAAATGTTCTTGTAAAACCCTGGTGGTGACTGAAGCTGCCCGGGGCTGGGTGCTTACTTGCGTGGGCCAGATACTGTTCTGAGAGCTTTCTAATTCACACCAGAGGTAGCAAGGGGCCCCAGTGTGGTGTGGAGACTTATTTTTGGGCCCCATCGAGGTGTCTCTGCTCACCAGCTTGCTTTTTGCACAGTATGTCTTCAGAAGCTGCATGGGTCCACCCATCCCCGTTGCTCATTTTACACTCTTTGTTTTACAAAACTCTCCAGGTTTTTGCATGATAAGAATAGCAGGGAATTCCTCTACTACAGAAAGAAGGTGGCTGAGATAAGAAAGGAAGCACAGAAGTTGCAGGCAGCCTCTCAGAAAGGTAGGTGGCTGAAGGGGGTGGGAGGTTCTAGGGAGGCGTGTGGACAAACCACGCCCCAGGTGGAATCGGGGTTCCTTTCCTGGAACCCTTCGTGGTGTGGGGTGGCGTTGACAGTGCAGGTCTATGCCCTCCCAGGGAGCTGGGGTCATGCTGGGACCAGCACTGCCCTCCCTGCCAGTGCTCTGAGACGAAATCTAAGGGTCAAGGTAAAGGTCAAGGTCATGTCCAGGAGCTCAGCCCTGTGCATGTAAACGGGGCACAGGGGAGGAACATTTGCCCCTTGGTTCATGGTCATTTTCACAAGTGCTAATGAGCACCTGATGCGTGCTGGGCACTGAGGACACCTAGAGACAAATGCAGTGACTGACACTGGTCGAGGGGGGCCAGGAGACAAAAACGGTCAGCTGGTGGGATGAGTGTCGGGAGGGTGAGATGCTGCCTGGTCTCCAGCTGTAATGAAGTGAAACCCCAGCCAGGTGCTGGTGGGCAGCAGGGGGGTTGATGTTTAAGCCAAATGTGGGCCACAGACGTTGGTTCATCATGTCTGTCACTTGCAGTCCCTTGCCCTGACCTTCTTCCCAGGAGAGGTGGGCCAGGCCCATCTCCCCATGTGACCTGGGGGGACAGCTGCCAGCAGAAAGACTGAGGTGGGGATTCCCATCTCTCCTCCAGCCTGGACCCAGACTCTCCCTCACATTCTGTTCCCATGTCCCAGTGTGGGTCCAAAACCCCCAGACATATGGGGTGGGAAGGGGTCGGGTGTGGGGGGCAGAAGCTCAAGATATATTATTATATTAATTCAGGTGTTTGGTTCCAGTGCAGTAATCTGATTCCCATTTGCCTGTTTTTCTTTGTATTGTTCCTAAAATAAACCCCTCTTGTTGCCCGGGGTTCTTAGCAGAAATTAGGCTGTTGGGTGTGGTGAGTTGAGCTCAGTACTGACAGCCTGCTTAAAGTTTCACCCCCAGAGGATGAAGAGGTCAAGAACCTCGCAGAAAAGTTGGCCAGGTTCATAGCGGATGGGGGTCCTGAGGTGGAAACCATTGCCCTCCAGAACAACCGCGAGAACCAGGCATTCAGGTAAGCGGTGGGGGGGAACCCACTGGAGAGGTAACCTCTCACCCTAGTCACAGCTCCCCCGCTGAGAAAATGGGCTTGGTGTGGTATTGAGACGTGCTAGGGTCCCATGGCAAGAAGTTGGCAGGGCCAGGACTCAGGTCCAGGAGTTTCTGACCACAGAGTTTAGGCGTGCCACTGCATAGGCATTCCCCAAGTGCACGTCGGTGCCCTGAATCATCTCTGAGGCAGGTGTGTGGACCTTTGGGGCCTTGTGTTTTCCAGGTGCCTCATGGAGAAAGTCTCTAGCACTTGCCTTGCTCCCTTGTAACAGAATAGGCCAGGCTCTCGAGCAGAAACTCACAGAATTGTTGTTCACTGTTTGCATCCTGAGGGTCTCATCTTTACGACAAGGGAAATGGCAGGAAAGCAGGCAATGTGATACCTCAGGCTCTGGGGAGGGGGAACCCACAGCCTGTGTGCAGGTTCCACAGAGTGGGTGGGACAAGCGTCCTGGCCTCCCTGCTGTTCCCAGCCACAGAGTCACACACCACTCCCTCAGGCTGGGTCTGTGCTCCCCCCGCTCTGTCATTCGTTGGGTGGGTTCAGCCCCAGCTCTTTGTGGGGGAAGGCGGGTCGGGGGGCTGGATGTTGGGGTGTGGGAGGGGTGGTCACTGCTGCAGGGCGGGGGCCGGCAGAGGTTTGTGAGGTGGACGCTGAACCTGTTGTGGAGGTGATGCACCCATGAGGACACTTGGCCACGAGTAACCCAAGTCCCCATTCAGTCAGTGAGGAGATGCGATGGCGCTTTTAACGAATGTGCTAGAGCAGCAGCCATCTGGGCTGGTCGATTCTGCAGCTCTAGACACCATCAGGGACTCAGGAAGAAAGAAGAAGGTGTGGATGCTGGGCAGGCGGCCAGTCGCATCTACTACATGTGAGCCAGCGTGAGCTAGACATGGAACAAAGTGAAGGGCGTCTGGAGGGACTGCCACGCAGGAGTGAAGTGGCAGAGATGGCGGGCGCTGTGCCACCTTGGCGGGGGAGCAGGGTGAGCGTTGACGCACTGCAGATGGGCCTTGGAGCCGGGCCGGGCTGGGTCGCAGAGGGCTCAGGTGTCCACTGAGAGCCTTTGGAGGGTCTGCATAGGGAGTGACAGGGTCAACTGTTCTTCCAGGATCATCTGGCCACAGTTGTGGAGGGTGGTCAGGCACACCAGGTTGAGGCACATGGGGGCAGAAGGGAACCATCGCGTGGGGCCGGGGGTGGGGGAAGGGCTGCTGAGGGTTTCAGGTGTCCCTGTGTCTGGTACCTGGGCAGCTAGGAGCTTTCATGGGGGCGGTGGGGTGTTTGGGTCTAGAGTTCAGGAGACCCAGGATCTCCTCACAAAGTAGTGATATCGGCCACCACTCTGCACTACCCAAACCAGTGTTGCAGTGTTGCGGTATAAGTCACTACGTCTTTTTTTTTTCTTCTTCATTTACCTAAGTAAGTTTATTTAAACAGGAAACTTAGTGTACTGTCACTTAGCGTGACAAGAGCTGACAAAAAATCTATCTCAGGCAAAGTGGGCAAGGTAGTGGAATTCTGTACAAAACCCCCAGCGCAAGTGGCTCTCCCTGGTCACAGGGGTCCAGGGCTCAGCAGCTCCAGCCGAGCCTTTTCCCTGGGGTCAAAACGAAGAGACATTATCACCACAAGTGACTCCAGGCCCTCCCTGCAGCTCTTGCGCCTTGTGGGGGCATTACTGGCAGGCATCCAGCTTGTTGGGTGTGGCTTTGATGGAGGCTAGAGGGTGACTGCCACGGATGAGGACAGAGCCTGGGGGTGTCTGGCAGAGAAGTAGCTGAAGGTGACCAGCGTGGTCTGGGGGAGCTCATTTCAACACCAGAGCTGAACTACAGTTGGCACTCCACACATTGGACCTGGGCAAGGCATGCAGGTTCATACCAAGCAGACTGTTTCATCTTCACATGGAGTCAGGTGCAAGGCAGCTCCTCTCACCCCAAATCTAACAGCCACCCGTGTTCCTGCCGCTCTGGACCCTTCCCTTCTGATTTCCCAGCAGCTGTGAGTTTTGGGAAACAATTGTAATAGCTGTGCTCATCCGTAAAGAAGCTGGAAATGTCTGTTCCTTTGACCAGTCATTCTACTTCTGAGATGCCATCCCCAGAAATAATGTTATATATATAGCACTGTCATAGTCTTGAAAAATTAGTAACACAATGAAAGTCCAGCCCCAGTGGGCTAAACTCCTATAACTGCATCTCCCCAGTGGAATCGTGGCCATCGGAAGGCAAGTTGTTGAAGGTGGTAGCAGCCAGCACACCTCGAGCCACGTGTGACTCTTAACACATCACCCGGGTGAACCATGTTGTTCTTTACAACAGCCTGGCGTGTTGGCCTTTAACAGGTGAGCAAGGCAAGGAGGCCAGTTGGTGGAGATGCCTTTACCACCATGCTACACTGCATTCTGACAGGAAAGCCTTATGTTGTCGGGTTAAGAAATTCTTAAAATATCAGGATACGGAAAATAGAATCACAGCTCTGTTCAAATAAATCTGCAGTGGAAAAAGTCTGGAAGGAAAAGACACTAAAGTGATAACTTTGGTTAACCCTGTGGGTGGGATTACACCAGTCAGAGGGGGTCTTCGTTGTAGAATCCCCTGCACCTGTGCCCTGGGCCCATAGTGGGCTGTTATGCTCCTCGCAGACAGGCATACCCATGGGGGGCTCTTGGGTGCTGCCTCTCAGAGAATCAGCATGAATCAGCAGCTGGGGCCAGGAAGAGGCAAGCTTGTGAGCCTAGAGGAGACCCACCCCGTTAGGAGCTGCCCCCCTGCCCCAGTGGGCGAATTCCCCAGTCTGCTTTTCTTGGAGGAACCAAATCACTTTAAATCCATGTCCTGGTTGCTACGAGTCTTTTTTAAATTCAGCCATCTGCTCCCTTCCCTCTTTGAACGACTTCTTGCTTTCGTCTCTTAATTTTTTTTAAGATGTTATTTTTTGAGCAGTTTTAGGTTCGCAGCAGAATTGAGGGGAAGCTACAGAGACTTCCCATGTGCCCCCTTCCCCGAAACATGCACAGCCTCCCCCATTATCAACATCCCCCACCAGGATAGTATATTTGTTGCAATTGATGAACCTACGTTGACACATCATGATCACCCAAAGTCTATAGTTAGGGTTCACTCTTGGTGTTGCGTATTCTATGGGTTTGGACAAATGCGTAATGACATGTATCCATCATTATGATATCATACAGAGTATTCTCACTGCCCTAATATTCCCTGTGTTCTGCCTGTTCATCCCTTTTTCCTCCCTAACCCCTGGCAACCACGTAGTTCTGCCTTTTCCAGAATGTCATATAATTGGAATCATAGTATGTTGCTTTTTCAGATTAGCTTCCTTCACTTAGTAATATGTATTTAGGGTTGCGCTGAGTCTTTTTGTTTTTGTTTTGTTTTGTTTTGCGGTACGCGGGCCTCTCACTGTTGTGGCCTCTCCCGTTGTGGAGCACAGGCTCCGGACGCGCAGGCTCAGTGGCCATGGCTCACGGGCCCAGCCGCTCCGCAGCATGTGGGATCTTTCCGGACCGGGGCACGAACCCATGTCCCCTGCATCGGCAGGCGGACTCTCAACCACTGCACCACCAGAGAAGCCCTCTGAGTCTTTTTTTGGCTTGATAGCCCATTTCTTTTTAGCACTTAATAATTTTCCATTGTCTGGATGTACCACAGTTTATTTAATATTCACCTCCTGCAGGACATCTCCGTCGCTCCCAAGTTTTGGCAATTATGAACAAAGTTGTTGTAAACATCAGTGTGCAGGGTTTTTGTGTGGACATAAATTTTCAACTCTTTTATACCAAGAAGTGTGATTGCTGGATTGTATGGTATATTTAGTTTTGTAAGAAACAGCCTAACTGTCTTCCAAAATGGCTTGTACCATCTGCATTCCCTGCAGCAACGAATGAGAGTTTCAGTAGCTCCATATCAACATTTGATGTTGTCAGTGTTTTGGATTTTGGCCGTTCTTATAGATGTGTAGTGATATTCATTGTTTTGATTTGCATTTTCCTGATGACATGAAGGGAAGTATCTTTTCATAATGCTTACTTGCCATCTGTAAATCTTTGGTGAGTCATGTGTTAAGGTCATTGGCCCTATTTTTTTTTTTTTTTTTTTTTGGCGGTACATGGGCCTCTCACTGTTGTGGTCTCTCCCGTTGCGGAGCACAGGCTCCGGACGCGCAGGCTCAGCGGCCGTGGCTCACGGGCCCAGCCACTCCACGGCATGTGGGATCTTCCCCGACCGGGGCACAAACCCGTGTCCCCTGCATCGGCAGGTGGACTCCAACCACTGCACCACCAGGGAAGCCTCCATTTTTTAATTGGCTTGTTTTTTTTATTGTTGGGTGTTAAAGAGTTCTTTGTATATTTTGGATTTTTTTGGTTTGTTTTTTTCTGGCTGTGTTGGGTCTTCATTGCCGCACGTGGGCTTTCTCTAGTTGTGGTGAGCGGGGGCTACTCTTCATTGCAGTACGTGGGTTTCTCATTGCAGTGGCTTCTCTTGCTGCGGGGCATGGGCTCTAAGCTTGCGGGCTTCAGTAGTTGCAGTGCATGGGCTCAGTAGTTGTGGCGCACGGGCTTAGTTGCTCCATGGCACGTGGGATCTTCCCGGACCAGGGATCAAACCCGTGTCCCCTGCATTGGCAGGCGGATTCTTAAACACAGCATCACCAGGGAAGTCTTTGTATATTTTGGATAACAGTCTTTATCAGATGTGTCTTTTGCAAATATTTCTCCCAGTCTGTGGCTTTTTCTCCTCATTCTCTTGATGTTGTCCTTTGCAGAGCAGAAGTTTTTCATTTTAATGAAGTCCAGCTTATCAGTTGCTTTCATGGATCATGCCTTTGGTGTTGTATCTAAAAAGTTATTGCCATACCCAAGGTTATGTAGGTATTCTTCTATGTTTTATAGTTTTATGTTTTACGTTTAGGTCAGTGATACATTTTTAGTTAATTTTTGTGAAGGTTATGAGGTCTGTTTCTAGATTCTTTGTTTGTTTGTGGTTTTTTTGCATGTGGATGTCCAGTTTCAGCACCATTTGTTGAAAAGACTGTCTTTGCTCCATTGTATTGCTTTTGCTCCTTTGTCAAAGAACAGACTATATGTATGTGGATCTGTTTCTGGGCTCTTTATTCTGTTCTGTTGATCTCTTTGTCCATTCTTTCACTAATACCCCACTGCCTTGATTACTGTAGCTTTACAGTAAGTCCCGAAGTCATGTAGTATCAGTTCTCCAACTTTGTTCTTCTTCTTCAGTATTGTGTTGGCTATTGTGGGTTGTTTGTCTCTTTATATAAGCTCTAGAATGAGTTTGTCAGTATCCACAGAATAAATGATTTTGACTGGAATTGCATTGAATCTAGAAATCAAGTTGGGAGTAACTGACAACTTGACAACATTGAGCCTTCCTATCTTTGAACAAGGAATAGCTCTTCATTTATTTAGTTCTTCTTTGAATTCATTCATCAGAGTTTTTTAGTTTTCCTCATATAGATCTTGTACATATTTTGTTACCCTTTACCTATTTTATATGGGGGAATGCTAATGTAAATGGTATTGTGTTTTTAGTTTCAAGTTCTACTTGTTCATTGGTGGTATATAGAAGAGTGATTGACTTCTGTATTTTAACCTTGTATCCTGCAACCTTGCTATAATACCTTATTAAGTTCCAGGGTTTTTTGGTCTATTCTTCCATCTGTGTTTTTTATTTTTATTTTTTGTCGCGCCGCATGGCTTGCAGGATCTTAGTTCCCCAATCAGGGATTGAACCTGGGCTCTCAGCAGTGAGAGTGCAGAGTCCTAACCACTGGACCACCAGGGAAGTCCTTCATCTGTTTTTTCTATGTAGACGATCATGTTATATTTCCTTCTTCTCAGTATACCTTCTACTTCCTTTTCTCATCTTATTTCATTAGTTAGAACTTCCAGAATGATGATGAAAAGCATTGGGGAGGTGGGATATTCTTGGCTTGTTTCTGTTCTTAGTGGAAAAGCTTGAGGTTTCTCATCATTAAGTATGATGTTAGCTGTAGGTTCTTTATAGATATTCTTTATTGAGTGGAGGAAGTTCCCCTGTACTCCTAGTTTACTGAGAGTTTTTCTCATGAATGGGTATTAGATTTCATTAAACGCTTTTTCCACAGTGATTGACATGATCATGTGATTTTTCTTTTTTAGCCTGCTGACCTGATGGATTACATTACTTGATTTTCTTTTTTTTTAATTTATTTTATTTTATTCATTTGTTCATAGTTTTTGGCTGCATTGGATCTTCACTGCAGCACATGGGCTTTCCTTATTTGCGGCGAGCAGGGGCTACTCTTCGTTGCAGTATGCGGGCTTCTCATTGCAGTGGCTGCTCTTGTTGCGGAGCACGGGCTCTAGGCACGCGGGCTTCAGTAGTTGTGGCACATGGGCTTCAGTAGTTGTGGCTCGCAGGCTGTAGAGCGCAGGCTCAGTAGTTGTGGCACACGGGCTTAATTGCTCCACGGCATGTGGGATCTTCCCGGACCAGGGCTCGAACCCACGTTCCCTGCATTGGCAGGCGGATTCTTAACCACTGCGCCACCAGGGAAGCCCACATTACTTGATTTTCAAATGTTGAACCAGTCTTGCCTGCCTAGAATGAATCCCACTTGGTTGTGGTGTCTATTCTTTTTATATATTAGTGGATTAGGTTTGCTAATATTTTGTTGAGGATTTTTACGTCTGTGTTCATGAGAGATGTTGGTCTATAGTTTTCTTTTCTTGTAATGTTTTTGTCTGGTTTTGGTATGAGGGTAACTGAGTAAGTTAGGAAGTATTCTCTCTGCTTCTATCCTCTGAAAGGGATTGTACAGAATTGGTATAATTTCTACCCTAAATGTTTGGTGAAATTCACCAGTGAACTTTTGGAAGGTTATTAATTACTGATTCAATTTATTTAATAAAAATAGGCCTGTTCAGATTGTCTAGTTCTTCTTGGGTGAGTTTTGACAGATTGTACCTTTCAAAGAATTGGCCCATTTCATCTGGGTTATCAAATTTGTGGGCATAGAGTTGTTCATAGTAATCTGTAGTAATTTTAATGTCCGTGGGATCTGTAGTGATGGCCCCTCTTTCTTTTCTGTTGTTAGTAGTTGGTGTCCTCTCTCTTTTTTTCTTTTTTTCTTTCTTGGCTAGAGGCTTAACGATTTTGTTGATCTTTGTTTCTTTTAACTTTTACAAATGTTCCACACTGGGTTTTCTGAAGGGTGTACATGCTTGTACCATGACCCAGGAATACAAAGAAGATGACACAGTCTCCCCATCCCTCCATCCCACCCTAGGTTGTTAGCGGGATTGGGAGTCCTCCATCCCTCTCCCATCTCTGACGTAGACATGTAGAAATAGTATGTGGATTTGTTCTCTGCTAATTTCCTTTTATACAAAAGGAATTTACAGCATCCTCGAGCCTGCATTTTGCTTTTGTATTACAGCATTGTGCCGTGACTGTCTTTCCAGGTTCATGAGTGCAAGTCTAGCCCCTTCTTGTCAAGGGCTTTGTAATCTCTGCTGTGCACAGGTTTTGCTATGTGGAACTGGGCTGTGACTCTTCACTCTAGAAGTGGGACTGTTGGCTCAGTACATGCATAGCCTGAGAGATGCTGGGCAGGTGCAGAAGGAGCTGCAGCCTCTGCCGGCTCTGAACCCAGCACCTCCTGCTCTGCACTTGGGGACCAACAGCTACCAGCAAGGCTGCTAGTGAGCTCCCTGTCTGTTCTGATGTTTAGTGTCTTTGTTTTGTCTCTGTCCACTGTTGATGCCTCTCAAGGGTGCATCAGAAAGGAGCACAGATATGCCCAGCTGTCAGGTTTGGGACAAATCCTGCCCTTTTTGGCACCAGGTGTCTCTCGCAACTCAGGATTTCTTGGTTTGTAGGCACTGGTGCACTCATCTAGGACAGCAGGGGAAGAAGCCTGGCAGAGCCTGGGGAAGGTCTGAGAGAGCCCGCTCCTTTTCCTTCGAAGCAGGGGATCAGTGATACTGTGATGGGCATCCAATAAAGATGGGGTAGGGGCTTGCAGTGGCCCTCAGCTCACAGGAACAGCATCATGACAGACTGTGGCCATGTCACACTGTTCCTCTAGTTTGGGCCACCAGCACCAGCAGCCACTGAGGCCTGGCAGGGCAGGGGTCACGACAGAGACCTCCATCTTAACATGACCCCGAAGTGACCTAGCTGGCCCCAGTGTGCCTACACAAGGCCCAAGCTTCTTCTGCCCTAAATCAGGGGTAGGGGGCTGAGGCCCAATGACGGTGTGCCCCCCACTCTCTTTTGCAGCTTTCTGTATGAACCCAACAGCCAAGGGTACAAGTACTACCGCCAGAAGCTGGAGGAGTTCAGGAAAGCCAAGGCTGGTCCCACGGGCACCCCCACGGCACCTGACCTCGGACTGAAGCGCAGATCTCCTCCTGAGACCCCCTTGGGGTCCATGCCCACCGCCACTGCCTGCCCTACCTCATCTGCCCCCTTGCCCAACGTCAACCCATCTTCAGCTGCCCCAGGGAAGCCAGCCACCACAGCCAACATGAAGAGGAAGCGAAAGAGCCGGTGGGGTCCTGAAGAGGACAAGGTGGAGCTCCCGCCTGCCGAGCTGGTGCAGAGGGACGTGGATGCTTCTCCCTCACCTCTGTCAGGTGGGCCGACCCCCTCCCTCAGCCTCCTGGGGAGGGTCTGGCATCTTTCACTGAGCGTAATGTTTTCAAGGTTCATCTGTGTTGAAGCACATGCCAGAATTTCATTTATTTCCACAGCTGAATAGAGTTCCAGTGTACGGATAGACAGCATTTTGTTTATCCATTCATCAGTTGTTTAGAAGCTTGGGTTATTTTCACTTTTTGGCGATTGTGAGTAGTGCTGCTGTGAACACTGGCCTACAAATACCGTTCGGACCCCTGATTTTGATTCTTTTTTGTATATACCTAGGAGTGGAATCACTGGGTCTTACGGTAATTCTGTTTCACTTATTGAGGAATTGCCAAACTGCATTCTGCAGCAGCTGCACCATTTTACATTCCTATCAGCAGTGCACAAGGGTTCCAGTTTCTTCTCATTCTCGCCTTATTGTATAGCTATTCTAATAAGTATAAAGTGAAATCAAATTGTAGTTTTGATTTGCATTTCCCTAATGACTAATGGTGTTGAGCATCTTTTCATGTGTTATTGGTCAGTTTATAGTTTAGTTGGAGAAATGTCTGTTTTAGTCCTTTGCCCATTTTTTAATTGGGTTGTATGTCTTTTTGTTATTGAGTTGTAGGAGTTCTCTAAATGTTTTAGATATTAACCCCCATTCAGATACATGATTTGCAAAAATTTTCTCTAGTTTTATGGGCTGTATTTTCATCCCCTTAATGTCCTTTGATACACAGAAGTTTTAAATTTTAATGAAGTGCAATTTATTTTTTCTTTTGTTGCCTATGATTTTGGTCTTAAGAAACCGTAGCCACATCCAAAGTCTTGAAGATATGCCCTTATGTTTTCTTCTAAGAGTTTTATAGTTTTAGCTCTTAAATTGAATTAATTTTTATATACGTTATAAGGTAAGTGTCCAACTTCATTTCTTTAAATGTGGAGATCCAATTTTCCCAGCACCATTTGTTGGAGAGACTATTGTTCTTTCTCCATTGAATGGTCTCTTGACACCCTTGTCAAAAATCCCATAGAAAGTTTATTTTGGGGCTCTCTGCTCTATTACACTGGTTTATATATCTATCCTTATGCCAGTAGCACACTGTTTTGATTACTGTAGCTCTGTGGGAAATTTTGAAATCGGGAGTGTCAGTCTTCCAACTTTGTTCCTCTTTCTCACGCTTTGACTATTCGAGGTCCTTTGAATTTTTGTATGAATTTCCAGATGGGCTTTTCCATTTCTGCAGAAAACATTGTTGGGATTTGATAGGGACTGTATTAATCTGTAGATTGCTTTGGGAGGTATTGACATGTTAACAACATTTTAAGTCTTCCAATCTGAGAACATGGGACAGCTTTCCATTTACTTAGGTTTCCTTTAATTTCTTTCAATGTGTTTTGTCTTTCTGTTGTACAAGTCTTGTACCTCTGTTAAGTTTATTCCTAAGTGATTTACTCTTTATGATGCTGTTGCAAATGGAATTTTTTTTAAATTTCCTTTTTGGATTATTTGTTGTTAGTATAAGAAATACAACGGATTTTTTGTGTGTTGATTATGTATCTTTTATCTTTTGCTAAATTCATTTATTGGGGTAACAGTCTTTAGGGTTTTCTACACATAAGATCATGTCATCTGCAGATAAGGATAGTTTTACTTCTTCCTTTCCAATTTGGATGCCTCTTATTTCTTTTTCTTGCCTAATTGCTCTGGCTAGGATTTGCAGTACTGTGCTGAACAGAAGTGGTGAAAGCAGGCATCCCTGCCTTGTTCCTGATCTTAGGGGGGAAAGCTTTTGTTCTTTCACCATTGAGTATGATGATGTTGTATGTTTTTAATAGATGACCTTTGTCATGTTGAAGAAGTTCCCTTCTGTTCCTAGTTTATTGAGTGTTTTTATCATGAAAGAGTGTTAGATTTTGTCAAGTGCTTTTTCTACATCAATTGAAATGATCATGTGGGTTTTTCCCTTCATTCTATTAATGTGGAGTATTACATTGATTGATTTTTGTATGATGAAACCACCCTTGCATTCCTGGAATAAATCCCCCTCCGTTTTAGTAAATAATTAGTTTACTAATTATTTACATGCTGATGGATTTGGTTTGCTAATATTTTGTTGCAGATTTCTGTCTGCATTTATACTCATAAGGATTATTGGTCTGTAGTTTTCTTATATTGTCTTTGTCTGCTTTTGGTATCAGGATAATGCTGACCTCATAGAATGAGTTAGGAAGTGTGTCCTGCTTTAACTTTTTGGAAGAATTTGAGAAGAATTGGTGTTAACTCTTCTTTTAAATCTTGGGTAGAATTTACCAGTGCATTTATCTGGTTCTGGGCTTTTCTTTGGTGGGCTGGAGGGGAGAGTTGATTATTGATTCAGTCCCCTTACTTGTTATAGGTCTATTCAAGTTTTCTGTTACTTCTTGAGTTAGTTTTGGTAGTTTGTGCCGTCCTAGGTGATCCAGTTTGTGCCATTCTGAGTATTGCGAGGAAATCTCGTGCTTTCTGTTCCACCCTGCCTGGGATGTGAATCATCCCTTTGACCAGCATATCCCACCCATTAGTCACCAGTAGTCACTCCGTTATCAGATTGACTGTCATGGTATTGCAGTGTTTATGTTCAAATAATCCTTATTTTACTATTTTACTTAATAATGGCCTCACAGCACAGAGTAGTGATGCTGGCAATGTAGACATGCCAAAGAGAAGCTGTCAAGTATTTCCTTTAAGTGAAAGGGTAAAAGTTCTTGACTTAAGCTGAGGTCTCCAAGATCTATGGTAAGAACAAATCATCTATCCATGAAATTGTGAAGAAGGAAAAAGAAGTTTGTGCTAGTTTTGCTGTCGTACCTCAAACTGCGAAAGTTATGGCCACAGTGTGTGCTGAGTACTTAGTTAAAATGGAAAAGGCATTACATTTGTGATAAGATATTTTGAGAGGGAGAGAAAAACCACATTCACATAACTTTTATAATAGTATGTTGTTATAAGTGTTCTATTTTATTATTAGCTATTGTCATTAATTTCTTACTGTGCCTAATTTATAAATTAAACTTTATCACACGTATGTATGTATATATAGTATACACGGGGTTCAGTACTATGTGTAGTTTCAGGCTTCCACTAGAGGGATCTTGGAATGTATCCCCTGCAGATAAAGTGGACTGCTGTATCCCCCTGTTGTTTTAGTAGTTGAGTCTTTTCTGTTTTTTTCTTAGGCAGTCTGACTAAAGATTTGTCCATTTCGTTGGTCTTTTCAAGAAACCAACTTTTGGTTTCATTGATTTTTCTCTCGTATTTTGTATTTCCTGTTTCTTTTGTTTCCATTCTAATCGTTATTTCCTTCATTCTGCTAGCTCTGGAATTAGTTTGCTCTTCTTTTTCTAGTTCCTTAAGATGTACAGTTAGGTATTGATCAGAGGTCTTTATTTATTTAACTATCTATCTATTTATTTATTTATGGCTGCATTGGGTTTTCGTTGCTGCACGCGGGCTTTCTTTAGTTGTGGCGAGCTGGGGCTACTCTTTGTTGCGGTGCACGGGCTTCTCATTGCAGTGGCTTCTCTTGTTCTGGACCTCGGGCTCTAGGCATGCGAGCTTCAGTAGTTGTAGCACACGGACTCAGTAGTTGTGGCACCTGGGCTCTAGAGCACAGGTTCAGTAGTTGTGGTGCACGGGCTTAGTTGCTCTGCAGCGTGTGGGGGCTTCCCAGAGCAGGTCTCGAACCCGTGTCCCCTGCATTGGCAGGCGGATTCTTAGCCACTGCACCACCAGGGAAGCCCTATCTTCTTTTTTAACGTGAGCATCTACAGCTATACATTTCCCTCTTGGCGCTGCTTTTGCTACACCCCAGAAGTTTTGGTGTGTGCTGCGCTGTTGTGTTCATTCATCTCTAAGCATTTTCTGATCTCTTGTGATTTCTTCTTTGACCCATTTGTTGTTTAGGAGTGTGTTTAATTTCCATGTTTGTGAATTTTCCAGTTTTCCTTCCATTACTGATTTCTGGCTTTATTCCATTGTGATCAGAAAAGATACCTGGTATGATTTGTCTTTTAAAATTTATTAAAATTTGTTTTGTAGCCTAACAAAGGATCTATCCTGGAGAATGTTCCATGTGTACTTGAGAATACTGTGTATTCTGGTGTTGTTGGATTGCATGTTCTAAAGATATCTATTAGGTCTGGTTGGTTTATAGTGTTGTTCAGTCCTCTATATCCTTACTGATTTTCTGTCCATTATTTAAAATAGGGTATTGAAATCTCTAACAGTTACTATGGAACTGTTTATTTCTCCCTTCAGTTTTGTCAATTTTTGCTTCATTTATCTTGGGGCTCTGTTGTTAAGTCTGTGTGTATATTTAATTGTTATATCTTCTTTCTGTATCAAATCTTTGTAAATATATAACATCCTTCTTTGTCTCTCATAAACCTTTTTTGATTTAAAGTATATTTTGTCTGATAGTAGTATGGCTAGTGCAGCTCTGTCTTGGTTACTATTTGTTTGAAATTTCTTTTTCCTTCCTTTGACTTTCACCTACTTGTGTCTTTGTATCTAAAGGAAGTCTCTTACAGACAGCATATAGATAGTCCTGTTTTCTCCCTTAAGCTTTAAAGTACTTGGATTCAGTTTTGTCATAGAAAGCTCAGGAAACGCACAGTGATAAGAACAATTATTGCTACAGTCAATTTTGCACAATGATCTCCAGCGTCTCCGTCCTTGACAACAGTTTCAGGGACAGCCAACGTGTGGCCTCATTTCTCATTTTCTACCACAAACCCATAAGGGTGGGGGTCTGTTGTCATCACATTTTGCAGATGATGTTGGTGACTGTTAATTGGCCGTCTCATGCCGTCTGTCTGACTCCCTCACCACGCAGCCTGCACCATGGGCAGAACTCTCTCAACCTCCCTCACCCCTGACTTCACTGGAGCTGGACACACGGGCACAAAGAAGAGCCATATATGCCCTGGCGCCAACACCCACATTTGCCACACAAGGATGGGCTGAGGGGGAAGGCATCTCCCCCAGGTCACAGGGCTGGCCTGGCCTGTTGGCCCTGCCCGCCCAGCTCTGAGAGTGGTCTCTGGCTGAGTGCCTCCCTTGGCCAAAGAGAAAAGCTGCTGACTGAAAAGTCTGGTACTCCCTGGGGCTCTAGATAGCACTTCTACCCGGGGTTGAGGGTGCCTAGGGTCGGACTGCTGCTCAAGTGCCAAACCTGGTGCCCGCAGTAAAGGAGGGTGCTCAGATGTGAGGGCTCTTCTGACGCACGCACACCCCCGCCTCTGAGATCGTGTCCGCAAGGTCCAGCCCCAGCTGCCAGGTCCTTCACATTCTAGGGGACAAGTACAGGCTCCGAAGTCTCAGGTTCAGATTCAAGCCCCACTGGCCCACATTGTCCCCAGGGGAGCGTGGGCAGCCCCCACCTGCCTGCTCACTGGTGAAGTCGCCCAAGGAGGAAAGGGACTGTGGACGTGATCCAGGCACACAGCAGGCTGCTCAGACCTTGGCTCCCTTGCTCTCTCCATGGGGCTCTCCAACATCTTTCAGAGCCCCCATAGACCGAGGAGGGATTGGTGTGCAATCTTAGGGTCCAGGAGCACCTGCGGGTGGTTCTTGCAGGCGACAACACAGTCCCGTTGAGCTGGGAAGACCTGGCTCTTTCCATCCCCCCAGAGGGGCCTCTGTACCCCGTTCTGCCTGGCTTCTTCCCCAGGAAGCCACCACCTGAGGGGTGGTTGTTTCCACCACCCAGATGGGGCCATTGCAGCATCTTGATGTGAGTTAGCGTTGCAGGCTCCAGCCAAGCTCCAAAGGGGATGCCAGCTTAAATGTCAGTTGCTTTAAAGATGGTTGGCTGCTTCCCCAGAAGGAGCTAACAGAACCACGCAGCTGAGTCTTCTGCCAGACTCCAGACCTGTGTGTCTACATAAGGTATCTGCTCACCGTGGGGCTTACTTCCAAGAGCCTGTGTGCAAGCATCTCTGGCTTTGCAGATTCCCTGCCTTGTCACCCATTAGCTGTGTGACCTTGAGTGAGGCCCCAGACCTCCTGAGTTTTGGTGTCAGCATTTGCAGTGTGGGGTCACAGAGCCTGCCTGGAGCAGTCATGTGGGGATGGAACTGAGTACACACGATAGAGCGGAGCAAAGCCCCCCGAGGTCATCAAGTGACATGCGTACTAACTGTTCCAACTTAAGTGTCCTGCCACATGGGCCACGTGCGTCAGGTGTCGTCAGCACATGGACTCTGCCTGGGACACAGATGCACGGCCAAGCCCACGTGTCTGTTGCTGACCAGCCTGTGTCTTGTTTCTAGTTCAGGACCTCAAGGGTCTAGGCTACGAGAAGGGGAAGCCCGTGGGTCTGGTGGGTGTCACAGAGCTTTCGGATGCCCAGAAGAAGCAGCTGAAGGAGCAGCAGGAGGTAAGGCCCTGGGGGGCAGGGCAGGCAGGCTCCGAGGGGCTGGTGGAGTATCGTCTCCCACCCTGCCCCGTGGTGCAGTGGTCACGTGTATTCTTCCTGTGCCTCCCTGTGCCGGGTGAATCCACAGTCAGGGGAGAGGCTCTTGGGCAGGTGGGTCCCCCATCAATGGCAAGCCACCCCCTGAGGGCCCTCCCAAGCCCACAGTTGGGCCCAGAGCCTTCTCATGCTGCCTGGGCAGCCTTCTCAGCTGATGCTCCACAGCTACTTCCCACTGCGCTCGCGGGCTGGTCCTGACTGGATAGTCTCCATTTAAGTTTTCCTTACAGTTCCCTGCAGCACTCAGTACAGGATAAGCCTGTCTGGCACTGGGTGCCCTGGATGATGCGACAGCTGTTCAGTTGGTGTTGGGCAGTTTGGGAGTGAGGGCTGGCTCAGCAGGGAGCTCTGTGGCCAGGATATGGACAGCTGGGACAGCTTACCTGGGCCACCTCCTCCAGGCTGGCAGCCCCATCACATCACCCTCGACCCTCCCAGTGGTCAGGAGCCCACGTCACCCTCATTTGGTCCACAGTGATGGTACCCAGGATATTCCAGATTCCAGGCCGGGGTCCTCCCTGCTCAAAATAGAGATTCAGGGAACCCAGGGCATGTCCTGACACAGGACTCGGTGCCTTCCTGAACACTTGCTCTGAGCCCTGCTCTTGTGCCTGCTCCAGGGAGGGGGGAAAAGGGGTGCCCAGCATGCACAGGGGAGGTGAGGGGGCTAGCTTCCTGCACGCACAGTGCACGGCCTTGCTCACTGGCGTGTGCCGCCCACAGATGCAACAGATGTACGACATGATCATGCAGCACAAGCGAGCAATGCAGGACATGCAGCTGCTGTGGGAGAAGGCGCTGCAGCAGCACCAGCATGGCTACGACAGCGACGAGGAGGTGGACAGCGAGCTGGGCACCTGGGAGCACCAGCTGCGGCGCATGGAGATGGACAAGACTCGGGGTGGGCCAAGGAGCGAGTTACAGGGGTGGGGTGGAGGGTGCCCTTTTCTTCAGGGTGCTGTGGGCTCAGGAAGCCCACTCACCGCCCCAGGAAGTGCCTGGAGACACCACACTGGGGTCTTAAGCCACCTATCCAGCCTGTAAGGCCTTGAGCAAGAGACTTGGCCTCTTTGTGCCTGTTTCTTCAGTGGCAAAAGGATGGTCCTCTGAGTGTTCACTGGCGTTTGAACACGGTACACAAGGGCTGCGTGGGAGAGCAGGGCTCGAGGTCTCAACCAGCTACCTCATTCCCCACGGCCCCAGACTCCCCCTGGGACTCATACTTCTGCTGTGGGGCTGCCACACCCTCCTTCCTCCTCTCACCTTTACCCCATCTCTGGGCAGAATGGGCGGAGCAGCTGACGAAGATGGGCCGGGGCAAACACTTCATCGGAGACTTCCTGCCACCCGATGAGCTGGAGAAGTTCATGGAGACCTTCAAGGCCCTGAAGGTAGGCTGGGAGAGGCCCCAGGCACCAGCCCCTGCTGTGAGCATGTCTAGCAGGCAGCCTGCGCAGTGTCCCAGCCCCTCCTGCAGCCTCCTCAGGTGGCAGGCACCTGCGGTGGCCTCAGGGGCCTGCTCGCTCACAAGAGGGGTAGGACCCTCTTGCCACGGGTGGCACCTGCTTATGACAGGTGCCATCTGTGTAGGGAATTAGCAAATAGCATCTCAACTGCCGCTTTAGAGACATTTGCTGAGGCTTTAGGGAAATTCTGCTTCCAGTGGAGCCAATTAAGTGCAGTTTACAGGCAAAGCATTTCTCGGGCAGACGCCCCCATGTGTTGGGCTCTCCAGAGTGAAATTGTTCTTCCCATGCTGTTTTCATGCTCAAGAGGAGAGGGCTGACAGAACATTCCACATAGGTTTTTGAGGGTTTTTTTTAAACTGCTTTGTACCACATAATCTCACCAATGTGATGGTCACCTCATGTGACCACAGCACTCTTTTTAGCACTCTGTGTAACAAATTGCTCTTGGAACATGGGATTTTTCTTCACTGGTGAACCATTAATCTTTCTCATGGTAGACAAGGCCTGTGTGACCTGTCACCTTGCCCTCTTTGACTTGGCCACCAGGGAGCTCAGTACTGCTTCTGGTCCTGGGGCCTCTGAGAAGGGGCAGCTTGATCTCTTCTCAAGGAGTCTGACTTAGTGGTGGGGAGGCAGGTGGGTCCCAGCGGCCAGCGGCCAGTGAAGTGGTCCCAGCGGCCAGTGAAGCCATGTGGGGGTGGGGTTTCAGGCCAGAGCTGGGACTGGGGATGGCTGCAGCCCTGGTGGATGACGGCTACCTCCTCCCCCTGCAGGAGGGCCGTGAGCCTGACTACTCAGAGTACAAGGAGTTCAAGCTGACGATAGAGAACATCGGCTACCAGATGCTGATGAAGATGGGCTGGAAGGAGGGCGATGGCCTGGGCTCAGAAGGCCAGGGCATCAAGAACCCAGTCAATAAGTGAGTGTGGCCTCCAATGCCAGGGGGGAGGGGGGAGAGGAGAAGTCCCACACGGAGACATAGGCCCAGGGCCTGGGTCCAGCCCTGTCACTGGGCTGGGAGTCAGGGATTTGGACTCTGATGGCTGGGCCGTCTTAGGCTCTCCACCTTCCCACAGTGCCAGGAGTGTCCCAGACAGATGTCACCCAGCCCAGCATAGCCCCCACATTGAGCTGCATTGGGGTGCTGCTGCTGAGCCCAGCCACGGCGGGTGAAGCCTCCCTGCCCCAAGCTCAGGTCCCTCACCCCCCCTCTTGCCGGCACCAGCCTGCTCCCCGGCTCACACCACCCGTTGCCCCAATGCAGGGGCACCACCACGGTAGATGGTGCTGGCTTTGGCATTGACCGGCCAGCCGAGCTCTCCAAGGAAGATGACGAGTACGAGGCCTTCCGCAAGAGGATGATGCTGGCCTACCGCTTCCGGCCCAACCCCCTGGTGCGTGTGTCCCTATCCCCCTATATTGCTTGTGGCCGGGCCGCCGCAGTTCTTCCGCTGTAGGCGGGTGGTGGTGCTGATCACAGAAGTGTCCCTCCTTCCGCAGTCCGGCTAGGCTCTCCAGCAGACCCACCCCACCTCTCCACCTTGTTCGAGCCTGCCTCGCCTCCCCAAAGCCTGCCCTCCCTTCTAGAGGATGTGGGCTAGCTGCCCCCACTAGGTTCTAGACGGGAGGAACTGCTAACTCCCTTTAGCACAGCATAACCACCTCCCCTTTTATCTTTCTTGCTTCCCACAGAACAACCCCAGACGGCCTTACTACTGAGTATTCTGGAAAAATGCACAAATGTACTTTCCAAAAGACCGACCATTCCTGGACTGTGGAATGTTCCGGCCTGCTTTTCTGCCCGCCCTTCCCATTGTTGCGAGTGTCGTGCTGTGTATTAAAATCCCGGTGCTTGCCTGCCACGGCAGCCTGGTCTTGCCATCACCAGAAACCCCTCCTGTTCCTTAGCAGGGCCAGGCCGGACAGGTGGGGACAGGATGCTGCTCTGAAGGCTGCCCAGCACCAAGGAATCCTGGAAAACCACCTGGACCTTTTGTCTGCTTATGGGGTCCCCCATCGGCCTGGGTTGGAGTTGAGGGGAGGACCTTTGGAGAGGGGAGGGGCGGCCAGCTGGCCAAGACCTGGCTGCACCTGGGCCAGGGGCATCAGGGACTCCCCTCCTAGCCTAGCGCACTGCACTGCAGAAGGAGGCTGGGGAGGGGTCTCCAGGCAGGGCCCATTCCTCCCTCAGACCCACAAAGCAGGTGGACCCAGGGCACACTTGTGCCCCTCAACCTCTCTTGACAGGTGGCATTGACAGGGCCCCCCACCACACACACGCACAACAAACCTGGCTAGTGATGGCTACAGCCCAGGCTACCCTAGCTGCTCTGGGTCCTACAGCTATAGTGGACACACGAGTCCCTAGGGCTCGTGCCTTTGGGGGACAGCTTCATGGACGGATACACCGTACTAAGACATCGCACGCCTCCTGGAGGAGGGGAGGCTAGTGGGTAGCCCAGACCAAGGAGAGCTTGCCACGTCTCCAGCGCCTGTGCGTCACACTTGTGCAGAAACCACCTGGGGATCTTGTGCAATTGCAGCTGCTGAGTGAGCAGATTGGGCAGGGTCTCGGAAATCTGTGAGCCATGCTTGGAGTATCAGGGCCTGGCAAACTGAGGAGCCCCTACCTCTCATCCCCCTGCCTCATACAGGTACCCAGTAGGTCCTGCTCAACCCCTGTGAGCTTATGGGGTCTGAGGACTCAAGCTGGCGTCAGGCTTCTGGGCCAGCCTGCAGTTCACACAGTCATTCAGCAAACACTGAGCACTGACTGTGAATCACATGGATGGGATTTGCCCCTGGGCACCCACAGTCTGCTGGGGCTGTGGCCATTAACCTCTAACACAATCTGAGACTGATAAATGCCATAAAGAGGAAGTGGGAACTATGGTGGAGGTGGCCTGGGGGGTGTCTCAGTGAGGGAGTTCAGGGTCTGGAAGTCTCAGCAGCAAACCCCTGGCTGGCATGACACGTACTACCCTGTTTCCCCACCATGGACGCTGTGCCCAGGGCAGGGCAAGGGGGTGTGGTGGAGCCTGCCCTGGGGAGCCAGAGTCCTGAGCACAAGCGTATAGATCTGGGCAGCCAGAGGTCCCAGTCATGGGGACCCTGGGCCTCGGTCCCAAACACCTCACTAAGTCAAGGTCACCCCTCCATTTAATTCTCAGTGACCAGAAGGCTCGCCAGACTCAGACCACGGACTTTAGCCCCAGCCACAGGGACAGTTGGAAGAGGAGGCTTCCAAATGCTGTGTGGGTGTGCAGGTATCTCCCAGATACAGGATGCGAGGCCAGACCCGTAGACAGAGCTGCACCAGACACCCCTGGCCCTCCAGGGGGAGAAGTGGGGCTGGAGTGGCAGGGAGACCTCCCTGGAGGAGGGGACACTGGGGCCTGCTTTAAGGGGTGAGGAAATACGAGAGGGTCCATATTGCAGATAGGAGAGAGGCATGTAGCATATTGGCACCACAAGAATTGAGAAAAGTCAAGAAATGAGGCTGGAGATTCAGATCAGCCCAGAGAAACCTGAGCTTCACGCATGAGCAACAGGCACCTGGGGAAGGAGGCTCTCAGGTCAGTGGCCAGAAGATCATCTTGTCACCCAGGCTCAGAGATGGGACCCAACTGCCCCATGGAGAAGGCGGGGGCTGGGCCTGGTGGGAGTTGCGGGGATGTGAGGGTTAGAATTTCCCCCCAGGGGATTCCCTGGTGGTCCAGTGCTGTGGCCCAGGTTCAATCCCTGGAACTAAGGTCGCGCAAGCCACATGGCACGGCCAGAAAAAAAAACTGGGCCCCCTAGGGCAGGAAACAGGTGGGCACCGCTCACCCTGTTTCCTGCACCCACAAGTACCACGTGGGCAAGAGTCCGAGGCTCCTTGGAGGGGTTGACAAAAAGTTGCCTCCTAATTCTCCACCCTGCAGCCCCCTCCCTGGTCCAGCCCTGCCCCCTTACATATGCCCCCGAATGGAGCCCAGCCTCCTCCAGGCTGTTCAGAACGCTCCCAAGCCCACCCCACCTTGCTCCATGACCCCACCACCAACCCCAGCCTTCAGTGCTTCCTTTCTGCAGCTCATCCCCAAGCCTGAGCTATTTTTTCCTGCCGGGAGCACCATTACGAAACTCCTCACCAAACTGACTCCATCCCCACTTTATAATCTCAGCCACCCCTTGGACCCCATCCCTTGGACCTCGCCCACATGAGCAGGGGTTCAGGCTACACGGAAGGAACACAGCAGAGAATCATGGAGTCCTTCAAGGTGTCCCCAACCCTGGTCCCTGACCGTCTGCCTTGAGTTGGCCCCCGGGACCAGTTAAAACTTCACACCTGGACACATTTAAATTTGTCTGTGGCCACCGCATGAAAACTCAAATCTAAGGGCACTGAAGGGAGCTCTGCACCCAAGCGGATGAGGTTCCTCTGTCAGCGCGCACATACAATGCCCACTTGATCCTGGGCTGGAGGGAGGTCTGCGGAATGTGAAGAGTTAAAAGGGTCCCCCTTCGGGGTCGAGGTCGAGGCTAGGATGCCTGTGCCTTAGGGTGAAGAAAGAAGTGCAGAACGAGGTCCGGGGAACGAATTCCCTTAGACCGAAGTGGCCTCCAGGACGCAGAAGCGGAAGCATCCTGAGGCATCGTATTCTAGCATTAGTAGAGAGGGAAACCGGTTGGGCGACGGGGACTGCCACTGGGGACAGCGCAGAGTCCGGCGAGGCTATCAAGGCGGGGTGGGGCCACTGCGAGAGGGAGGGGCCTCGCAGGGCAGTCACAGCGCGGGGGCGACCTTTGCGCAAGGCGGGGCCGAGCCGGGCTGTGTCCCTGGCAGCTCCGCGCCCAGAGACACCGCCGCGCAGAAACCAAGCCGGGGTCCCGGCACCGCCGCTATGGACATCCCGCCGCTGGCGGGCAAGGTCGCAGTTCTGTCGCTGGGCGCTCTCCCGTTGTCCTACGCGCTCAACCACGTCTCGGCGCTCTCGTAGTGCGTGCGGGGAGGGGCCGGGGCAGCCTCCTCGGGGGCTGCGGGGCTGGGCTGGGGTGTGGAGGGGGCGGGATGGAGGATGCGCGGGCTCCCCCGAGCCCAGCGGCCCGCGCCGCTCCGGCCCGCGAGGACAGGGGCTGGGTCAGAAGAACCCCCCCAACCTCCGACCGGAAATCGCCTTCCAGCAGGCCCGGAGCTGTGTGGTGGAGCTGGGGGCGCTCCTGGGACGTTTGCGGCCTGGGGAGGAGGGACTTTGAGAAGCAGAGCCCCTAACAAGGCAGGGTTTTGGAGGGTTTCTGGTGTTTTCCCAGGGATGTGCCCAGCACAGGTTCCAGAGTCCCCAAGGGTCAAAGTATTGCCCCAGATAATGCCCCAGTGACCCGGCTCTTGCCACACACACGCTCTGCTGCACCACCCCTACCAGACTGTCACTCCATTGCCTGTCTCAGACCTGGGACTTTCTTCTCTTCAGGGCTGGCCCACCCTGTCCCTAGCCTCAGTTTCCCCTACATACCTCGACCTCCCCTGTCCCTATCTCCTAACCCTAGGCCTCAACCCTGTGGATCCAGCTACTGGGTACCAGGCAACCACAAGCCCCTCACACTCCCAAACCCAGTGCAACCCAAGACATGGGGTAGAGGGAGTCTTGACTGTGGAGTTGGTTCCTTGGGTACAAATTCCTGGCTCCATCCTCCTGGACCCTGAGTGAGACAGGTTGCCCCGGGAGCCTCAGTTTCTTCCCTGTGTAATGAACATAATTCTAGAGCTCATCCCATAGTTACAGTTTGGGATTACAAATTGTGTGCCAAGATGCTGGTGTGGTCTCATGTGATTACTATAATTGTCATGTTGGTTAGATGGGGCTAGGAATGGGGATCCTAGGGGTTAGAGGGGTTCAGGAGAAGGTTGGGGCCTGGAGAGAGTGTGGGGGGGAATGTGTGACCTTGGATATGTCTCCCACCCTCCCACCCTTGGCCTTGGTTTGCCAAGAGTTGGGGGCTGCCCAGAGACCTGGCTTCTGTTATCTCTGCAGCTGGTTGACTTGCCTTATCAGGTTGATGGGAACAGATCAGGGCAGGGGTGGGGTGGAGTTGATGGAAATATTTGCACTTTACCTGAGGAGTCAGGAGCTTCAGACCATGAGGTGTACAGAGCTGAGCACTAGAGACCCTCTGGCAGGTGTGGGCACTGGGACTGGCCACAGAGGGTCTTGGAGCTGTTGAATGACAGAGCAAGCAAACTGTCACACGCATCAGCAAGTGACTGGATAAATCATATAGTCAGAAGTGTTGACAGATGCTCTCTCTATGCCTGGCCCAAGTCAGGCAATGATCCTTTCTGAGGAGTCAGGGAGGGCTTCCCTGGAGGAGGAGCAATGTAGATGGGCCATGAAGGATGAGTAGGAGTTTGCCAAGTGGAAAGGAGACTTTTGGAAGGAGTTTCCAGAAGAGGGAAACAGCTGGGGCAAGAGCCTGGTGCTAGGAAAGGGGAGTTTCGGGGAATGGCTTTCCTGGATGGACAGATGCTTCAGCCTCCTCACCTGGAGCTTCCTGGAGTCTGCTCTTGCCCTAGGGTGGGGCAGGACCTCAGAATGAGCCTGGCCTCCCTGACTTGGTTTTCCTCTCCACAGCCCCCTGGGGGTGGTGTGGATGAGCGCCCTGATCCTGGGTCTGCTCTTCTTGGCTATATACAGCTTGTCCCGAAGTGACATCTACTATGACCCACTCTATGCCGGTGAGTTGGTGGGAGGGTCTTAGGGAAGAGAACTGTCTGGGCAAGGGCCTCCTCCATCAGACTGGCAGCCCTTGAAGGGCCTTCATCAGACTGGAGAACCTCAGAGACTGGAGAACCCCTACTGATTGGGGAACCTCAAGGGGCCTCCCCCTTCTGACTTGGGACTCCTGAGTACAGGGACAGTGCCTTTCCCATCAGCCTGGGGACCCCTAAAGGCAGGGACTGTGCCTCCCTCTGAGGCGGGCTGTGGGTCATGTGACTTGTGGGGTGGGGCCTGGGAGCAGGTTTGTGCAGAGGCTTTGCCCAGAAACTGGGTGGCCGGTCACCGACCTGCAGTCTCAGGCCCCGCCCACACGTGGTCTGTGCCCCGCCCACACCCTGCCCATGCCCTGCTACTCTCCCCGTAGTGTTCGCAGTCTTCTCTTTCACCTCCGTGGTGGACCTCCTTATCGCTCTCGAGGAAGATGGCTACATGGGGAGCTTCATGGCGTTCTACACCAAGGAGGTATGTAGGGAGCTGTCTGGGATGCCCGCAGCCCTACTGCCCGTCTGAGCCCTGCCCCTGCCCCCGTAGGGTGAGCCGTACCTGCGCACGGCACACGGGGTCTTCATCTGCTACTGGGATGGCACTGTTCACTACCTCCTCTACCTGGCCATGGCTGGTGCCATCCGTAAAAGGTGCGTGGGGTGGGCAGCGTGGCACCTGGACCCTGGGAAGGAGGTGGAGTCCTTAGGTGGGAGGTCCCAGGTCAGGATGAAGCCAGAAGTATCTGTAGGGGAAATCAGGAAGCCTCTCTAGGGCTCTAGACAGGAGTGGCCAGGAGAAGGATCCAGGGAAGATCACAGGTGTCAGTGATGGTCGGTTCTCTTCTCTACCGCCCTGTGCCTGGGCAGACACTACTGTCCTTGGACAGAGCATCTGACTGTTCATTCCCTCATTCAACTTCCTGTTGTCCCTTCTGTTCTGGGTGACACTGAAGGGATCCAGAGCTGGGGTTCCCAGATTGGTCTCTGGACCCTGTCGGGGGCTCTGAGACTGGGGGACAGGGATCTACTGGTCACCCCTCCATCCCCTGCCCAGGAAGAGGTACCGGAACCTTGCACTCTACTGGCTGGGATCCTTCGTCATGAGCATCCTGGTGTTCCTCCCAGGAAACATCCTTGGTAAGGACTTGGCTTTGAGGAGTCCTGTCTCCCTGGGCTGGGTCACTGCCCTGTGTCTGGAAGTTCCTAGTGGCTCCTGCATATCCTCTCCAATGTCTGCAGAGGGCAACCTCCTCCCCACCACATGCCTCTCCATTCAGAGCCTAAGCCAGCAGCCTTTCCCCACCTCCCCCCCATTTTCCTCTTGGAGGAGCGGAAGCACATTCCATTTCCTCCCCAGCTAGCTGGTTCCTGACCACAGGGGCTTGGCCCAGAATGCTCTTGACACAAGAAGGGAATTTTAAGGTGGATCCAGAGGGCAGAGTGAAACCTTTGTAGGTAGGTCTTAGGAGGCGGAGCAGAGAAGGCAGCCAGAGATGTGGGGATGACTGTGCAAGAGGAATATCCAGGGTGTTTCTAGGGGGAGCAAAGAACAGCTGAAGTGTAAGAGCCACGTCCAGAAGGTAAATTGAGGCAGGCCAGGCTGAGGAGCATGGACATCATCTTATGGGCACTCGGGAGTCAGAGGTGTTAGGGCTGAGCTAGGATGGCATTTGTGAATCACAACTTCCAGCCAGGTGCTCTGACATGGCCCAGCTAAAGGGTCCGGCCGGGCCTGGGGGATCCTCGCTGCGTGACACCCTGTCTCTCCTACCATGGCAGGCAAATACAACTCAGAGATCAGGCCTTCCTTTTTCCTCACCATCCCCTACTTGCTGGTCCCCTGCTGGGCTGGCTTGAGGGTCTTCAACCAGACCCAGGCACCAAGCTGCTGCACCCCCAACATGGTGAGTCCCTTGCCCCCAGATAGGCCTTGTGCCAAATGCCTGAATGTCCCCCATTTGAGTTGCTTCTGGTCAAAGACGTTATCTCCTTGGAAAGATCTCCTTGGTCATTAGGGAAGAAGGGATGAGCCTTCATTGAGTGTCTGTTGGATACCAGACTTCTCATGCTGTTTCTCATGGGGCAGGTGGAGGAGGAACAAAGAAAGGGCCTTCTGCGGCGCCCAGTTGACCTGGCCCTCATCATCTACCTCATCTTTGCTGCGTTCTTCACCCTCTTTCGGGGCCTGGTGAGTCTGCACTGGCCAGCCTACCTGCCTCCAACTCCCCGTCCCCAGCCCATCCCTCCCTCCTTTATCTCCATTATCCAGTGCAAAAAGGCCACTGCTCTCCCATCTGATCATCCAGGGAAGTTCATCGAGTCTGACCTGAGTGTTCCATCACAAAGCCCCATTCCCTGTAGCCTTCTCCCCAGCTCACATATCTGTGGATTCTCAGCCAGAGGAGAGAACCAAAGCTGGGGCAGGCCAGAGCCAGGGGTATGGGCCTCTCCTGGGAGGCTGGGGAAGGCTTCCTCTGGGAGGGATATTTGAGGCTGTTGGTTTGTCTGTGGGCCCCAGGTGGTGCTTGACTGCCCCATGGATGCCTGCTTCGTCTACATCTATCAGTATGAGCCATACCTGAGGGACCCCGTGGCCTATCCGAAGGTGCAGGTGAGAGGGCAGATGGGAGGAGAGGGCCACGGTCCTGCCGTGGTTAGGGATCTACTGGGCCCCTTTGAAGCAGGTGCCAACAACACAAGTCAGACTGGTGGAAGCGCAAATGGAATTTATTGTCCTACCAAAAAAGTAGAGACATTCTCTTCAGGTATGGCTGGATCCAGGAGCTCAAGGATAGCTCTGTCTCTAGACTGTGTTTTCTTTACATGTGCTCCACTCCCAGGTAGTGCCTTTGTGGTATGACAGAGACAGCCTTGGGTAGCTCTAGGCTTCCATTCTTTCTACTTAGCCACCACAGAGGAGTGTGAGCCCTTAATTCCTCAGCTTAATATAAGTCTCAGGCAGGCTCTGATTGGCCAAGTTTAAATCACATGCTCATAGCTGATTATTATGGTGTTCTGATTGGCCAGGCCAGGGTCACATGCTATTTCTGGAGTAAGGTGGGTGGGCTCAGTGTGTGGGAGTGGGATGGGTGGGGAAACCCAAGGGAAATAAAGGAGCAATTTGCACAGGGTAGGATGTGCAGAGAGCCCCTGTCTTGGGGGGGGTCTGAGACTGGCCAGATTCTCCTTGGGTCCACCACCTGAGGGGTATCAGGAGACTCAACTGGGGCAGCCACTCAATCCATCAGCTGTGTGTCCCCCAGATGCTGGTGAATATGTTCTACGTGCTGCCCTTCTATGGCCTGGCCATCTATGCCCTCATCTTTCCTGGCTGCTCCTGGCTGCCTGACTGGACCTTGGTATTTGCTGGAGCCATTGGCCAGGTGAGGTGGGGTGGAATGGGGTGGGGTGGGCCAGTGCATAGGGAAGAAAGTTTCTGCCTGCTCATCAATTGCTTTTGTGCTCACCCTGAGCAGGGTGATACTAGGCCCCTGACAGGCTCCACCCCCAGCTCAGTACCCCAGGATTCCCTAGTGTGGGGGAGAAAGAGCCAGACACAGGCACCCCAAACCCCATGAGGTTAGAACTGAATAGAGGGAGGTAGAGAGTCTGAGAGGGATTCCAGAGGGGACAGATTTCTTAGAAAAGGGGGCATAGGCTTTTTTTTTTTCTCTATTGTACTTTACTATTTATTTTTTACTTTGTTGCAGCATGATTGTATATTCAAAGTACAATAAAAGAAAATACTCATTGTCTATTTCTCCTCTGGATATTATTATCATTGTTATTATTATTAGTTGTTTCATTAACGATGACTGTCAAAAATAATTTTGTTGTACAGAAGAGTGCTATAAAAATCTCAGCCATCTATCAAAATTGCTAAGAACGTCTCATTTCCATCCAGCTCTTTAAAGGCAGAAGAACTACTCTTAACTTGGTTTCTTTGTTCTATTTTGCTTTGGAAGCTGTGTTCTGAGTCCGAAGGCTCTGATTACCAACGTTTAAAGTCAAGCTTTGGAGATATTTTTGCTATTTCAAAAGCTTTCTCATGCGTAGGCTTTAAAAATTCTTACACACAACATTTGCCTCTTTATTCCATCTGTAATTTATTTTTTTATGTGACGTGAAGGAAGAATCTGAAAATTATATGTTTCTCCTTATGATACTCAATGATACTCAGTATCCGAGGTATTAAAGAAGTTGGACGTATCTAACTTGACAAGTTCAAGAAATTGGAAACCTTATTTCAGGAGGAGGGAAATCTTCTAACATTGTAAACCAGAAGGACTGGATTGATCTTGCTGAGCCCCCGCTATCATCCTACTCTCTGTTTTTATTTTGTGTATTACTATTTAATTATAAAGGGTTATTATTAAGGGAGAATAGTCATTCAAGCATATTCAAGGCTTTGTGTAGAAAATTTCTTTACTCCTTTTAAACATAGATTTTACTTTTTGCATAGTTTTAGGTAGCAAGCCAGTTAGGACTGTTCAGAATTTCTGAAGCAAAGAAAATTGCCATGAAGGAATGTTTTGGGTTTCATGAGGTTTCTGAACTCTAAACCCCTATACAGAAAAAAGGGTTTGGCTGGGCTTCCCTGGTGGCGCAGTGGTTGAGAGTCCGCCTGCCGATGCAGGGAACACGGGTTCGTGCCCCGGTCCGGGAAGATCCCACATGCCGCGGAGCGGCTGGGCCTGTGAGCCATGGCCGCTG
>NW_020837997.1:3691965-3695148 GCF_003676395.1 Aethalodelphis obliquidens | reverse complement strand
AAAAAAAAAAAAAAAAAAAAAAAAAAAAAAAAAAAAAGGGCTTGTCTAACACTGTGCTAAGAGAGTTGACCAAACTTCAATTTGACTTCCACTTGAACTAGGTTGTAGTTTGGGTCCATAAAGATGACCCCAGCCCTCATGCTGAGTCTTTGCTCAAGAAAATGTGATCCTGCCAAACCACAAAATGTACATTGTCTAACCCACCTTGCCAAACCATTTTCAGTAATTTTTCTACTTACCCCTTTTGTAATTTTCCATTTCTTTTTTTTTCAAATAAATGTTTCTTTTTTTTTTTTTTTTTTGAGCTCTGGAAAGATATTACTTTTTTTTTAAAATTTTATTTTATTTATTTTTTTATACAGTAAGTTCTTATTAGTTATCCATTTTGTACATATTAGTGTATAAATGTCAATCCCAATCTCCCAATTCATCACACACACCCCCGGGGGCATAGGCTTTGATGTATGGGTATGAGTTCTTCAGGCAGGGAAGGGCATTCCAGGAATGGTAACAGCATAAGGATATGCACAGAGGGGGACAGTGATTTAGAGTCCCATAATGTGGGTAAAGGCAGAGACAAGATAAATTGACAGTTAGGTGCTAAGGGCTTTGAACTCTGGGCTTGGGGGCTTATGCTGAGAACAATGGGGAGCTGTAGAAGGTGTCTGAGCAGTGGAGGGCCCAGTCAGAGCTGGGGGCATGTTTCTGGGTTTCTGATGGGAAGTGATAAAGGCTGGGTCCTGGCCAGGGCAGTGGGACCAGGGGGACATCCATTAGATATATTATTATTTTATCGATTAGGGGTAGAATTGAGAGGATTTGTATCGAGGCTGCCTGGGGTGGGGAAGACCGGGAGCTGGACTCAGGGCAGAGAAATAGGGTTCAGGGTCCAGCAGACCCTGAAGATCGTTCTAGTTAGGCAGCTGGGGAGAGGCTTACAGATAGATGGACGAGGATAGACAGGACATGTGGGGACAGGGATATTTAGAGACAGATGGATTGAAGAGGGGAGACAGGTAGGTCAGCAGAGCCAGTGAGATAGAGAAGGGGATATTTTGAGCTCCCCAGGGTGGGATGCTGGTGACGCTGGGGCTTGTTCTCTCCTGGTCTGTGACATCCATCCTCCCTTTTTCGCCACCAGGCACAGTTCTCACACATGGGTGCTTCCATGCACCTGCGCACGCCCTTCACCTACCGTCTGCCTGAGGATGCCTGGGCCAGCTTCTTCGTGTGCAACCTACTGTATGCTCTGGGGCCTCACTTGCTGGCCTACCGCTGCCTGTGGAGCCCTGCCTTCTTCCTACGCCCGCTTCCTGGCCCCCCAGCCCACCATGAGAAGCAGCACTGAGGGGGCTGTGGGACTCCCCAAGATCCTGTTTACATACCCAGCTGGCCCTGCCCCTGGAAGGGGGGGGTTGGGTTTTTTAGAGGCAGGAGGTGTGTCTCTGGGTGCCTTCGGTCCTGGCTATGGTGATTTCAGGGTGGGATGGGGGGGGGCCCAAGGTCCAGGTGTTCCAGCAGAGAAGGCCACGGCCATGCTCAGCTGTCACCTCACCCAAACTCCACACTGGCACCCTCCCGGAATTTATCCATCATCCCCCCCCATGGATCCTTTCAGTAAAATTCCTTTTGACGCATAAAATGTTGCTCTGAGTGTTTCAGGGGGCAGGGGCAAGGGACCCTCTCCTCCGAACCCACGAGGGCCCACTCATCACTGCCAGAATAGTCATCAGGAGCTGGAGGTGCCGGACAGCAGAAGTCTACCTCTGGTTGGTGTGCCCAGCCCCATCTTCCAGGTAGGGAAAACTGAGGCTCAAAGAGGACCAGAGACCTGCCTGAGGGCACAATCAGGAGAGAAGGGTCCAAAGTCTAAGCTCCACCAATAAATTATAATAACTAACAGTGTGGCACAGTTATTAAGCACCTACCATATACCAGGCCAATGGCTAACCTCAAATGCTACATGCTGGATCTCACCGCATATTCCAGATGGGGAAACTGAGCCTGCAGGAGGTGAATGTCCTGGTCCCAAGTCACGCCTCCTGGATGCAGCTGAGTCAGGCAACGAGCCCCAGCCCCTTCAACCACAGACCCCATAAACCTGCCTCTGCTGTCTGACGGGCTTATATTTGGGGGAAACTGAAGCTGGGGAGGCAGCCAAGAAGCTGGGAGAAGGGCTCATTGCCTCCTGGTTCGATTTTTGAACTTGAGTGCAGGTTCAGGTTCAGGGGTAACTCCTGCCCAGACCACTCTGGGTCAGGGGGTTGATCCCCCTGCTCCCTGCCCTTACCAACACTTATTAGGCACCTATGTCTAGCCATTAGATCTTCACGAAAGACCCAGCACTCCATATCTCAGACGTGGAAACTGAGGCATAGAGTGAGGGGCAGAGTCCCTCTGCAGAGTGTATGGTTGTTGTAGGGCCCGCATCCCGCAGAGTGAGCACCCTTTGGCTGCTGGGGCCCAGGACCCTTTGATGGTCACCCAGTGACAGATGGGAAAACTGAGGCATGCAAGCCAAGCCCCTTTCCCAGGTTACTCAGCCCCCCTGCCCACGCAGGGCATCATCAGGCTCCCCCCTCCTCCATTTTAAAGAGCGTTAAACTGAGACCCAGAAAGTTTCCTCCGGTGGCCCAAAGTCAGCCAGCAGGGAGGCTGGTACCTGGCTTTGAACTCACTGTTCAGGGCAGTCCTTCCTCCGTCTGTGCCCATCATCACCTCTCCCCCAGCAGGCGCCACCACGTCCCCTTTAACGCCCCCCCCCCGTCCACCTCCCTCCTCCCCTTGCAGGCAGACGCCGGGATTGCGCCGCCTGCAGGGACCTGCCCAGTCCTTCCTGCGTGTGCAGGGAGCGCAGTCCCGGCACATAGGGGCCGCTGGTCGGGGGCCGCACCGGCAGAATGGTGAGTGGGGCTGTGGGTTCGGTAGGTCCTTCTCTGGGATTCTGTCTCTGTGTCTCTGATCTACCTCCCTCAGTGTTTCTCTCTTCAGTCCCTCTCGCCTTCTCATCTCTCCCATCTCTCTGTCTCTCACCTGTATCTCTTTCCCTCCCACTCTCTCCCTCTCTGCTTCTCCTTCTCTTATTCTATGTCTCTCCCTACTTTTCTCTCCCTTTTTTTGGGGGGGGGTCCCTTTACTCTCCCTCTCTCTGAGTCTCTCTGTCTTTCCCTACCCCCCCATCTC
>NW_020837997.1:3570289-3691955 GCF_003676395.1 Aethalodelphis obliquidens | reverse complement strand
TCCTTACTCTTCTCCGTGTCTCCCTCTGGCACTCTCTTCTCTCTCTCCCTTTGTATCTCTGTCCCTCTCCATCTTTCCTTCCTCTGTCTGTGACACTTTCCTTCTGGCTCCATCTCTCCCTGCCTTTCTCTCTGTCTCCGTCTCTTTCCCCGTTCTCGCCTTCTTTCTGTGTGTCTCCCCCTCTCTGCCTCTACCACCCCCACCTGCACGGGTTTGCTGCAGTCTCCTGGCGCACTGATAACCTTGCTGCTGCCGCTGCTCCAGCCCCTCCTCCCTCCTCCCTCCTCCCTCCTCCCCAATCCTTGGCCTGGGCCAGAAAAGAAAGAGAGAAAGGTGCGGAGTTTCGAGGCTCTGGTGTTGGGGTCAGGGGGTCAGGTGGGTTGCCCGTGCAGAACTAAGGGAGAGTGAGTCCAGGGGCGTGCGCTTTGCCCAAGGGCAAGTGTGTGAGATCCTGGGAGAGTGGGAGGGTCTGTGGGTGGGAGGGTCTGCTAGCCTTCTCCTTGTGGGAATCCTCTGGGATCCTGGCTGGGCTGGGGACCTGGGCATGTAAGAAGTCCTCGCCGCGGGAAAGGAAGGCCAGGGAGTTAGTCTTCTGAAAGACAAAGGCCAGGAGGCTGCACTGAGCGCACTGTGCCCCCAGGTGTGTGCTCCGGCGGCGGCCCTCGGTCGCGGGGCGCTCTGGACAGCTGCATGGGGAGTCCTGCTGCTCACCGGCGCCGCGGAAGCGGAGCACGGCCGGAAGAAGGTCGTGCACGTGCTGGGTGAGTCAGGGCCGTGGAAGCGGATCTTGCCCCGCAGAAGCCGTGGCCAAGTAGGATCACCAGGGTGCATGGAGCGGGGAGGACGGAGGGTGCTGGGGGTCCACAGTCCCCGCCCCCTCCCTAGTCCCCTTACGGAGCCCCTTTACCCTTCTGATCTCCTGATCCGCACCCAAGTTTTCTTCCCACATCCCTTTCCCTGGGTCCCCCTCCCCAGGTTCCCCTGCCCGACCCCTAGAACCTCTTCTTAACCCTCTTTGGTTGCCCATAGAAGGGGAGTCGGGCTCGGTGGTGGTGCAGACAGCGCCGGGACAGGTGGTCAGCCACCGGGGTGGCACCATCGTCTTGCCCTGCCGCTACCACTACGAGGCAGCCGCCCACGGCCACGACAGCGTCCGCCTCAAGTGGACCAAGGTGGTGGACCCGCTGGCCTTTGCCGATGTCTTCGTGGCACTGGGTGCCCAGCACCGGGCCTTTGGCAGCTACCGCGGGCGGGCTGAGCTGCAGGGCGATGGGCCCGGGGATGCCTCCCTGGTTCTCCGAAACGTCACGCTGCAGGATTATGGGCGCTATGAGTGCGAGGTCACCAACGAGCTGGAGGATGACACTGGCATGGTCAAGCTGGACCTGGAAGGTGACTAGCCTGTGGGCAGGATGAGGCTGATTTCTAAGGGAGAAGAGAGGAGGGTATTGCAAAGGACAGAAATCAAATCAAGTTGGCCTGAAGGAATTCAGCGGCTTGGTGGGGTAGGATAATGGTTCTGATCTGGGGTGATTTCGCTACCCGGGGGTATTGGCAAGATCTAGAAGTAAGTTGTGGTGATATAGTGGGTGGAGACCAGAGATGCTGTAAACAGCCCACAACACACAGGACAGTCTCCCCACAGCAAAGAATAATCCAGTCCAAAATGTCAATAGTGAAGACACCGGGAAACCCTTTGGTAGGATCCAGGCACAGTGAGATCCAGGCATTCACATCATGTCAGAAATCCTTCCTTCAGCTCTGTTTCCCTGGGTGGGCTTTCCTTGGACAAGTTTCCCCTGATGGAACCAAAAAGTAGTGCCAGGCTTCCACCCTCCCAGCTTGGCAATTGATTTCCTAGGAGTGCTAGCTAGAGTTCCAGAGTTGTCCCTCATTGGCCCAGCTTGAGTCATTTGCCTATCCATGGGCCAATCACTGTGCCTGGGAGATGGGATGCTCTGATTGGCTGACTGTGGAGCTGGGAAGTAGGGTTTCTCTCTGAAGAATTCCCTCCCATGTGGTTTGCCTTCTTCACTCCACCTCAGAAGACGCTAGGGAGATTTCAGAGCCCTCACTTGCTGAACTTCCCAACAATAGCGAAAAACAACAACAATAACTGAAGCAGCTCTCCTTTATTGGGTGTTTTCTGTGTGCCAGGAGCTTGGCTGAAGAGCTCTCTGAGCTTTCATTTAATTTTCCCCAAAACCCTGAGGGAGATGGTATTACTCACAGAGGGGCAACTGGCTCAGAGAGGTTAGAGCCTTGACCAGGGCACATACCAGTGAGTGGCAGAGCCAGGACTGGAACTCTAGTCTGTCAGGCTCCAGCTCTTCTCTCCCGCTGCTGTTTGATCCTTCCTGCATCTGCTGAGAGAAGCATCTGCACCTGCACCCCCAAGGTCCAGCCCACAAACACAGACACACAGAACGCTAGTGAGCTGAGATGACTATGATTCTGATGAGGGACGAGTTATAAGAACTGAAGGTAGAAGGGAAACCAGTGGGAATTGTCCTGGACAATGCTGGAGATCAAAGAGGTCTTTGCCCCGGATCAAACTTTCGTGGGCTCCCAGTGTGAGGGAGTCAGTCTTGTGGGCTCAGGATTTGACAAGAAGGAAGGTTCCAATGCTGGAAGAATGTCAGAAGCACGTAGAACTGAATGGAGGAGGGTTGTGGGAGCTGGGTTTTGAAGGATGAATAGTAGTTCGACAGATGGAAAGGTGGAAAGAACATGAACAAAGGTCTCCAGTGGTGGAAAGGAGGTGGACATGATTAAGTATGTCAAGGGGGAGGGTCAAGTGAATCCTAAGCTTAAGGCACAGCGAGTATGAGGGGTGTGAACTGGGGAAAGGCATGGTCAGCTCTGAGGCCATAGTGAGGGATGGCCTGAAAGGTCTAGGTTGAAGAGTCACACGGCACCACAGATGTCAGGTAGGTGGGTGAGAGTTGGGGGGTCCGAGCTGACCCTCGTGTATCCTCTCAGGCGTAGTCTTCCCTTACCACCCGCGTGGAGGCCGCTACAAGCTGACCTTCACGGAGGCGCAACGCGCGTGCGCTGAACAGGACGGCATCTTGGCGTCGGCTGAGCAGCTGCACGCGGCCTGGCGCGACGGCCTGGACTGGTGCAACGCGGGTTGGCTGCGCGACGGCTCGGTGCAGTACCCGGTGAGCCAGCCCCGGGAGCCCTGCGGCGGCCTGGGCGGGGCCGGGAGCGCCGGGGCTGGCGGCGGAGCCTCGGGGGGTGTGCGCAACTACGGCTACCGCCAGAACGCCGAGGAACTCTACGACGCCTTCTGCTTCACATCCAACCTCCCGGGTGCGTAGGCTCCACCCCTGGGAGGATGGTCCTGCCCTCCGCTGGCCCGGGCCCCGCCCCGCGTATGAGACCCCACCCACACACAGGTACCCCTCCCTCTCAGAGTCTTTACCACTCCGCCCAGGTCTCCCTCCCTGTCCTTCCTCTCCACACCCGCCCTCGGGGGTCCGAACCAGGAGATCCCTTCCCTAGTACTGCCTAGGCACGGCAATCAAACATCGCCTGGCACCAGCACTGCTCTAGCCGAGGCTGTGGTCCCGGGCTTCAGGGGAGGGGGTGTATCTGAGCCCTGAGGCTGAGGTCCTAGGCTGCAAGCGGGAGGGTGTCCTGAATCCCGAGGAAGCCGGGTCCCAAGAGCGGCCCTAACCACTCCTCCCCACCCCCCTGCAGGCCGCGTGTTCTTCCTGAAGCCGCTGCGGCCCGTGCCCTTCGCGGGAGCAGCGCGCGCCTGCGCGGCGCGCGGAGCGGCCGTGGCCAAGGTGGGGCAGTTGTTCGCTGCGTGGAAGCTGCAGCTGCTGGACCGCTGCACCGCAGGCTGGCTGGCGGACGGGAGCGCACGCTACCCCATCGTGAACCCGCGCGCGCGCTGCGGCGGCCGCCGGCCAGGTGTGCGCAGCCTCGGCTTTCCTGACGCCACGCGCCGCCTCTTCGGCGTCTATTGCTACCGCGCGCCTGGTGCACCGGACCCCGCACCTGGTGGCTGGGGCTGGGGCTGGGCCGGAGGCGGCGGGTGGGCTGGAGGTGCGCGAGACCCCGCCGCCTGGACCCCGCTGCGCGTCTAGGCCCGGGCCGTGGACCACTGGGGCGCTTGGCGGCTGGCCGAGTGCCCTACGGCCACTTGGAGATGGACCACACCCCTGGAGACTGGCCATGCACCCTGCGGTGCCCTGCAAGTTGACCAGGCCTCCTGCGGTCCTTAAACCCTGGCCACACCCTCTGAGGTCCCCAGAGTCTGGCCAGTCCCGGAAGCCAAGTCCCCTGGAGTCCCCTGGAAATCGACCAAGCCCCGCCTCTCCTGGACAGTGGATTCCTCTCCTCTCCCAACTTTCTCCAGGAGACAGGGCACACCCTCTGAGAACCACTGGAGACCAACAGAACCCGAGGTCTCCTGAACACTGGAAACGTCTCGCGAGGTCTTCTGGAACTACCCCCAAGGTCGCCTGGAGGCTGGACCCCCGGGATTATCAGGAGACTGGGCACACGTCCTATGCATCTCCCTGGAGACTGAAGACTGGTCCCCTAAGGTCACCGGGACACTGAACCCTCCTCCCTATCACCTGTAGAGAAACCAGAAACCTCAGAGTTCGTCAGTTGACCATGCCACCATGGTCACATGAAGACTGTGGGCTCCTGTCCTCTCCTCTAGGGTGACCTGGAGATTGGTTACTCCCATTCTCCCCCCTTCTCCCACGAGTCCCCCAGTTTCCATAGTAACAGGTCGTGTCCCCAGGTCACTGTGGAGAACAGCTCCACCCCTCCAGTTTCAGGGGACACCACCCTTGTCTGTCACTGTTAAGACAGATTGACACGCCCCAGCTGGCTCGCATTACTGGCAGCCGTGGCCCATCCCTTAGGTATCTGAGGGAGCAAATTCGTCTTCACCTGACGGTCCCTTTCCTGGCTGTCGCCTAAGAGACCATCTCCCAGGCCCAGAGACCCATAAAATCTATGTCATTCACTACAGAGAGAAGCTGCCCCACTTCCCATTGTTACCAAGGCGACCAGCCCAGTTTCTACCTGTCACCTAGAGTCACACAGCCCTTCCTTCATCAGTCACACCCATGGAGTTAGTACCTCCCTCCTCCAGCTGTAACCATGGACACCGCACGTTTACTATCTCACCCACATTCACCCCTGAGACCTACAACTTCACTCCCACTGTCCTCACCCTGACCAACAGCCATGGAGACCACCCCCTCCCCTAACTGTCCTGAGAGTGACCCAACATTCGGTTCTCCAGCTCTCACCATGGAAACAGGCTGCTCCTTTCCGCGGGGTGCCCCAGCTCCTTGCTACCCTCCAAGCTCCGCCCCAAAGCGGCTTGGACCCACCCCCCGCCCCCGGCAGCTGTTGCCATGGAGACCACACTCCGGTGTCCGAGGTAACAGAACACCTGTCCCCCTAGGCTTTCCCTTGTCGGTAGGGCCCGCCCCTCCAAACTGTCACCATAGAGACTGTCAACGTCGTCCCCAGGACAACTGACTTCCCAGTTCTCAGGAACTTCTTACCATGGGCCCGAACTGTGTGCCCCATAGGGCTTAATGGCTGCCCCTTCACCAGATGGGCCCAGCTCCAGGCAGCATCTCAGACCCAGGTGGACTTCTGGAGCTGCTGGATATCCTCCGTTTGCACGCTAACTATATCCCAGACAACAGCTGTTCACGAGACACCCTTGCAGCACCCAGATGAACAAACTGAGGCTCTGGCGTGCCCCTACCCTTTGTGCTATGCAAGCAGTAGGCTCCCGCTTCCTCTCTGAGACCACATCCCCATTCTCACTGAGTTCCTCTCTCCTTTTCTAACCTCCCTCCCCCCACATTTTCCTTCTTAGAGGTCCAGGAGAGGTTGAATTGTCTTTAAACCTCAAAATCCTCTCTGAGCTCCATGTTCTAAAGGGTAATTTGTGCTAAGAAGTCAGGACCCAAACTCCCCAGTGTTAACAGCTAGCTCAGGGAGACTGTCCATGAACAAGACCACCCCAGCTTTTGGAGACCCCAGTTTCGAGGTCTTGCCTGGAGTGGCACTGGGGTCCCTCCTGGAGCCCTCCATATTGTCACATCCATCTCCAGGAAACCCATCTGTGGGTTTTGGAACCAGGTGTGCCTGGGTTCGAATCCTGCCTCTATGACCAAGTGACAAAACCCCGGATCCTATTTCCTCCTCTGTATCAAGGCTGTTCTAAGATCCCAGTGAGTGCGAAGTGTACAGCAGGGGCTCAATAAATTTTTTTTTTTTTTGATGAATGAGAAAATGAGACAGCGCGTGGGTAGTTACTTCAAAAATGCACTTTGGTGGACAAAATGTTTTTCAGCTGGGGGTGCTTGGTGATGATTCAGTTGGGAAGCGTCTCCTCATTCCTCAGGACCATTCCCTGTCCCCAATCTCTCTCCCCTCCCTTCCCCCCGCATCGTCGTTCCCTCACTCTGTCTCTCGAGCCACCTCCCATGGGTCTGGCCCTTCTCAGCCCTGTCCTAATTGGGTCACTAACCAATCCAGCGATTCCTCTCAGTCCCCTGGGAATGAAGTGTGTGAAACTGGGTGTTGAGTTCCTGCATCAGGAAGGCAGAGAAGTTGCAAATTTTCCCTGGGGTGGGTGTGGAGGTGGGGGTAGGGAGAGTGTGGGCCGAGGGGTATTGAAAGTTTCGTTTCGGGCATACAAAGAAAGGGAGAAGAGGAAAAAAGTGTAAATGTCTGATATGGTTGTAGAAGTGGGGTGGTCGTTAACTGCTCATGCTTCAATGTCAGATGGGACAGAACTCCTAGAGATTCCAACCACTCATCTGAAGCCAGGGTCCAGTCCCTTGGTTAGACTGCCTTGGGCTCCAGCTGTGCCTTAGCTTCCTTGACTAGAGGAATGGCAGGGGCATTTTTCTGGAGATGAGTGCATGAGATTTCTTTCATCCCGCCTTTTCCCTGCTGACATCCTTTCTCCCTTCCATGGGTTCCAGCATCCTGATTTTGCCTCGGGTATGTAAGTTTCCCTCCTCTTATTCTGTGAGTCAGAGGGGCTGACTCCACTGGGCAATGAGGGCTGTGGCTCATCTTCCTGGGCAACCCTAATTGGTCCAGGGGTGGACATGGACCCAGGCAGACCAATGAGACTGCCTGGGATTTTGACGGACCAATAGGACCAAGGGAACCCTCTTTCTGCTGGGTCTCTGCACTGTTGGATTGCAGGTCTTTGAGGGTCCACCTGGAGGAGACCTAAGGATGGCAACCAGGGTAGAGCCACTCCTGAAGCTAGTTATTCAGAAAAATGTCTCACTCCTGTCTTCCAGCACCCAGTGCACTTCTCAGAGACATCTAAAATTTCTTACATGTCCTTCAAAAGATGTTTTATATTCATTCAATCAAACATGCGTATGTTGTTTTCCCCCCACTTCTACACAAATGAAAATATGCAACATATATTTTTTATGTTGTAAAACTTCACATAATATGAAATTCACCATTGTAAACATTTCAAAGTCTTCAATTTAGTGGCATTTAGTACATTCCCAGTGTTGTTCAACCATCACCCCTATCATTTTCATCACCCCAAAGAAAATCTCATACTCATTAAGCAATCACTCTCCATTCCTCCCTCCCCACTCCACGCCCTGAAAACTGTTCATCTACTTCCCATCTCTGTGGATTTGCCTCGTCTTGACATTTTGTATAAGTGGAATCCTACAGTATATGTCCTTTTGTGTCTAGCTTCTTTCACTCAGTATAATATTTATGGCTGAATAATGTTCATATATATGTATATATATATCACATTTTCTTTATTCTTTTATCAGTTAATGGACATTTGGGTTGTTTCCACCTTTTGGCTATTGTGAATAATGCTGCTATGAACATTTTGTGTGCCATATATACTTTATTTTATAAATTTATTTATTTATTTTTGGCTGCATTGGGTCTTCGTTGCTGCGCTCGGGCTTTTCTCTAGTTGTGGTGAGCGGGGGCTACTCTTGTTGCGGTGCGCGGGCTTCTCATTGCGGTGGCTTCTCTTGTTGGGAAGCGTGGGCTGTAGGTGCACGGGCTTCAGCAGTTGTGGCTTGCGGTCTCTAGAGCGCAGGCTCAGTAGTTGTGGCGCACAGGCTTAGTTGCTCCGTGGCATGCGAGATCTTCCCGGACCAGGGCTCGAACCCGTGTCTCCTGCATTGGCAGGTGGATTCTCAACCACTGCGCCACCAGGGAAGCCCTCATATACACTTTTGAAGTAACTCTTATTTAACAATATATTTGGGGACTGGTTTTCTTCAGCATGTAAAAATCCAGGCTCAGCGGCCATGGCTTACGGGCCCAGCTGCTCCACGGCATGTGGGATCCTCCCGGACCGGGGCACAAACCCGTGTCCCCTGCATCGGCAGGCGGACTCTCAACCACTGCGCTACCAGGGAAGCCCAACCAGCATTCTTTTGAAGTTTGGCAAAGTAGTCCCTGTTTGGATGCACCATAATCTTTGTAATCAATCTCCTAATGGTGGACATTTACATTGTTTCCCATATTTTGCTGTTAGTAATAAGTACCATGGTCATCACATAAGTGCAAGTATAACTGGAGGATGATAGCAGGAATTGTTTGATCAAGGGGTCAAAACTTGCCGTTTTGTTAGTGATCTCCAACTCTTCTTAGAGGTGAGGCCAATTTATAGCCCATCAGTAACAGATGTACCTACCTATTTCCATATGTCCTCAGTAGCATCATGTGTTATCACTTGTTACCTTAGCCAACCTGATAGGTGAAAAATAATATCTCATTGTGGTTGTCACTTGCAATTCACCTGTTATATGAAGCTGACTATCCTCCACTTTGACTTTAGATGCAGGAAGTTGAGTAAATCATAAATCATTCTCAGTTCAGGTACATTGTCATCATTGAAATATGCAAGGCCCCTCTCCTGTGAGATTTATTCGTTTATTTCCTTTTATTTATATGTCCTTATTTGTGTATCTTGGTGATCTGAAAATTGTGTATTATTTTGTTGAGCATATGTTGTAGTTTAAGAGCCATCTGTATTTCCTTTTCTTTGAGCTTTTCGTTCATATCCTGTGCCCATTTGGCTATTGGATTATTGGGGTTTTTCGTATTGATTTGTAGGAGCTCTTTATATATTAAGGCAAAATTCCTTTATCTCTGATTTGAAGAATTGTTTCCAAGCTTGGTATTCACCTTTTGTCCTTGTTTATGTTGTTTGTTGCCACTATTGCTTTAGAATAAAACCCAAACTTCTCATTACAGCCCATATTGCCCTGAGTGATCCATCCTCTGTCTCTCTGACCTCATCTCCCTCCACTGTCTACCTCTGTCACTCCGCTCCAGCCGCTATGGACTCTTTGCTGTTTCTCAAATGAACCATGTTCCCTTCTGCAAGAAGATTTTCACTTTTACTCTTCCCTCTGCCTGAAACTCTCTTCCTTTCTTCCCTTCTTTGTCTAGTTAATGCTATTCATCCTTTAGATTCCATTCACCTCCTCTAAGAAGCCTCCCCTGACCACCTCCCAGGGGTCACATCTGTTCTGCCCACCACTATCTCCCCAGCACCCAGCACAGTACACGGCATATAACAGCTGTCCAGTAAGTCCTTGCTGAGTAAATGAATGAAGGAAGGTGTCAGGAGGCAGGTTGAACTGTTAAAAAATTTTATTAAAATGTCCAAGGAGTACATTAATGTCCATAGTGTCAGATACCACAGACCCACGGAACACTGCAGCTGACAGCATAACCAACAGAATCCAAAGCTGTTCACGCGCACACACACTCACACGCATGCCACACACGCGGCACACTCAAACACACACGCACATCTCAAAGGGAAAGACCAAGAGACAAACCACCCACCTTAGAAAATATCAGAGCCCCCTCCCACCACGGAGCTGGGGTGGGGGCAGGGCGAGGGGCTGAGGTGGTCAAGGGTAAGGAGCATAAACCAAGACACCCCCAAAAAAGTTGCATCCCCAGAGCCCCCCACTCCAAACAAAGGAAAATTCTTTTGTGACATGGATGACTGAAGATGTGTTATTGTTTTTATATTTCTTAAACCAAAAGGAATTATCAAACCTAGAAGGCAAACCTATATCCCTGGGTTTTCTCAACAATAACCGTAACATGGGACAGTAGATAATGTCTATAGCAGGGGACACTAAAGACCATGGTCAAGGATGCAGGTCTAGTTTGCACTTCTCAATCTTTTCCTAAATCTTCCTGTGTGTTAGAGCATGATTATGTTTCAATTCCTTCCCCCCAAAATAGAGAGCAGGGTTAGGAGTCAGCCAGAGGCAGGACTGAATCCTTATTCCTGTCTTGCAAGCCAGTGCCTTTCTCTTATCTGAGCCTCAGTTTTGTCTTGTGTAAAATGGGAAAGTAATGGTTCCTAAGTCACTGGGCTGTTGAGAAGATTCATGGAGGCAGTGTAAGTCCTTAGCATGGTACCTACTCCATAGTTGTCAATTATGATTAGTACTTCCCAGGAGGGATATAGGCTAAGCCAACACATTTCTTTCTCTACTGAACCCTTAGATGGACTGTATATTTGCTTATTTTTCTTTCCTGCAGAGGGCCATTCTCCACTGTGGTTTTTAACACTAATCCACAGATGTTACCCAGACTAGAGAGGCTGAGAGTGGACAAAGGACACGGAGGAAAAGCTGTGGCTCTTTCCTGCCAGAGATCAGGAAGCTGAATCCCGACTTCCGGCTTGGGGCAAGTTTTTACAGGTTTCAGATTCTGGGGAGGAAGGCAAGGTGAGTTCTTTACTGCTTAAAAAATTAAAAAACTAAGAGAAAAATGTGTGTGTGTGTGTGTTTCAGTTTTAACACTGCACATCTCTCTACATGACCGTAGGTAGATGTCACTACTTCAAGTTTTAAGCATTTCTAGTCCACCAGGCGATGAATGGAGGAGACAGGAATAGAGTAGGGGTAGGGGTGGGACCCATGGCAGGGGCACTACCAATGTCTGCTTGAGGGATGGATATGGGCAACGAGCTAGAAAACTTGGCACCTCCTTGGCCCAGGAAGGAGGTTCTTTGTCTCCCTGAGAGATGGAGGGGGAAGAAATCTGGGTTCGTTGAGCCCTAAACATCCTCTCATCTGTGTGTGTGTGTGTGTGTGTGTGTATAAAATTCACCACACATGCAGAACCACCAAATCTCAGCACTGGACTAGACCTGAGAGGGCAAGCAATACAGCTTCCCCTCATTGCCCACAAATTCCTCTGACTATTCTGACCCCTAACTCTGAGGGCACGGAGGGACGTTGTTCTAAAAACATTCCTAAAATTCAATACATAGGAATTCCACACTCAGTTCATCCACCAAGACTGAGGACTGACTTAGGCTGAAGTCCAAGGTGAAGGAAGAGCTGTCATCAAGTTCAAGCCGTGTGCGTCCATGTAATTTTCTACTCCCAAAGCCAGTGACCTTCACTATAGGCTTCAGCCTGCATTTAGGACATCCGACAGTTTACTAAATCTGAACCTCTGGTGGTAAAAGCAATTCCTTAGTGCGAATCCAAACACACATTCTTGCACCCTTATCACAGCCTTATTTCCACAACTGGCAGTCAGCCTTGCCAACAAAAGACTAAACCAGTGCAAAGAATAATCTTTGCTGATTGTGCTTCCCTCCTCTGAGAGATGCGCCCAGAGTTCAGCCTGACTAGAACTGACTTTTCAGACACATGGCTACACCTGCCAAGAGGACCTTGTATATGTAAGAAAAAGGAGAGAGGAGCTTTTTACAAATGGTTATGTATGGGGGGATGCAGTTTGGGACTCAGGGGCTTCCGGACCCTCTTGTTTCTCTCTGGGCTCTGCCTCCCCAGGTGAAGGCTCCAGGGGAGGTGTGGGAAGGGGATTGTGCTTTCTTTTGCCTGGTTCTTCAGCAGAAATTCCCTTCTTCCTTCTCCCAGTCCTCTGCTGGGTGTTTCTTGTGTTTTCTGCGCTCCTTGCGCGATTTGTGGTGGTGATGCTGGTGGTGGTGTTGGTGGTGGTGATGGTGTCGCCGCATCCGATGGGATCGTCTGGCTGCGGGGAAGTGAGGGACGACAGGGACGTGGCAAAAGCTGATGAGAGGTGGGTGGCCTGATGGAACAGGCTTCCTCGGGGGAGGGGGAAATGGAGGGAACACCAGGCAAGCTAGTAAGTTCTCACTTATCTGCAAGGCCATATTATCAGGCAGACATTCAACCAGATCAATGTGTGTAGTCATGAGATGCTTAACTGGAGACTACAAGTAGCTGGAAACTTTTGTTGGGGTGTCTGGCGGAAGCCACTTACGTTTGGTGCAGACGATTTGGGGCCGGTCCCATTTGCCATTGCTCCGGCATCGGATGATGGCCACATGGTGCTGGGCAAATCCTTCGTCGCACTGGTAGCGTACAGTGGCGTGGACATTATACTTGGCCTTGCGGGCACCGATGGGCAAGGCGTTCTCCACTGCTGGAGGGGGACCACACAGCACTGGGGACAGAGGAACCTCCAGTTAAAGAAGTGGATGGGACTGGGGCTGAACTGGTTTCATCTCTTGTTGAGATGAACCCTCAACAGGTCCCACCTTTTGCCCAGCTGTGACCTCAAAGGGCTAGAAGTGAATGTCTCCTCCACCCAAACCAGGAGATGCTGAGGGGCAGGAACCTCCTGGACACATCCCACCCCCTAATTCTTGTGCATGATGGGAATGAAGGAGATGGGAGGCAAGAATAATCTGAGCAAATGAATGGAAAAAAGGATATGAAAATTGGCAAAGAAACAGAAGCAAGAATGAAGAAAAGTATAAGAAAGGTGGACTTGAGAATATACCTATACATATATATGTTTCCTTAATATGTAAAGAGCTCTTACAAATCAATAAGACCAATGAACCGATAGAAAATTAGGCAAAGGAAATGAACTGGTAGGTCACAGGAAATCAAATACATATAAACAGCTTATCAACATATGAAGAGCTGGTTATTCTCATCCTCGAAGACGTGCAAACTATGATAACAATGAGATACTGTTTTTCAGGACTTAGATGAACAAAGAACAAAAAGTTTGGTAACACAGAGTTGGCAAGGGTGGGGGAAAAATGGGTACCCTCACATAGTTCTAAAGAGTGAAAACTGGGCTGGACTGACTCCTACATTTACAAACTTAAATAAAACAACGAACCAGTGACAGGCAGGAGGGAAGGTTGGGGGAGACGGGGTGGGAGGGAGAGTAGCAGCATACCTGTGCCCTTCTTACAGACATAGGGGAGGTTGTAGTTGCAGGGGACATCATTCCAGTGCCCACTCTCATGTGACACCATCACCACACAGTCCTCCCCCCCCGCGAAGAAATTGTCAGGCTGGTTCTCCCTCCAGTTCTCATATTGCTGTAAGAATGGGGAGCAGGGGGTGCTCAGGGGACATGCAGCCTGTCCCAGGCTCTGGCACTGGTACTGTGGGATTCCCCTGGCCAGACTACTCAAACTCTTAGGGACTCAGTGTTTCCATCTCTACAATGAGCACTGTTCTGCCTGCCCTGAGGGTGGCTGCCACTACAGTCCAAGTCAACCCTCCTCTAGCTGCGAGGCTGTGGTGCCCTCTTCCCTGGTCCTCCTGCCCCGGCTCACTCCCTGACAGTCTGTTTTCCACATGGGTCACTCATTGTTAGATAAATAGTTGAACAAAAAGGTGACCTCAGACTGGAAGTCCAGGAGAGCTTCCCTGAGGAGGCAACAGGAGAGCTGAAGGAAGACTCAAGGATAAGAACAACGCAGGCAGGGAACAGAGTTCTAAGCAGAGGGAATAGCTAATGCAAAGGCCCTGAGGCAGGACTGAGCTTGTCCTGTCTTAGGAACAGAACAGAGGCCAGGAGGGCTGGGGCTGCTTGATCCAGTTCAAGTGTAGTCAGAGAGTGGGCCGGGGCCAGTTCTCACGGCAGAGGAGAGGAGGTGGATTTCTTTTCTAATTGTGGTGAAAAAGATATAATATAAGATTTACTAAAGTGAAGTCAGAGGGCCGGGTCATTGCAGCTTACCCAGAACTCTCCATTCTAGGCAGGGCTCAAGTCAACAGTCTGACTGCAGGGACCCAGGCCCCCAGGCTGCCACCACTCACCAGCCCCGTGTTGTCCGTCCACTGGAAATCCCTCTCCACGATCCTGTCGTTTAGGCCGATCCACGTGTTTTCACGCCCAAAACCTGTGGGGTGTGGGGTGTCGTGAGGGCTGGGTACTTGCACCTCCCCCAGCCTAGGTTGCTGGCTGGAGGCCAGGTGGGGGGTGTGGGAGGGGAGACTCAGCCCCCTCCCCAGCCTGAAGGTGGGCTGAAAGGGGAAGTGGATGAAGATGAGAATGGAGGGGGGGGGTACCCAGAGCCCCTCCCCCAGTTTTGGGTTTGAGCTGGAGGGGAGGACCCCAGCCCCTCTGCCAGCCTGGGGGGCATGGGCTGGAGGCCACATCCCCCCATTTCCTAGCAGGCTGAGGCTCTGGCTGGCCTCATACTTGGGGAGTGGGGTTGGGGCAGGGAAAGGGCTGGAATTAGGCTCCTGGCCTTGTCACAATTTGTGGCTTAAACAAAAGGCCAGAGAAAACGATAAAAACAAGTCAGATCTTTGCAGAAATGAGAGAGCAGGGGCTAAGAGAGCCAGCGAGCAAGGCTGACAGGGCAGGCAGGTGAATCTAAATGAGCCAATCAGTCACTGAGGAGGAAGCAGCTGGATGCATGTGTGTTTGATTACATAGAGGAAAAAAGCCAGTGAACCAGGGAATGAACAAATTAAAGAATTAACAGGGGATGGGATGGGGAAAATGTGAATAAATAAATGGATGAAAAAGGGTAGAAGGAATAATGAGTAAATCAATAAATGCCGGATTTAATTTATGGGACACCCCTCTTTCTCTAAATCTCTGCTCCTTCCTCATTTCATCCCCCGCACCACAGATGCTTCTCCATCACCCTCTGTCCCCTGGCCCTGTTTTAACTGTCATCAGTGCCCTGAGAACCAGCTAAATTTTAGGATAGACTTATTTAATTAGATATTTACTTGTTTGACTATATCCTCGTCAAGAACGTCACTCCCTAAGGACAGGACAATGTGTGTCTCTGTGCCTGGAACAGTGCCTGGCACATAGCAGGTGCTCCGTAAATAGTCAGAGAATGAATGAAGTGAATGAATGAACTGACAAGTGAATAAATAGACACTTGAATTAATAAGTGGTCAGGGCTTGCATTAATGAACATAGTTTCAGAAAGGTAGCGTCTTCAGGACCCGGGGGGGACCCCCTGACAAAGGGACTGTAAAGGCCACCCCTGCCCACCCCAGAGTCCCTACTGTTAATGAAGCCGTGTTCTTCGGATGAGTGGATGCTGGTCAGGTGGCCGGCTCGACGGCGGCAGTCCCTCTCGGCATCCTCCCATGCCCGCCGATGGGCGAAGTAGCGGTAGCAGTGGCCCTGAAACTTGTGCCAGCCATGGTCACAGCCCTCTGTGTCTGGGAGGTGGAAAGGGAGCATGAAGGGGGCTGGCCTCAAGCCGAGGCCTGCCTTGCCAGCCGTGAGCACACCAGCCCACCAGAGAGAGGCCCCAATCCAAGGTCACTGTGGGGCGAAATCAACCCTCTCCCTGGGCCCATCCCCCAGCCCCCACTCTGTCCCCCCACCTTTTCACCTCCCTCCTCCCATATTCACTTCTTTTCTCTGTTGCAGGAAGAGATTCAACTGGAAGACCATTACACCCATTCACTCTTATTCCAACTCTAATATCTCATTCTCTGATCTGGCCACATCCTGGGACCTCAGGAAATGGTCTCAGGAAGGCCTAAAATTTCCCTCCTGGGAAAAAACACAAATAGACATTTCTCCCAAAAAGATATACAAATGGCCTACAAGCACATGAAAAGATGGTCAACAACGTGAATCTTTAGGAAAAACGAATCAGAATCACAATGGGATACCACCTCATACCCACTAGGATGGCTATAATTTTTTTTTAAAAGGAAAATAATAAGCGCTGGCAAGGATATGGAGAAATTGGAACCATCTTGCGTTGCTGGGGGGAATGTAAAATGGTGTAGCCCCTGTGGAAAACAGTCTGGCAGCTTCTCAAAAAGTTAAACACAGAATTACCATATGACCCAGCCGTTCTATTCCTGGGTACACCAAAAAGAATGGGGGGAAAATCAAAAAGAATGGAAAACAGGTATTGAAACAAAAACGTGTACATGAACATTCATAGCCGCACTATTCACATTAGCCACAAGGGGGAGACAACTCAAAGGTCCATCAAGTGATGAACGGATAAACAAAATGTGGACCATCCAATGGAATACGATTCAGCCATAAAAAGGAATGAAGCACTGACACGTCCTACAGCGTGGATGAACCCTGAAAAACATCAGGCTGAGTGAAAGAAGGCAGATACAAAAAGACACAGAGCGTATGACTACATTTATATGAAACATATAAAATAGGCAAATCCATAGAGACAGAAAGTAGATTAGTGGTTGCCAGGGGCTGGAGGGGAGGAATGGGGAGTGATGGCTAACGGGGACAGGATTTCCTTTGGGGCTGATGAAAATGTCTTGGAACTAGCTAGAGGTGGTGGTTGTACAACACTGTGAATGTACTGAATGCCACTGAATTGTACACTCTAAAAAGGTTAACTCTATGTTATGTGAATTTTATCTCAAGAAAATTATTCGCCTCCTGCCTGTCTGACTCACGGCCATGGAACCAGAGGCAGAGACCTGGAGCTCCATGTGTGGGAAGCTTGTGGTCCAGCACCCAACCCTGCTCCTGGAACTGTTTCTGGGGTCTCGGCAGAGACTCACCTTTCTCACAGAGGCTGCCCCCATAGCTGGGGAGGCAAAGGCAGACGAAGGCGTTGACCTCGTCGATGCAGGTGCCTCCATTCTCACAGGGGCTGGAGAGGCAGTCATCTATATCTGGAGGGGAAGGTGGGGCTGAGTCAGAGGTCAGCCTCCCTGTGGCTCCCAGTCCCCATGGAGAACCAGGCAGAAGATGCGTTCATGACCCTACCATCTATCCCAGACCTGAGTACAACAGCGGTGGTCTGCACTGATGGCCCAATGACTCTGGAGGTCAAGGGGGTGGAACCTCACACAACTGATGTGAATTAGCATCAATGAGAGGAGATGCCACTGGGCTGGCTGAAAGCCAGAGTGTGCAGGACGTTCCCCCTGACTCCAGAACAGTGAAGGTGGGTCTGGCAAACAGACACATAGAATGTCGAAGCTGAAGGGTCTTCAGAATGTAGAGCACTTATAAGGATTTGCACAGAATCACGAAGTTGTTTGTAGGTACAGGGAGCAATCAGTTGAGCACCTCTTCTCCCAATCCCTGTGTAGATAGTGCCTGAAGCATGTACGATGCCAGGCAAGTCACTTGCCCTCTCTGAGACTCAGTTTCTTTTTTTTTGCAAAGTGGTGATAACAATAGCACCTCCACAGCAGTGGTTGTGAGTAGAGTCAATGGAAGAGCTCAAGAAATTATATCATTTATAATTATTGTTATAATTTCATAATTTTTCATATGTCTTGTGTTGGGCTTTGGAGCTAGCTTCCAACAGTTCTGGTGGTGGTGCCTATACCCCTGCCTACCCAGGAGAGGGTAGGCGATCCCCTGGGGCCCTTTGCCGGTGGGAGTATGAGCCTTACCATCCTTTTGTCTTCCCCTTCCCCACCCCTGCCTGGTAGTAATGGGAGGCAGCACACCAGAGCCTCAGCCCTGAGGATAAAACCTCAGATGGTTGTTGCTGAGGCTGATTTACTGGAACCAAGGAGTGAGGGAGGGGAAGGGAGCATCTGAAGCCAGCATTTTGTGATCCCTGATCCTCATGGGGATGGCTGCTGGGATAGACCCCAGGGCTCTGAGTCAGACAAGTCTGTGTTCAGATCCTGAGTCTGGCGTACTCACCGATCTCACAGTTCTCTCCAGCAAAGCCCTGGTCACAGCTACAGCCATACATGGTGCCATTGGCTTTACACGTGCCCCCATGCAGGCAAGGGTTGTTCTCACAGGGATCCGAGGGAACTGCAGGATGGACAGGAGTACGGGAAGGAGTCAGACCACCAAGTCTGCCTCCCAGGGAATCCAGACCTCAGACCCCTAAAGGCCCTCTCGTTCCACCCCTCTCTGTGGAGTCCCCTCTATAACTTCCCAATAATTGATTGCCAACTTCCTCTCACATGTCCCTGTGATGAGCTTACTCTTTCCAGGAACTGGCCAAAGCACCTGTGGGATGCCCTGGCTATGGCAAAGTCCTTCCTTGGACTGAACTAGAATGGGATTCCTGCAGCTTCTCTTAGGAAGTCTTCTCATAGAACATGGTTTAAGTGCCCTCCTTGACTTATCCCCATTTTTCTAGAAATACCCAACTGGTCATTGTGCTTCTCATACTTTGGAGCAAAGAAGTGGACATAGGTTCTAGATGGGGTATGAACGGCACTGGGACCAGTGGGAATGATCACTTCCTTCGTCCTTGTGGCTCAACCTCTTCTGATGCAACCTCAGTGGTTACAGTGTGGAGAAGTGGTGGATTATAGCAGTAATAACCATAGGCTGTGCAGTCAGAGAGGCTGGTTCAATTCCTGCCTCTGCCACTCACTAGGGAACCCTGGGCAAATTACTTCTGTGAATTTCAGTTGCCTCATTTACAAAATGAAAATAAAAATAGCTCATCCTGGGCTTCTGTGGTGGCGCAGTGGTTGAGAGTCCACCTGCCGATGCAGGGGACACGGGTTCGTGCCCCGGACCGGGAAGATCCCACATGCTGTGGAGCAACTGGGCCCGTGAGCCATGGCCGCTGAGCCTCCGTGTCCAGAGCCTGTGCTCCGCAACGGGAGAGGCCACAACAGTGAGAGGCCCGCATACCGCAAAAAAAAAAAAAAAAAAAGTAGCTCATCCTGCTCTCCCAGTCCTGACCGTAATGCCATGACTGGCTCTCTGTATATCAGCCTGGGGCCTCTTGAGGGGTCTCAACATTGCTTAACACGGATCGGGTTCTCTGGAGGCAGGAGGGTCACCCCTCCCCATCTCAGGGCCTCAGAGGCCTTGGTGAGTGGTCTCTGGACCACCCTGGAGTCTTGGAGGGGCAGAGCAAGAACCCCCATGTACCCCAGATGACCCCTATCCCTTGTCAGGACAGTGTCAAGTCTTCCACTGCAAGATACCAGAAATGAGACCCAGAGGAGGGCAGGGTCTAGCTCAAAGCCACTCAGCAGGACACTACAAGAGCCAAGACTGGCCTACGGGGATCTGGAAGCCATTTAAGGCCCTCTCTCCAGGCCCTATAACGTAGAATTTGTTTCTGTTTTGTCCTGGTCTGGAGGCCCACAAGAAACTGAGATGATGACAAGCAGTCACCTCCTCCCTGATCTTCTGGACTCCGCCCTCACCCTTAACAGGTTGTTCTCCCCACAGCTGCCAGAGGGAGGCCATGTAAACCTGAGTCAGGTCATGTCCCTCCTCTGCCTAGACTCCTCCATGGCTCCCCATTGCCCTCATAGGAAAAGCCAAAATCCTTACCTCAGCCCACAGGGCCCGGTGCAATCTTCCCCAATATCTCCCTGCCTGATCCTCCTCTCCCTCCTTCACTTACTCCGCTCCAGCCACACTGACCCTGCTGTTCCTCCTACACACCAAACACGGTCCTGCCTCAGGGCCTTTGCACAAGCTATTCCGTCTGCCTGAACTGCTTTTCCCCTAGATCTCTGCATGGCTCCTCTCTCACCTCCTTCAGGCTTGCTAAAATTCATCCTAACCCCCCTTCCAAAACCAAAACCCACCCACTGGCATCCCTCATCCCTTGTTTTACTTTTCTCTTTTGTCTTTATTACTTTCTAACCTCCAATATAATTTATTAGGACCATCATTTCTTATCCATGCCTCCCCCCAGAGCAGTGATGTTCCACATGGCAGCCACGCACAGCTATTTAAGTTTAAATTAATTAAAATGGAATAAAAGTTAAAACGCAGTTCCTCAGTCACACTAGCCACATTTCAAGGGCTCAGTAGCCACCAATGGCTTGTTGCTATTGTATTAGACTGCGTAGCTCGAGAACATTTCCATCACTGGGAAAGTTCTAGAGCATTGTTCTAGAATGTCAGCTGCCAGAGGACAAGGGACTCGGTCTCAACATGGTGCCTGGAATACAGCAAGCACTCAACAGTTGCTTGCTAACTGCATAAAGGTAGCTGCTGGCCTGCCCGCAGTGACTGAAGCCGGTCCCTGGGGCAGTGGCGTGTACCACCACGGATGGCCAGAGAGGCCGGTGGCTATTTCTGTGCCTGGTGCCACCCTGGCACGTGCGGGCACATGCGTGGGGCTGCCAGGCGCCAGGACGTGTAAGCCCCACCAGGTGCCCCAAGCTGCTGACACCTGCCCACGGACTGGCGGTGACTCAGTCGCTTGCTGGTGCTGCATTTATTTTTGGCTTCATTAGCATTTCTGCTGCAAGCAGTAGGTGAGTAGGCGCCCAGGTCTCCCCCAGCACTGGCTGCCTCCCTCCACCCCGGCTGCCCATGGCTTGAGTCTGGAGCTGAAAAACCAACAAAGTCCAAGACAGATCCAGCCGTGGCCCTGGGGGTTCCTCTCAACACACTTTCCTTAGCACACTTCTTCGTGGTTTCCCTCCCACCTGACCATTCCTCCTCTAGTTCCTTTGGCCTTGGGCAAGCTTACCCCCTCCCCAAGACCTCAGGGCGTTTTATTTTGTTTTATGTCAATGAAATAAACATCTTAGAGCCCAGTGATTGAGACAGAGACTGTTGTCAGACAGCCTGGATTCAAACGTTATCCTTGACACTCCCCAGCTGCATGACTCTGCACAAGTCACTTGACTTCCCTGTGCCTCAGTATCCCCATCTGTAAAGTTAGGATCGTACTAGAACTTGTTCCTCAAGGACATTAAAAAGATCAACCAAGATGATTCCAGTGAAGTGCTCAGACCAACCCAAGCACAAAGGCAGTCACCAATAAGCATAAGCCTTTATTGATGCAACTGCCCCTGCCCAGGGTCCACCTGCCTCCTGGGCATCTAAGAAAAGAAGATGCAGCCCCAGACACAACCCAGAGATGACAGGGTGGGTGATAAAACCCTGCATCCGCTGTTTCCATCACCACGACACTTTGCCTTCAAAAAAAGGAGCAAGTGTTATTGATTGATTGTAAAACCAATCGTGTTAATAAGAGTGTTTTGCAACTCGGAAAAAGTGTGCCTTTTAATTAGCTGCTTCTTCTTTGTTTTTTGTTTTTTTTTTTTAACGCTCACTTGACCGAAAGAATAGCTCAATATGGCAGGACCTAAAAACTAAAGGGCTGGAATTTGCAGGCTGCCCATAACGGGCAGACCTGGCCCCAGGAGAACAGGGTGATGGCTTTCTCTGGACTCCGCTGGGCATAGAGCAACCAAGGCACATGTGGATTTGGGTGCCAGTTGAGGTTTGACCACTGACTAGCTGGTAGTGACATACCTCCCTGAGCCTCAGTTTGCTGTCTACTAAATGGGGGTGATGCCCACCACTCCCACCACTTCCCAGCACCCACTTTATCTGTGGCTTGAGGCCCCCCACGTTTTGCACCACTGAATTCCAGCTACGATTCAACACTTGTCCAGGAAGGCCTCCCTGCCATGCCTCCTCCCTCCGGCCCCACCCCAGGGGGGTTGCCTGTAACCAGCTCTGTCTTCCTCAGACTGAGGCATCGCTGAAAGCAGGACCCCAGCGTCACACAACACTGTCAGCTGAGAGTGGTCATGAACATGATTTGCTGACTGTACTCGTCCCCAAAACCAGACTCCGCCCAACACCTCGTCATTGCCTCATTACTCGCTGTGCCTAAAACACATCAAACGCAGCTTCACCTCCTGGCCTTTGCCCAGGCTAGTGCCTCTGCCAGGAATACGCTTTCTGTAATGCAACTCTGCCTAATGACCTTCCGCCTTCAACATCATCCCCTGCTAGAAACCTTTCCAGGCACCCAAGAACAATCCTTCCTCCCAGCTCTGGCCTAACCCAGCCCCTGGTTCCTGAGCACAAACACAGTGACCTGGATGAGACCACGAGCTTCCAACTCACCCTCCTCTGCACTCCCATTTGCAGGGGCTCCTGGCAGGGCTGGCTCCTCTCCACTTGCTGCCTCCGCCCAGAAGCTCTCCACACCTGGGCTCCCCGCCAGGACCTCCAGCTCAAACTCCTCTGGGCCCAGGGAGGCAGGCAGCAGGGTGCTGGGGGAGTCCCACGGCACTATAGGCTCCCCCGAGGAAACTGAAATGGGCTTGTCCTTGCTGGCTGCCGTCGGTGTCCAAGGAGGAAGAGCGGGCTCCCCTGAGGGGTTGCCCTCACGGGGAGGCTCCAAGCCTCTCAGGGTGCCCTGGGTCACCATCTGGCCCTCCGGCTCTGGATGGGGTTGGGAGTTTGAGGAGGCCATTGTGGACATGGCCAGGACCCCAACCTTGTCCCCCAGGTCCAGGGACATGAGGGACATCACCACACTTGTATCCACAGCCATTTGAGGGTTCAAGGTGGGGCTTTCAGCTCCCTCAACCACGTGGGATCCAGGTTCCCAATTCCCACCGGCACCACGGGTGTCTAGTGTGGCCATGGAATTCATGGGAGCCACTGTGGCTCCTCCATCTGTAGCAGCCGAAGGCTCCGAACGCGGGGTGACCTTGAGCATCAAGGAGACCCTAGGGACCCCCAAGGGCGCAGATGGGGAATGGGGGTCTAGCCCTTCACTGTGCAGTGACCGCCACATGCCCTGTGCCTCATCCATGTTGGCCTGCAAGCTGGAAGTGGGGGTCTCTGCTGTGTTGAAGACCGCAGACTCAGACCCCAAGACGCCTCTGGCTCCCATGGGCTCAGTGGCCGTCTCAGTGGGAGTGACGGCTGCCACCACATTCCCATCCACAGAAGCCTGTGGGTTGGATCTGGGGGGCTCAGCTTTGCTGAGCCCAGTAGGGCTGGTCCCCCCAGTTTTTCCGAAGTCTGCTCTGAAGGAGTTAGGACCCGCTCCAGCTCGTGTGTCTGTAGCTGCCCGCAAAGGAGCCGTAGGACTTCCTTCTCCAGGGCTGCTGAGTGTCAGGGATGTGGCCTCTCCACCTTGTCCCATCAGGCCCGAGGAGGAGGGCAGGGAATACACTTCTGGATGGAAGGGATCCTGGGGGCTGGCCTCGATCTCTGAGGCAGGGGAGGGTGGGGCAGCGGCCATGGCTTCATTATACCCCTTTACCTCACTGGCATCGGTGGGGAGGGGCGTAGGGTGTGACAGGAGCCACAGTTTGTGGCCACGAAGCATGGCCATGACAGGGAGGTCTGGAGAAATGACTGTGGGAGAAGGCTCCCAGCGGGCAGTGCTGGGGCCCTTCAAGGGGTTGGGAGCCAAGGCAGTGGCCTCCGAGGAGGACCAGGGCAGGTCGGGGGTGGCAGGCCTCACACTGGGGCCCTTGGCTTCCTCTAGTTCCAGGCCAAGGGTGATAGGTGGGACCATGGTTGGGGGCCACAGCCAGGGCTCTGGGGGGCTCCTGCCACCAGGGGAACCTGAAACAATACCAACAGTAATTATAATTATCTCTCAGCAGCTTCTTCTGCTGATCGTCTCCTTGGCTCCAGGCCTGAGGAAGAGGGGTCTTCTGAGGCTTGGTGAGGCCAGGGGACCCAACTGTGATTCGGAGCCTCCTCCCCTGTCCCCCTTGCATCCCCAGGCAGGTCCCATCTCCCCCTTGGACCCCACTCACCAGCTCCAGGCACATCCACCTCATTGGTCAGCACAGCCCAGGGGCTTTGGCTCCGGCCACTCCCCAAGGCGTCAGTGGCTCCTGTGGCCAGGGGAGGCTCCACGTAATTCCCAGCAACCTCTGGGGTGGGGGGCTGGACGCTGGCCTGGAGCGCGCCCTTCAGCCCTCGCTGGGGTTCCTGTTGCTGGAAGTGGCGCCCGTTCAACCCTTTAAAGCGCCCCCTCCTCCTGGGCATGGGGCTGGCTGGGGTTGCCTCTGTGTGCCTGCCCACCGCAGTGCCTGCCTCCACGTTGCCGGGGGCGGGGGACACCGTGCTCAGCCACACCTCCTCAGCCTCCAGAGCAGGCCTTGAGGCTAGTGTGAGGCCCCCAGTGGCAGGACTGGGGGTCTCTCGAGACTCCTGCTTCTCTGCCAAGATCAGAGGCTCTTCTTCCCCACTGGACACCAGAGGCTCCTGGAAGTCTGGGGTGACCACCTCCTCCTCCTCCAGGCTGGGCTCCAGTTCTTGGGCGGGGGGCCCTTCTGCTGACAGAATCTCCCCCTCATCCCCAGACGACGGAGTCTCTGGGTTTCCATGTTGTGATGTAGGGTGATGAGCTGTGGGAGAAAGCAGAAGAGGCTGTGTTAGGCCCAGGGGCTGGCTGGGAAGTTCTGCCTAAAGTCTACCCACATTCCAGCATGCTACAGCAGAGATCTTCTATGCACCTCTGTCTCTCTGAGCCCCTCTGTCTCTCTGGGTTGTTTCTGGGATGCCCCCTGACTGAGAGACAGAGGCGCAAAGTTATCATCCTCACTGTTCAGGCTGGGGTCCACTGTCAAGGTCAGAATCAACTGGTCACAGTAAAGGGTCAAGAGACAGCTTGGCTGGTGGGTGAAGCTGAGCAGTGGCCAGCTCTCAGGGGGGCAGGTCAGACCTGGGCCGTGGCTCCTCCCATGGAAGAGAAAGCGCCTCATGGGCATGGCCTTCCTATGAAGAGATTCTTTTTCCCCCCCCAGCTTACACATAAGACTCAGCTCCTTGGACTTGAGGTTTGCAGCTTCTGAGGGTGTGGCCCCACCCCAAGGGTGAAGGCCATCCCTGGTCCCATCCCTGGGGGTGTGGCCTTGCTCAGGGGTCATGGCTAGTTGAGGCATCACTTCCTCCCCAGTGGGTGCTCATGGGCAAGGCTCCAGGTGAGAACTGCTCCATCCAGCGGCGTGTCTCTCAGAGATCTCAGGAGACATAGCCCACCCACTAAACAGGACTTCCCCCCAGAGCTTGGTCTTCTCTGGGGCTCGTCCTCCTCTAAGGCGGGGCTCCTACGGAAAGCTTGTCTCAGGGGTACGACCTTTCCCTGGGGGCGCGGCTCACCGCGCAGCAAGTTTTCTTGTGTCTCTCCCCTGCCTGGCCTCCACCTCTACTAGAAAGCCAAGCTCCCGGGGGCGCGGCCGGTATCAAGGTGCAGGCCCTTGGGGCGTGGCCACCCGGGGACGCACACTCAAAGGGCGTGGCCTCACGCGCACCTCGGAAGCAGTAGGCGTCGTAGCGCTCTCTCGGCGCCGGAAAGCGGGTGCGGTTGGCGAAGCTATAGACGGTGCGCACGCCCGGAACTGGGCCCCCGCAGCGCCGGCGCGGCGTCTGGATCGGATAGCGCACGCTGCCGTCGGCCAGCCAGCCCGGGTCGCACTGGTCCAGGCCCTCATGCCAGGCCAGGTGCAGCTGTCCTACCGAGGCCAGCACAGCGCCCTGGCGGCGGCACTGGGCACGCGCGCCGGCCAGTGTCAGGCGGCGGGCCAGACCTACGTAGAAGACCTCGCCTGCGGGAAGGCGCGGGAGAAGGTCAGAGGGACCCCAAGAACCCTCCCACGGAGCCCGGGAAGGGGGTCCCACCCCAAATAGCCCTGATCTGGCTAGATCTGGGTTGCAGCAGCCGCAGCTGCGTGCCCCCATCGCCAGAACATCACTGTCGTTACCTCTCATGCAGTGCTAAGAGGGGGCTTCACTTTCCTTTTCAAGTGAGGTAACTCAGGCCCCTTAACGAGTTGAGCTTCAGAGAGAGGGAGGGCCTTGATGAGGGGGGCTCAGTGAGGAGGGAAGTAGGAAGAGGGAGGGGGGGCAGGAAGGGGGAGAGACTCAGAGAAGGGGACAAGGCTTCAGAGAGGGAAGAGGCTCAGAGAGAGGGAAGGGGCACAGAGGAGAGGGGCTCAAGGAGTGGAGGAAGGCTCAGGGAACCGGTGGGCTCAGATCATGGCTGCAGGTTTAGAGAGGGATGAAACTTAGGAGAGCTAGGAAGGACTTAGGGAAGGATGGGGGTTAGGGAGGGTAATGGGGCTCAGGGAAGGGGGTGTTCTGCCAGCCCCAGACTTACCCCCCAGCTCACGGGCAAAGCAATACACATCGTAGAGTTCCCGTGGGTCTCGCCTCCCATAGTTCCTCACCCCTGGAAGGCTGCTACGGTCACCATAGCAACCAGGACGGGACTGGGTGATAGGATACCTGACAAGACAAGGTGGGGGTCCCTCTCAGATGTGTGCTCCTGGGGCCCCCAAGGACCATCTTTCTCCAGGGGCTAGCTCTCCATCTCCCTACCCTGTGTACCCCCTCACCGAACAGTGCGGTCAGAGAGCCACCCGGCATCACAGTTGTCAAAGCCATCCTCGAAGGCAGCCTGCAGGTGCCGCGGGGCTGCAATGGTGGCTGAGTTGAGACGGCAGGCGTCCTGGGCCTCAGCGAAGGTCAGCGAGTAGCGATCCTGGGCTGCTCGGTAGTGGAACACAACACCTATGGGGAAATATCCAGGATGATGTATGCTGTAATCTTCAAGAACAGACCTCGCTCTTGCAGAATGCCCCCCCCCCAGTCTGATAATAACAGACCTGCTGCCCTACACTGCCCTGTACCATGTCTGTTCACTCAGCAACAGGCATAGTGCTAGGGTGATGATGGGGGGGTGAGACAGATATGCTCCCATTTTACAGACGAGGAAATGATAGCAATGGCCATAAAGGGCTAGAATTTGTTAAATATTTGCTACGTAAAAAGCATTTATAAGCATTATCTCATTGAAATCTTACAACAACCCTATGATTATCCCCATTTCCAGAGGAGCAAACTAAGGCTCAGAAAGGTTGAGGGACAGGTCTAAGGCCACATAACCTGTATAAGGGAGAGCCAGAAGTTATATCCAGAAAGATCTGACTCCAAAGATAGCACTCTTCACGCCTAGGGTTAGGCTCTGGAGGTGACAGGAGGCATAGAGAAGAGTGAGAGAGAGATTCTGCCTTTTAGAAATTAAGTACATGCATACAGAGGGGAAGCAAAGGCAGCAATGGGTGATCAAATGTGGTGGGTTTTTAAAAAAATTGTATTTATTTATTTATGGCTGCATTGGGTCTTCGTTGCTGTACGCGGGCTTTCTCTAGCCGTGGCGAGCAGGGGCTACTCTTCGTTGCGGTGCACGGGCTTCTCATTGCAGTGGCTTCTGTCGTTGTGGAGCATGGGCTCTAGGTGCACAGGCTTCAGTAGTTGTGGCACGTGGGGTCTAGAGCACAGGCTCAGTAGTTGTAGCACACAGGCTTAGTTGCTCCGTGGCATGTGGGATCTTCCCAGACCAGGGCTCAAACCCGTGTCCCCTGCATTGGCAGGCAGATTCTTAACCACTGCGCCACCAGGGAAGCCCCCAAATGTGGTTCTTGCTCAGCTTAGAAATGGAGTCACTGAAGGCTTCCTGGAGGAGGTGACATGTAAGTCAGGACATGAAGCATCAATAAGCTCACTGTGACTCAAATTCTGATTCAGGGATGAGAGAAATGGCTGAGCAAAACAAAGGTGTTAAACATTTTGCTCCATTTTATCAAACTGAGAGCTCCCAGAAGGCAGCAGCTGTGTCTCACTCATGGCTGTGTCTCCAGCACCAGGCTGGCATGTGGTAGCTACTCAATAAATGTTTGGCTGAATGAACGAACTAACCAAACCCAGAGGTGGAATTCTCTTCTTTCACGACTTATCAGTTTTCTTTGAGGTTTATCAGTTTTGAGAACAATGCCTTGGAAAGGGGATGATTGGTTGACTCCATAAAATATGCAGTGAGACACTGTTGGCTGGGCAAAGACTGTGCCCCAGAACAGAGGGTGCAGGGACTTTGCTCATGGCCAACATAGGTTAAGGGAAATTGACTTCCCAGTAGGAGTCCACAGGATATTCTCCACACAACAATCCATTCATTGGGCTTCCCTGGCGGTGCAGTGGTTAAGAATACGCCTGCCAATGCAGGGGACACGGGTTCAAGCCCTGGTGCAGGAAGATCCCACATGCCTTGGAGCAACTAAGCCCGTGCGCCACAACTACTGAGCCTGTGCTCTGGAGCCTGCGAGCCACAACTACTGAGCCCATGGCCACAACTACTGGAGCCCATGCTCTGCAACAAGAGAGGCCACTGCAATGAGAAGCCTGCACACCGCAACTAAGAGTAAGAGTAACCCCCGCTCACTGCAACTAGAGAGAGCCCACGCGCAGCAATGAAGACCCAAAACGCAGCCAAAAAACCCCAGAAATCCTTTCATTGATTCATTCGTCAAATATCAATTGATCATCTTCTGTGTGCCATGCCCTGTCCTAGGACTTTGTTTAATAATTTTTAAAAAAATTGTTTTTTGGCCTTGTTCATCTTGATTGGTTAGGAAAACAGAAACTACACTGACTATTTCAACAGAAACAATTTAATATAGGAATTGGTTACATTGATGACTTATTTACTTAATCTATATTTTCAATCCACTTTTTAAAAAGAACTTTACTTTTTAAAAACATATATTTATTTTAAAAGGAAATTTGTATTCCTATATTAAATAGAAAGCCAATATCCTTTGCCTTATGTGAAAGTAGGTAACCATGAAATGGACTTAAAACAAGGTTATGAAATCCTATGAAATGCCGTGGTCCATAAGAGACTGAGCCAGAGGCTGCTCTCTCTTAGCTAAAAGAGAAAGAGAGAGATGTTAAAGAGAGAGGCGTACCCATGGAGACTTTGTTCCTGACTTCATCAGAAGAACTGAAAGCAAATCGCTGTTCAGGGAGTGATTTCTTTTTTTTTCTTTTCTTTTCTTTCTTTTTTTTTTGGCTTGTGGGATCTTAGCTCCTTGACCAGGGATCCAACCTGGGCCCTCGGCAGTAAAACTGCAGAGTCCTAACCAGTGGACCACCAGGGAATTCCCCAGGGAGTAATTTCTAAGGTGACATTCAGTGGATGGGCTTCCCCATCCCAGCCTTGGCCCCTCCCCTTCCCCCAACTGACCCGTCACTTCCAGGGGCACCAGGTCCTGCTCATCCTCGATGCCCCTCACCACCTGGCAGCGGTAGAGCCCGGAGTCGCTGGCCCTCAGTGGCCCCAGTAGCAACGTGGCGTTGACCCGGTGCCGGGGGTAGGCAGGTAGTGACACGCGTCCCTGCCAGCCCTTGGCCACTCGAACCACGTTGTCCTTGGCCACTAGGATGGGCAAGTCCTGCCGTTGGCCTGATGCAGTCCGCACCTTGGTCCACTTGATCCGAGGAGCTTCTCGGGCTGCACCTGGCCGTGGCCACAGGGTGAAGAGACAGGGCAGGGCCACCAGCTCTGCCAGCGCAGCCCGCACCGACCCAGACCCCACCTTCTGCATGTGGAGCCCCTTCTCGGCAGTGGCAGCAGCAGTGGCGTCCTGTGTGCCTGTGGTGGAGAAGGTGGAGAGAGGGCCTGACTGAGAAGCAAGGACCCTCTGACTGAGGCCAGAGAGGTTAGGTTGCCTACACAACATCACAATGTCGTACACAGATCTGTGACCTGCAACCCAATCTGTGAGCAGAAGAGGGGTAATGGGGTCGAATCCCTTCATAGTTCTGCCTCCTCTCAAAGTCCAGACCCTGGAGGCCAGGGATTTAACTCTCAGTGTCACTGACTCACTATGTGTCCATGGGAAAGTCACTATTCTGCTCTGAGCCATGGTTTCCCCAAAAGTTAAGTGATAGGCAGCCATTGGAAGAGAAACAGTGTTTGTGGAGTACCTTCTATATAACAGGCACTTTATAAATAGCAATCGGCTCATTTGATTTTCATAACCATCTGCAGAGGTAGCCATGTCTCATCCTCTTTTGGGGGAGTTGAGGAAATTGAGGCTCAGAGACATCATTATAATTGCGTAAGGCCACAGAGCAAATCAGGAGGCATTGCTAAAGTCTGGGCTTTTGACCGCTACTGGGGAGATGCCAGGGAGAGGCACACAGACCTTTATTTCTATTGTCCTACCCATGGCAGGCATCACTAATCAATCTTCATACTATTCTCTCTCCCTCTTTTTTTTCTCTCTCTCTTCAGCTCATCTCAGCAAAACAGTGAGAGGCGGGAAACTCTAGCCTCCGCTGGCAATGACTAAAAATAACCTCTCAGGTGTCTTGTTCGCTTTTGACTGTTCAAAGACTTTTTTCATCTATTCTCATTTTATTCTCCAGACCAAGCCAGAGAACCAGCAGGAGAAGGCTCTCAAGTTAAAAAGCTGCCCCATCTTGTCAATTCTCCAGACCCCAACCTCTCCCAACCCACAAGCCAACTCACCCTGTTCCCCAGCCACAAAGAGCAGCATCTGGAGAATCAGGAGGCCTGAGACCCAGACAGACATGGCCCCCATCCTGGACCTGAAACAAGATGGAGAGGAAGGAAGGGGTGAGTACAACCCTCCTAGACATTTGGCATGAAAGGACCAATTCCTCCCACTCTACGGATCTGGAAACTGGGGCTCAGAGAGGCCAGTGTGTCACTCAAGGTCACACAGTCAGCAAGCCAGAGCTGAGCCAGAATCCGAACCCAGGACCAACTGACTTCAGAATCCGAGCAGTGAAGTCCTATGGTCAGAGCATGGGTTCTGGAGGGAATCAAACCTGGGGTTGTCTTTTGCCTGTTCCTTGCTGGGTGACCTTGAGCAAGTAGCTTAGCTTCTCTGTGCCTCAGTTTCTTTGCAGGTCAGATGGGGATAATATGAGGTAGTTGGAAGGGATAGATGAGTCAATATAGTCAATACATATAAAATGCTTAGAACTGCCTGGCATGAAGGAGTAAATTTCAGCTGCTATTATTATTATTGACTTTAACATAGCCAAGATCAAAGTCCCATTTTTCAAGTCAGCCTCCCAAATCAAATTGGGGGCTCCTAGAGAGCAGCAGCCAGTCCTAGTCTGCCTGGGGTCCCCAGTTCTGGCAGCAGACTGGACTCCAAGCCAGCCTGTAATCTGGGTTTGCTGACTGACACGATTCTCAGCTTCAATTCCAGGATTTGGTTGTCGCCAAGATTCTATTCCTGGTTTCTGGGATTTTTGAAGAGCTGCCAAGTCCCAGCTGGAGGAAGGGACCTCGCCCTCGCCCACCCCATCCTCCCCCTGAATCCATACTGACTGGCGAAGACGCCTTCTAGGTCCACAGAGAAACTCCAGTTGCGGGTCTAGACTCCTATAGGGGTTGTGGCACATGAGCATAAAGTGGACAAATAGTGAGCACTACCTGTAAGCAAGGCCCATTCCAAACACTGGGATACAGCAGTGCCCTCCCAAACCTCACATTCTTCCAGAGACTAGAAACCCTGGGGTGGTGGTGCGTCCCACCCCTCTGGAGCCCCCTTTCCCTTCCCCCTCTGGGGGGGCTCAGAAGGTGGGGGCAGATGGGAAGTTAGAACATCACCTACAAACCCAGCCCTTGCACCCTCCTCCTGATAAAAGAAGAGCCAGTGTGGATGGAGTCCAGAATAGGGTCCTGTGGGGGACAGCTGGCCCCACCTTAGGGAGGCAGGCCAGGGACCTGTCCGTGGTGCTGAACTGTGGGGCAGCAACGCAGTGGCACTACCCACCCCCTTGGTCTCCTTCTTGCCTTCTTAGGGCAGCATCTCGGGGTCCAGAGAGGGTGAGCGGTTTTCCTGGGACTGCACAGCAGGGCAGAGGCCAGCTTCTGGGACGGTGCCCCTAACTACCGACCTGTAAACCTCAGCAACCTCTGCCTCCATCCCGGGCTGTCCTCATTTCTCCCCCTCGGAACCCTGAGCGGGGTGGGATCCCCTGATGGCTGTCCAAGGCCTGGATGGGTATTAGAGGGTGGGGCAGGACTCTGGGCTGCGCCTACCCCAAGAGAGTTTTAGGAGGGGGCAAGTTCAGAGAATTCTCATGCACGTGCACACACACACATACTCTGTACGGTTAAGAGCTCAGACTATATCCACATGACTTGGCTTCAAACCCTGCCTCTACTCCCTACATGTTGCATGATCCTAGACAGCTGCTTCATCACTCCGTGCCTCAGTTTTCCCACCTGTAAAATGGGGATCAACCAGCACATACTTCAGAGTGTTACTGTGAGAATGGAATGAGCTAAGACTTGTCAAGTCCAAGAAATGTTCACTTAAACAACAGCTTCTTATACACAAAGCCTTGTGTACACACTCAAATATGCAATGGTGGTCCGACAAGGTGACACAAAAAGGTTCAGTTGCACTCCCCCCCATGCCCTCCCGCACACACTCCATCCCCTCCAGTTGCACCTCACACACCCACACCCCTTCTCTTAAAATACCTCTTCCCCAGGGCCACAAGAGGTGAGCATTTACACAGCTGTCTGGGGCTTGTCCCCTCATTAATAATGCATGAGCCTCATACATATGCAAGTAGGGGCCTGTGGGGCTTTGTGGGAGGGGTGGCCCAGGAGGGGGGGGAGAGAGAGAGAGAGAGAGAGAGAGAGTGTGTGTGTGTGTGCGCGTGAGCGTGCGTGTGTCTCCTCCTCCCTCACATCCACCTCCTGTCTCAAGCCACTGAGTGAGGGTGAGTTTGCCAGTAGGCATTTTTGTGTGTTTGTGCCTGGGTGTGTGTCCGGGCAAGGATATCCATGAGGTTGCCCCCTGTGGTGTGTGAACATGTACGAGGTTCCACAGCAGCAATATGCACTGGGTGGGGCGTAGGGGACCCAGTGTAGTCTCTGGATGTGTGGGTTCAAGTACCCCTCAGCAAGGGCTATGAGCACACGTGTGTATGTGTTACTGGCCTGGGAGTCAGAGCGAATTTGTGTGCTCCTTGGAGAAGAAAGGAAACTGGGCTCAGTAAATCATCCCAGGTTGTCCCTTGGAGACCTGAACCCCTGTCAATGTCTCTCCCATTAGCTCCCCAACTCTGTACACAGACCACATCTCACACTCACCCACTCAGGGTCCACGCTGCCAATCACATGGAGAGGACCCTTGCTGCACACACGGGACACGTACACAGCCACACACTCTAGGCTCAGAGCCTAGGAGACACACACACTCACAGATTCACAGTGACATTAACAAAGAGAGACAATATGGGCACTTACAAGCCAGGCAGCACGTCTTCTGCACAAAGACACACACCCACAGTCTCAGGCTCCCCACATAAACCCCTCGATGAGGCCACTCTGTCAGACACAGTTCCTCACACACACTCACTCACGTAGCTGCCAGCCCCTGGCACAGACCAGGCTGGATAAATTGTGGCTTTGGTGACTGGTGGGCACACATCATTTTGCCTGGTGAAGTGGCCCCCAGCACAAGTTTCCTGACAAAGACACAACCTTGGTCACATTAGAGTCACAGAGGACCCCGGGTCCCCCCATAAGCACATGCCTTCTCCCAGTATGGGGTAGACACACACACACACACACACACACACACACACACACACACACACATACACACACACACACACACACACACAAGTCCCTACCTCCTGGGGGACGCCTTCTGTTTGGAAATGTCCACAAGCCAACGAGGCTGCTGGGGTCTGGGGTCCCATGGTCTGCCTAGCCCTCACTCCCGGCCCTTGCCCCACATCCCCCGCTGGGGCCCAGCGCCAACCCTCTCCTCAGCCTGGCTGTCTCCCATTAATGCTGCTGAGAGGAACAAAGGGGAACAGGGATGGGGATTGCTCCTGCCCAGGCTGGGCCTGGGGTCCCAGCCCCCTCCTTGCCAGCGCCTGTGCCCCCAGGCCAAGCCAGGACTTCCACATGCATCCATGTGGCCAGATGGAACGGAAGGCGTGAGGCAAGGATCTGTGTCTAGCTGTGAGAACGTGGCCAGATGTGGAAGTACTGGGGTGGCTCCCCCCTAGAGACTGGGCGCTCTTTACGGGCCCGTGGGATCCATAACTGGGGGCTTTAAGAGGCTCTCAACTAGCATTAACCTCGGAGACACAACGTGCTCCCTGGGAGAAGGGACAGCACCCCAACTCCAAGTCCCAGGGAACAACAGGGACCACCTTGGGATGGAGCCCCCAGAGCCTCCTCCCTGAGTCAAGATGTGGTGACAAGACTTGAGCCAAAAAGACAGGGAGACTGCAGGGCACCCCTTCCCTGTTGGGGTTTACTCTCAGGGCAGACCCCGTCCATTGGGCTCAGGCTGGTCTGGGGGCCTCCTCCCCGCTGCAGTCCAGCCTGGAATCCTGCATTCATCTGCAAATTGGGAATCCCCACTTAAAATCTTGGGGTGTCTCAGCGCAGACACGGGGTGCCCTGTTCCAGAGTCCCCCACACAACGTGTGGATGTCCCCCTTTTCTCTCTAAACTCGGGGTGCCCCTTCCCTAGCCTTGGTTCCCAGTGCCTCCCCAATTCTAAGACCCACCCCCAGCCCGGCCCCTTCCCCATCGCGGGGTCGTCTCCGAATTCCCCAGACAACCTTGCCCCCAAATCCGAATCCCCTTAACATTCCCAAGCCCTCTCCCAGTGTGGGTTCCCTCCCCAACCCGGGGCTTCCCTCCCCCTCTAAACCCCCTCCCCATTCTGGGGGCTTCTCTCTGATCCCCCCTCCCCAATCTCGGACTCTGTTTCTATTTTCAAGGACCTCTCCCTCAACGCGGCCCCCTCCCCACGACGGACCCCCACCTGGCTCCTAGCTCGGACGCATCCCGGGGCGGTCAACAGGCACAAAGGACGCGGTGGCTGCGCTCAATCCGCGCCGGGTCCACCCTTGAGCCCTGTGCTCCGCTCGCCCCAGCGCCGCCTCAGCGCTTATAAAGGGGCTGCGGGGCTGCTCTGCGCATGCGTTCCCGTCAGCCCGACGCCTCCAACTGCGCGAGGGAGGGTGTTCCCTCTGCCTAAAACCCCCTCCCTCTTCCTACGACCACTCACCCCACCCCGGGGAAGACTGTTCCTGACTTCCTCCCATTCACTTCGCCCCAGGTGCCACGTTAAGGGTCCCCAGACGCCCCGCAGTGGGGCCTGCTCCATCTTACAGATGGGGAAACTGAGACCCCAGGGAGATGAAGTCTCTCCCAAGGTCACGCAGAGGGGAAGGACTGAGCTGGGATTCCAACCCTGGTCTGCCTGACTCGGCAGGTTCACACTGGAAGCAGTTTTGGCTACAGTTACTGTTTTACACCATGTATAGAGAGGAAGCTGAGGCTCAGAGAGGACAGAAAGCTCCCTGGTTCACACAGCTGGTAAGAGACTTGCAGAGTCAGAGCCCAGGTGTGTCACACCCAGAGCTGTTTCTGCCCGCGCCACCTAGAACTATCATTCATTAATTCATTCATTCCCTTATCTAGTCAACTTCTATGGAGCACCTGCTGTGGACCGGGTACTGTTGTTACAGAAATACTTTTGCTTTGAGCAGGCAGCATGTGCGTGTCTTTGCAGGGAGACCCCTGATCTTAAAAGGTCTGCAATAGAATATTATTCAGCCATTAAAAGGAATGAAGTACTAATATATGTTACAACATAGATGAATTTTGAAAACGTTATGATGAATGAAAGAAGCCAGACACAAAAAGTCACAGTATGAGTCCATTTATATGAAGTGTTCAGAACAGACAAATACAGAGGCAGAGAGTAAATTAGTGATTACCAGGGGCTTGGGGGAGGGGGAACAGGGAGTGATTGCAAATGGGTACAGGGTTTCCTTTTAGGGTGATGGAAATGTTCTAGAACTAGATAGTGGTGATGGCTGCACAATAATGTGAGTATAGTTAATGCCACTAATTGTACACTTGCAAATGGTAGATTTTATGTTCCGTGTATTTTACCACAATGAAAAATGGAAACGAAGGAGAACAGATACTTAAAAAAATCAGCCCTCTACCCAGCTGGCCTTCCTTCCCAGGGTCTTAGTTTCTCAGCACTGAGAATGGGCTGTGGTAGTTGGAGGGTCTGTTCACTCCACCAGTGTCCTGCATCTGTGTGTATGTGTGTGTGTGCATCTCTGAGGGTGGGTTTCGGTCTGGTGGGGGGACAGACAAACAGGGAACTAGATGATTTCGGCAAGATTACCAAAAAAGGGGTGAGAATGAGTGAAGGACGAAGACCCCAGGGGAGCAGGGTTGCCCTGGAAGGTCTGTAAGTGTCAGACTGCTGTTCCGGGGGGGGGCTAGTGGTGGCCCTAGGGGTCAAAGTGACACAGTGGGGAACTACGCTCACTGTCCAACTTCTCATCACAGAGGAGGGATGGAGGTCGGGGATCACACTGATATAAGTGTCTGCATGTGACAGGCGGTGGAGACAGGGATCTGGGTGACGTGTGTGGGAGCTGCAGCTTGGCCTCACAAGTCCACAGTTCAAAACCCCTCTCTGGGGAGTTCCCTGGGGGTCTAGTGATGAGGATTCGGCACTTTCACTGCTGTGGCCAGGATTCAATCCCTGGCTGGGGAACTGAGATCCTGCAAGCCGTGCGGCATGGCAAAAGCAAACAAACAAAAAAACTCCAAAAAACCAAAACCCTCTCTGCAACTCCTAACAGTGGTGTAACTCTGGGCCAGCCATTTCGTCTTTCTGTGCCTCAGTTTCCCTGTCGAAAACAGGGACAATTAAGAGTAACCACCTTACAGGGTTGCTGGGAGAATGAAATGGGAAGTAAACACACAAGCTGGGGGCTGCTATCCTACTGCTGCCCATTTTCCAGATGGGAAAACTGAGGCTCGGGGAGGTAGGACATGCACTTGAGGTTGCAGAGTATGGGTAGGGGCCAAGTGGGAGTCCAGGTCTGTGACTTCAGAACCAAGTTGATCCCCATCCTGACTCCCCCCACCCTTTCACTCCCCCACCCTCTGGCTCCCCTGGCTGGTGCCAGGGCTGAGCTTAGAGGGGCTGGCCTGGAGCCCAGGAGCAGGCTGTTGCTGGGGGCTTGAATGAGGCAACCTTGCCTGGGAATCTGCCGGGCTCAAAGAGCTATTTATAGGCCGGCACTGGGAATGGGCCAACCACCCCCCTCCTCCAGCCTTGAGTGCTCTCTCTGTCTCCTCTACACTGGGGCCTGGGCCAGGGGCTGCTGAGAGTGCGGGGAGGGAGCAGGGGAGAGGGGTTGTGAGCCAGAACCGGAGCAAGGAGGCAAGACCCTCCAGGACATCTGGGCATCAGAGGTGGACAGTGTCCCCCGAAGTGCTTTTCACACACCCAAGGTGACGTACTGACAGGGCACATGCAACCATATTCACTCCTGTCACATACAATGTTACCAATAACCACTGATACAAAGCCATATGCCAGAGACACAGTGACAGCACAGGCAGCTCATATACAACCGTACCCAGCCAGGCCACATATAAGTCACACTGGCCATACATAAGTCATGTCTGCTGCACAACCAAACTCACAGCTGTGAGCCCAGCTGCACCTAGTCCCTTCACACTCAAACACACACATTGCTGTGCACACCCATCGGAACTTAGCCTTCCTGGCAGCCACAAACAGCCCACATTTGCCCCATGTCGTTTACACCCTACTATGTTTACAGCCGTGGCATTACCTACAGACAGCCAGCACCCAACCATGATCACTTGACACCAAGTTACCAACAGGGAGACAGTCCCCCCGGGGCCATGCTCACAGCACAGCCACTCATACTCAATGCTCAGCACGGCTAGTCGGCCAGTCGGCCAGTCGTGGCCCTAGGTGTTCTCACGTAAACTCAGCTCAATCCCTTCATGCTTGGCCGACCTCTCTCATGCCTATTGTCATCTCCACTTCCCCAGGCTTCCAGGCTCCCAGGCTTGCCCCCTGCCAGGACCAACAAGTCCAGTTGGAAACAAGTGAGCAGCCGTTTACTCTGAGCTGGGCCCTGTGGTACTCATGCAGGCCTCGGTGGATAAATCAGACCCGGACCTGCCCCATAGAGGGGCTGCCAGCCCAGGGGACTCCATCACCCCCACCCCACAGACCCTCCAGGCTGGAGTCTTGGGGCAGCCATTACACTTATTCCCCAGGGGGAACTGAGGCCTGAAGCAATCTGAGGGCTTTTCCCTGCCCTACTCCGGGATGACAAACTCATGGGAAGTGGGACCTGTTTTCTGCCATGAGTGTGGCTGCCTCCCCAGAGAGAGTCCCTGCTGACCCATACTTGCTGTGTGACCTCAGCAAATCCCTGACCCTCTCTGAGCGTCCAAGTCCTCTCCTGAAAAATGCAGAGCTCAGCTCAGTGGAGAGAGTGAGCTCTGGAGAGAGCTCCAGAGTCAGACTGGGGTTTGTATCCCGGTTCCCCTCGGTGACCTTAGCCAACTGACTTCTTTGCTTCAGTTTCCCTCAGCCAACCAGAGTTACAGCTCCTGGCTCTTCTAGACCTCCCTCTGCCCCATCCCCTGGGGTGAGGGAGGAGGGAGTGCCTAGTCTCTTCTCACTAAGGCAAATGAATGGACCACTTTTGGCTGCCCTGCTGGGAGCTTAGAGTTGCTAATTCCCTGGAGAAACAGGAGGCTCTTTCATGACCAGGCACCGGTGGGGTGAGGAGGCGGGAAGGGGGTACAAGCTGGCTTTATCCCAGTGGGCAAGGTGGCTCCATGCCAAGACCAGGAGTGGCAAGGGGGGCCCTGGGGCCATGCGTATCCTCCCTGGGGAACCTTGGCAGCCAAGTGGCTGAGTGGCCGTATCCTCAGCTGTAAAATGGGAGTGACAGAGACCAGAACAGCAGATTTAATGATCCTGTGGATGGAGACAAACGTGGCTTCAAGTTAAACACAGGGTAGGCTCTCAACAAATGTCAGCCACTGTTGTTATGTGTCAGCCTGAAGAGCCCCCTGAATTCTCCAGCAGTCCTATAGATTTCCCTCCATTTCACAGATGAGGAAACTGAGGCTCAGAGAGATCAACATATTTGTCCAAGATCACACAGCCAATGAGTGAGTGGCCCAACCAGGATTAGAACAGGATCTGGGCCCTCCAGGGTCCATGCTCTTCCTAAATTCCTCTAGGGGTAGGGAGGTGTTTTTTGACACCCCAGCCCCGGCCCTGAGACCAGTAGAGCCAGGTCTGGATGGCACCAGGCCATGACTGAATGCAGGAAGTCCTGGCAGGCAGGGGCTGATGGGGCGGCCCTTCCGCTGGTGTCCCAGTTTCCCAGCCAGCCTCCACTCCTGGTGTGGACTTGGGCAGACACTAGTAGGATGCCAGGAGAACCATTCCCCTAGCCCTTGAAGAAAGGGACTGGATCCCAGACCATTCAGTTACAGCCAGGAACTGCAGCCTCCTGCCAGTGGCTGCTCTGTCTCAGAACCCTCCATTCATGCAGATTGGATGGGTGTGCTGCCCTTTCTCAAACACCTTCCGTGACTGCTTTAGGCCCAGCAGGATCTGGCTCCACATATTTTATTCAAATTCATGGTCTTTCATCCAACTAGGCCTTTGCTTATGCTGTTCACCCTGTCTGCCCCCCCCACCCCCAATTTTTCTCACCCTGGTGAATTCCTGCCCACCCATTAAAGTGCAGGACAATATCCCCTCTCCCAGGAAGCCCTCCCTCCAGGTAGACCCCCTGCTCCCCTAGCCCTATCTTTCCCCCTGGCTCAGCCCTGGCCCCATGGGTCTCTGAGTGTATGTGTCTAGTTCTGTCTTCCCCAGATTGGGAGATCTTCAGATATGGGGCTGGAACTGAGGCCTCTCACAGTCCTCAGAATCACTCAGCACAGGGTTGGGCAGTGGGGAGTGGCAGTTGTTTAGTGAATCAGAGAACCAAACTTTTAGCCGTGTATCTGAGGTTTTGTATAATCCGGTTTGGCAAACTCCTCTTCATTCTTCAAAACCCACCTCACATTACCCCTCCTCCAAGAAGCCTGTCCCAGGCAGCATTTACTAAGAAGACAGATTTGGAAACCGGGCCTCCTGTGTCCCAGTGGGGACACGCGAGGCTGATAAAGACTTCAAGTACAGTACTCGCACCATCGTAGCCTCTTCCTCAACTCTTCCTTTGGCCTCTGGGAGGCAGTGAAATGCAGGGGTTCCCAGGCGGCAACTGCAATCAGAGAATGAATTCGGCCGAGTTCATTCTGCCGGTAGGATGACATCATTATAAGAAGGCTCTCGGACACCAAAACTAGGGCTCTATACCCGCGGGCATCAAAGGACAGCTCCCCGCACACAGTGGACATAAATTGCTTTAGATGCCGGCCTTTTTCCTCCAGCTCCGAGGGATAGGCAATCACTGGACGAGGACCTTTTAAGAGGCGGGCGCTGAGGGGGCGGGGCTCAAACTAAACCGCGCCCCGGGAGCGGGGGCTGGGCGAGCCTGAGGCACTCTGCGCCTGCGCGGTGTTCACGCGGTTCCGGGTACTGATGTTGGTTTCCCAAGCTGTTTGCAGGGAAACTGAGGCACCGAGAGGGAGCGACTGCTCCCGAAACCCACAGGAAACCCGTTTCCCTTCCTTGGACCCACTGTGAAAGGCTTGGCCTCGGGTCATCGGCAGTGTCCCCGAAACTCCAAATTTTTCTGGCAAGGGGGTGGTCAAGGCGACATTTAGGACTGGAGTGACGGGGCAGTGACTGTTCTTGTGCCGTGCTACAGGTGAGGACGTGAAGACTCTGAGACTCTGAGCGTGAACAAGGTCGCGCTTTGGCGGCCGTATTTGAACCCGGACTGAGCCCAGCTCTTAGTCCTGCGAGGCTTTGTGGAACCGAGATGACCCACTCTTTGGTTTGTCCAGAGACAGTGAGCAGGTGAGAGCCCCGGGCGGGGGTGGGGTGTGAATGGCGGCGGGCAGTAGCGGACGGGGCCGTTGGCCTGCGATAGTCCCTCCCTAGTGGACAGAAATGGGGGAACCGGTGGCGAGGGAGGGGTGGGCCCAGTAGTGGGCGGGCCCTCGCCGCAGGGCTCAGCACCTCTCCACACGCCGATTCTGGTTGCCTCTAGGGTGAGTTCGGTGCTGAATCGTAACACTCGGCAGTTTGGAAAGAAGCACCTGTTCGACCAGGACGAGGAGACCTGCTGGAACTCGGACCAGGTGAGGCACCCTCTCCCTGGATCCTCCACCCCTAGTGTGAATCAGAATCAGGGGTCTGGGGCACCCTGAGAATTTGGGTGCACCCCAGCTGGACAGTTAGGTTGGCCAGGGAGGGAACCCGTGTTCACTGTGCTCCCCACCCACCATGGACTCTGTGACTGAGAGAGGCACAGCTGGGCTCTGAGTCTGGAGTGACCATGGACCTCTATTTCTCTGCTTCCAGGGCCCCTCCCAGTGGGTAATACTGGAGTTTCCCCAGCGCATCTGTGTCTCCCAGCTGCAGATCCAGTTCCAGGGGGGCTTTTCCAGTCGCCAGGGCCGCCTTGAAGGTACTGGAAGGCCCTGGAAGATGGGGGATTAGAGGGGGTATGCTGGCCTCACTGCTCCTTTCTCTGCTGCAGGTTCTCAGGGGAGTGAGGCTCTTAGCAAGATTGTGGACTTTTATCCTGAGGACAACAACTCGCTTCAGATATCCTGCCTCAGCCTCTGGGTGGGGTGGTCTGTGCCTCTGAAAGCTGTGGGCCCTGGCATGTGACCTCGAGCAACTGGCCTCTGGGTCTCCATTGCTTCACCTGTGAAATGGGCTGATGATAATCTGTTCTGTGTTAGAGTTTCAGAGGGACCCACAGTGTGCTGGGTCACCCAGCACATTTGTAGTACCTGAGCTGGGGCTGGTGGGTGGGAAAAGATAAGGCATCTGTTTCCCTTGACTGCCCTGCTTACACTTTCCCTGTGCCATCTGCTGAGGTGGACCGGCTGAAAGTGACATTTGAGGACACCACTGATTTCTTTGGCCGAGTGGTCATCTACCACCTGCGGGTGCTAGGGGAGAAGAAGGTGTGAGGCCACTGGGTGGCTGCCTCCTCCAGGAAGTTCTCTGGGAAGCACAGTGAAGTCCTTCAAGTTCTGCATAGAAGGTTTATTGGTTCCTCTTGGAAAGGGCCCCCTCCCACCGTCTGTCCAGGAGCTGCCTTTGAAGCCAGTTCTGGGTTCCCCCAGCTCTGGGTCGACCATTTTGTTCCCTGAGTGTCTGAGTCCCTGGCAGACGGCGTTCACTCAGGGGTGGCGGGCACCAGGTTGCTCTGGAAGAGTTTAAGGATGTGGTTCTCGATCACCTGTTGCACTGGAAACAGAACAGGGAAAAGGTGGGCCATGAACTTAACAGCGGCTGCAGAGGCACAGGCCAACCTGTACCTTCCCCTCAGGATAAGAACAGGGGCCTCAGCCCTGGGACCTGGATGGAGGACCCATTTCATATACAGGGAAATCCAAGCCCTTGCCAGAGCACAGCTGGGAAGACAGAGGCCCCCCTCATAGGAGCCTCTATTTCCCCTGAGTTTGTAAAGATGCATTTTTGGAGGCTTTTCAGAATTATAAAAATATTCCTTACCAAATAAAATTGTCCAATTGGAACTTTTATGAAAAGATGAGAGGGACTGTGAGGAATTACTTGTCTCAAATGGAATAAAACTCCTTCAAGGAAGGAGTGGGATATTTCCCACACACCCCCACATGACCCCAGGGGGTCAGTTCTGTTAGGATCCCCCCATTTTCTGAAGTGGGGAGTCAAACTGGGGTCTGCCTACAGCCCCTACTCATACCTACCTCTCGCCGTGGAGGGGGCTGGGCTCCATGGCCATGTGAACTGTGGCCCTCCTGGTATCCTCACCCTGCCAGGGGGCCTCCTTTGGGCCTCTCAGTGCCTACATGTCCCCCCATTATGGCCCCTGTCACTAGCCCCATGTGCCTCGGGCTGACCTTTCCTATATCCCAGGGCCACGGCGAGGTCCATTGGGGTGTAGCCAGAGTCTGCCTCAGTGGTGAGATCAGCTCCTCGGGCTGCAAAGCAGAGCAGACACTGCAGAGAGGGCTGGGCCTGGGGACCGGGAGCCCGGGTGGGGCACGGGGACTCGGGAGGTCCAGTGACTACCCACTGTGCAGCCACAGGTCTGCTGGTTGCTGTGTGGTCTTGGACAAGAGCCTGACCTCTCTGATGAATGTGGCCAATAGAATCTCCACCTCCGGGGTCTCTGAGGCACGCAGGATGTGGGTTCTCAACCCAGTTGGCCAGATCCCTGTGCTATTCCTGCTACCTCCTGTCCCCACATCAATCCTTTGGGCAAAGTAGGCAGCAGCCACCCATCCCAAGAGCTGTTCAAGCAGAGCTCAGACCCTTCCCTGGCCCTCAGGATTCCTGCAGAGCCACATGGGGCTCTAGGGCCCCTCAGGCTAGCCTCTACTCCTACTCACCCAGCAAGGCCTCCACGCACTTCACATGGTTCCCACGCACGGCATACAGAAGTGGTGTCCCTCCATTCTGTCAGGGACAGGGGTAGGGGGCAAGCAACACTATCTTTTCCAGATTCTTACGACACCCCACACCCACCAATTTAATATGGTTCCTCCTTCTGCTTGTCACTAGGCCCATCTAGCTTCTCCTTTGGGCCTCAGCTTAGATGCCCCTTCTTCCAGGAAGCCCATCCTGACTTCCCTTGGCTCTACAAGCAGCCTCTGGGCTCTTGCAGCTAGCTCCCTGTGTATCTGCCAACATAGTGTTATTCACTATACCTGAGCTGTTTATGTGTCGGCTATCCCCGCCCCCCCCCCCAAAAAACTGGGAGCTCTATGAGGCTTGGGGATGGGTCTGTCTTGCGTTCTTAGCGCCCAGAGCCAGCCTGGTACCCTGTGAGGTGCCCAGGGCCAGTGGGTGGCACCTTACCCAGTCATAGATGTTGATGTCCACGTCGCGCTCCAGCAGCAGCCCTACAATGTCTGTGTAGCCACCTGTGCTGGCCAGTGACAGGGCGCTCTCCCGTTCTTTGGCCAGGATGTGGGGGTCGGCACCCTGGGGGGAACAGAGGGGGACAGTGACAGAAGGGGGGGCAAAAGGAGGAGTGGGTGCATCCCCTGCAATCTTGGGATCTCCATGTTAGCTCCATCTTACAGACAGGGCACCAGCAGACTCAGCTGAGACCCTGGCCCGCCCTCGAGTCCCCAGGAAGCCCCCAGCTGGGCTGGGACGCACCCATTCAAGCAAGAAGCGGACGGTCTCGATCTCTCCAAAGGCGGAGGCCCAGATGAGGGGGGTGAAGCCTCGCTCGTCCGGCTTGTTGATGAGGTTGTCTCCTGGCAGGAGGGGGGTGGTACCACTGGGATGCACCCCTGCCCACTCTCCCCAATGCTGCAGAATTGGGGGCAGGGCAGGCAGCTAGGGTCAGATGTGGGGCGGAGAAGCATACATGTGGATGCACACACGGACATGCTCAGACACACGTACAGACATAGGTACACATGTGGAGACTCAGGTCATGTCAGCAGCCACATGCACCCACCAGCATGTGAGGTCACACAGGCACAGACACACCGGCACACGAGCGTGGGCACACACCTTTCCTCAGATGCTCCTTCAGTTGGCTCAGCTCCCCCTGGGCCGCGAGCTGGTGGATGGACAGGGCTGGGGGGCAGAGAGAGGTAGAGTCCTCACCTGTCCCATCTGAGCTCCATGCCCCAGTTTATTCCTTGTCCAAAGTTGCTCCTCTTAGCCCCTGCCAGCCCACTACTTCTCTCCCCCGTGGGGACCGGGGTCCCACTCACAGTCCAAGGTGGCCGGCAGGGCTGATACCTCATTCCCCCGCTGCCGGTTGGTGAGGGTCGTGGAGTGCTTTAGGGAGCTGCCTGCTGGGAGAGAGAGAAAGGGCCTCGGTTTCCCCTCATTCCCCAGTATGTCTTGGGCTTCAGACCAGACCCTGGAGGCTTGGAACTACCAGAGACAGTGCGTGGCTCCACTGTTCACTCACTCCATCCTCCCAGATACCCAGGGTGTGGATTTCTCCTCCGCCCCTGGCAAGATTCTGCACAAACGAGACAGTCCCTGCCCTCAAGGGGCCCATGGACAAGTTGGGGAGTCAGACAGAAATGGAGAAATAGAATGAGAGCTTAAGTTAAAATACGTGTTCAGGAGAAATGAAAAGCAGGTGGAAGGGGGTGGAAAGAAGGGAGGGCAGAGGGTGAGTCCCTTTTAAAGAAAATGGTCAGGGAGGGTCACTCCAAGGAGGTAACACCAAACGAGAGCTTGGCCAGTTGAAGAAACCTGGGGAGAGGTGTGGGAAGAGCATTTCACACAGGGAATGGTAGGGACGAAGGCCCCAGGGCAGCTGAGTTAGACATGTTCAAGGATTCCAGTCAAAAGAAACCCTTGGGTCCTTGATAAGTCAAACAGAATTATCATCTGACCCAGCAATTCCACTCCTAGGTATCTACCCCAAAGAGTTGAAATCATGTGTTCAGACAAAAACTTGTACACGCATGTTCACAACAGCACTATTCAGTCACTAAAAGGAGAACAACCCAAATGTCCATCAATGCATAAATGAATAAACTAAATGTGGTCCAGCCATACTGTGGAATGTCATTCAGCTATAAAAGGGATGAAGCACTGACACACCATACAATGTGGATGAACCTTGAAAACATCTTGCTGAGTGAAAGGAGCCAGAATGGGAAGGGCCACATGTTGTATGAACCCGTTTATATGAAATGTCCGGAACAGGCAAATCCATAGAAACAGAAAGCAGATTTTTGCTTCCCAAGGGCTGGAGGAGGGGAATGGGGAGTGACTGCTAATGGGTCTGGGGTTTTCCTCTGGGGGTGATGGAAATGTTCTAGGACTACATAGAGGTGGAAGTTATACACCATTGTGAATGTACTTACTGCCACTGAATTGTAAGCAATTCTGGTTAAAATGGTAACTTTTATGTTACGTGAATTTTACCACAATTTAAAAAAATAATAAGCAACCCCTCACAGGGTGGAGATGGAAGACACATCCAAGGACACAAAGACAGAAGTCCCATCTTGGGCCTGACATTCCACCGTTCTTGCATCCCAGAAGCAGGAGTCCAGGGTAAGTATCCTACCTTGAGGTGAGGAGGTACCAGAATCTGGTTCAGGATTCCCAGGCTCCGGGGTGCAGGGGAAGAGACTGAGGACCACAGTGTCTGAGCCGTCAGGGGCCTCACCCCTGGGGTCTTCGGGGTCCCCAAATTCTGGGGTAGAAGGCTGCTGGGTCAGGCTGAGATCCTCTGCAGGCTGGGTGGGCTCCATGGGGAAGCTGGTGGAAAGGCCAAACAGGGAGAGATGGCAATAATTATTGACAACTCATTAAATAGGCACTGACTGCATACCTGGCCTCACACAGTGAGGGTGGGTAAACTAAGACTCAGCCAGGAAATTAAAACCAGAGTCCAACTGCTTCTCAGGCCCCCTCCTCCCCAACACCAGAGCACATACAATATGCATTGCTTAAAAGCCCTGGCTCTGGGGTCAGCCATCTGGGTTTGAATCCCTCCACTTATAGGCTGTGAAAACTTGGGCACATTACTTAATTTCTCTAAGCCTCAGTGTCTTCATTAGTAAAATGGGGGAAAGGAGGACTAAAAAAATCATGTCTGTAAATATCTAAGCAGCAGGCCTGATACACGGGCAGATCTTAAACGTCCGCTGTGTTTTTGTTTTTGTTTTTTTGAGGGGGGAATCCCTAGAATGAGTGAGGGCTCAACAAAGATGTGATTGGTTGCATCCCACCCGCCCCTCCCAAGTCAATCCAGGAGGTCCACTCACCTCCAACGAGCCTCCTCTGTCACTCCACGCCGCAAGCCCGGGTCCCCCCAAACTTGGGGGCCCAACTCACAAACTTTTCTCTTCCAATTGATGTAGTGGGTAGCAAAATGGAGCCTGGACCCTCTGCGCCCTGGCTGCTTCTGCCGGGACAGAGAGCAACTTGATACGCGACCGCTACCCACACCGCAGAGTGCCTCCACTGCGCCTGCGCGCCTCCGACCCCCCGCCCCCACGAAAGTGCGGAAGGGCTGGAGCTGTATGAGCTGTTTCTGGCCCTTTAAGGCTTGGGGGGCGTGGCTTCCGCTGGGGCAAGAGCTGTGGAATTGCGCCTGCGCTTCCTCGTCCCCGCCGCTCGGGAGGGAGCCTAGTAGGAACGGGAGGGGTGGGCGGGGCCTCAGAGGGCTCTCAAGAGTTCCCTGACCTTCTCCTCCCTCACTCCCAATACCACCCACAGGTTTTCCCAGAGGGAGCCAAGTGGCTCCACCTTCGGACAGACGGCGTCCCCGTCCATAACAATGTCTCCTGTGCGGTCCTGGGGGCTCAGGAGTATGTGCAGGGATTTGGTGGCAGCAGAGGGGTACAAGAAGGGAGTTTATACGGCCCGAAGTGGGCACTGTGTGGAGTAGTCCCCCAATATGCCCCCGGAAAAGGGGTTCGGTAAAGGAGGGCGCCCTTCCCCTGCTTGAGTGTCCCTCCTGGAGCTTCAGGGGGTTCCCGGCCCCTCTTCACCCACCTGCCGATTGCCTCTTTCCCCAGTCTCTAACTCACAGCCCTTCTCCTGTCTGGGTAGACTAAAGATCGAGGAGGGCAGGCCAATGAGTAGCGGAACTGGAGAAATGCGGTGCCCCAGTTTCCCAGGGATGGTTTAGGCAGCTGTCTCCACCCCAGACTTCCGGTTCCTGTCCTCGAAATAGGGCCGCAGCCACCATGGAGGAACCGGAGATGCAGCTCAAGGGAAAGAAAGGTGGTGTGGGGCCCCGGGCGGGCGGAGGGGTCAGGAACTCGCAAAAGGGCGACCAGACTGGGGGCGGGAGGGGGCCAAGGCGCGGAGGGAGCGTTTGGGAGGTGTGATTGAACTGCCACGAAATCGCGGCTCGGCCGCTGACTAGTTTTGAAACCTTTAGAAAGTCTCTGTGCCTCGATTTTGTCATCTGTAGAATGGAGAGTATAATAGACTCCCTCCCTCCCTACCCCCATTAAATTGTTGTGATAATTCAGTAACTTGATAAATATTTTTAAATTTTATTTATTTTTGGCTGTGTTGTGTCTTGGTTGCTGTGCGGGCTTTCTCTAGTTGCGGTGAGTGGGGTCTACTCTTACTTGCGGTGCGGAGGCTTCTCACTGCGGTGGCTTCTCTTGTTGCGGAGCACGGGCTCTAGGCGCGCGGGCTTCAGTAGTTGTGGCACACAGGCTCAGTAATTGTGGCACACAGGCTCAGTAGTTGTGGCTCACGGGCTGTAGAGCGCAGGCTCAGTAGTTGTAAAACCCGTGCTTAGTTGCTCCGCGGCGTGTGGATCTCCTCCGACCAGGGCTGGGACCCGTGTCTCCGGCATTGGCAGGGGGATTCTTAACCACTGCACCACCAGGGAAGCCCCCCAGGGAAGCCCCCAGTAATCTGATATCTGTAAAGCATTGGAAGAACGCTTGGGGCGTGGCAGTTGCTGTGCGTATTGTTTCCTTTGTATTTATTCATTTGCATACGTTTACATCGACTTATCAAATATATGTAAATCACATAGTTACAAATTACAAAATGCCACAAGTTATTTTTAAAGTATAAATGTCTTTGATACTTTATTATATATGTTATTACTAGTTAATTTTTTCTTTTTTTTTTTTTTTAACAAATTTATTTGTTTATAGTTTGTTTTTGGCTGTGCTACCCAGTTTGTGAAATCTCAGTTCCCCCACCAGGGATTGAACCCCGGGCCACAGCAGTGAAAGCCCGGAATCCTAACCACTAGGCTACCAGGCAACTCCCACTAGTTAATTATTTAGAAGTCACAAGTACATGTAATTCCATATCCTTCATATTAGCACTGTGAGGTGTAAGCTACTGTGCTCATTTTCAAAACAAGGAGGCCTAAGAAGGTAAGAGGACACATAGTTTGGAGGTGGCAGGCTGGGCTCTGCCTGAGTCAGGACACCGTGGTGAGCTGGACAAACCCAAACTGGACAGACTCATAGACATCCTCCCTTGACTCCCAGACACACGTGGGTTCTCTCCCTCACAAACTACACTGCCCTGCACAATAGCATAGGGTCCATCTCTGTAACAAACCTTGAGGTGGGTACCTTTATCATTCCATTTTTGCATATGAGGAAACAGGCTCAGAGAAGCCCATGCCCTCACAAATCAAATTTTAGGTAAACATGTAACCTAATAAAGAATGAGAATTTTTACACCTGAAACTAACACAACATTGTAAATCAACTGTACTCCAATATAAAATTTAAGAAAAAAATAGAGTGAGATTTTAAGCATAAGGGAAATGAACAAAGTGCTGAGGCTGAGAGTGAAGGTGAAGGGACATCTGATTAAGCCTGGTGATTAGGGAAGGCCTTGCCCAGGAGGTGACATTTGAGCTGAGACATGAGAGATTAAGAGAAATGATGGTTGGGGGGGGAGGGAGGCAGTGTCAGTGGTGGGATCAACAGGTATGAGGGCCCTGAGGTGGCAAAGTATTCAGAGCTGTGCTGCAATACAGTAGCTACTGGTCACAGTACTTATGCATATTTAAATTAATTAAAGTTAGATAAAATTTAAAATTCAGTTTCTGAGTCACATCAGTCACATTTCAAGTGTTCAGTAGCCATATGTGACTAGTGGCTACCATATTGGGCAGTATAGATTATAGAAACTTTCCATCATCGCAGAAAGTTCTTTTCGACAGTGCCGAGAGTGTCCAAGGACCAGCTAGGAGGCCATTGTGCCTGGGGCAGTGGCTGAGGAGGGCAGAGGCGGGTAACAGCAGGTAGAACATACAGGGCCTTAAGGGCCATGTTAAGGAAGGCAGATTTAATTTCTGGCTGATGGGAGTGTTTCAACCAAGGGAAAGACATATCTGATATATTCTTTAGGAGCTCATGCCATCTGTTTTGTGGGGATTGGATTGTTGGCAGGAGTGGGCGCGGGGAGACCAGAGAGCAGCTGAGTTTGACATCCAGGTGGGAGGCGGCTATGTCTGGACCAGTGAGGGCAGTACAGTGTTAAGAATGGGTGAGTTCTGGGGCTTCCCTGGTGGCTCAGTGGTTGAGAGTCCACCTGCCGATGCAGGGGACACGAGTTTGTGCCCCGGTCTGGGAAGATCCCACATGCCGTGGAGCGGCTGGGCCCGTGAGCCATGGCCGCTGAGCCTGCGCGTCCAGAGCCTGTGCTCTGCAATGGGAGAGGCCACAACGGTGAGAGGCCCACGTACAGCAAAAAAAAAAAAAAAAAAAAAGAATGGGTGAGTTCTGGGCTCTGTTTTGCGACAGAACAAGCAGGGTCTGCTCATTGATGGGGTAGGAAGGGCAGGGACAACCAGCTGGCTGCTGTTTGTTGAAGCAGACCCTGGGATGAGGATTTGTGTGTAGTCAACTTACCAAGAGAACCCCACAGAGGAGAGGGGGCAAATAGGACAGGGCTGGGGAGGAAGATGAGCAAGGAGTGACCTCAGGTAAAATCCTGCAGAAAGAAGCCACAGTCTGTTCCCACAGGGGAGCTCACAGGGATGGGTCACACCTCTGAGTTGTTTCGACGCACAGCACAGGACATGGGCTTTCCTACCCCTCGGTGGTCAGTCATGGCTGAGAGCCATCCACCCATGTAAACTTCCAGGCACTTTTGGGTCTGGTAGCCAGTGGGCATCTGAAGAAGAATCTTGGATTTTGTCACTGGGGTGAAAGGAATGTGAGTAGATCCGAGCAGGTGGTAGCAGTGTCCACTGTAAGTGGGTTTGGGAAGGGAAAGATCATGAATTCACTGGACACATTAATGTCATCAAGATTGAAGCCCTGTGCTCTAGAGCCCGCGATCCACAACTACTGAGCCCACGTGCCACAACTACTGAAGCCCGTGCGCCTAGAGCCCGTGCTCCACAACAAGAGAAGCCACCTCAATGAGAAGCCCGCGCACCACAACGAAGAGTAGCCCCCCTGCTCGCCACAACTAGAGAAAGCCCGCACGCAGCAACGAAGACCCAACGCAGCCATACATACATACATACATACATACATACATACATACATTTATTTAAAAAAAAAAGATTAAGGCCCTTTTGTGACTCCCAGATGGAGTTGTTCGGCCCTGCTGTGACCATCTCCTGCAACCCATCACCGGGGCCACAGGTGACCCAGCCACTGGGAGGGACACTGGATACTCCTCTTTACTCTGGCTGGACTCACGGGTTGAGCAACCAGGAGTCTGATGCTTTGTCTCCTTGACCCCCCGTCCCCCCTACCGTCCCGTCCCACTTTGCCGACTGTCGACCCTGGACCCAGTAACAGACAAGTTCACTGAGAGTGTCTACGTCCTGGCCAACGAGCCATCCGTGGCCCTGTACCGGCTGCAGGAGCACGTGCGCCGCTCTCTGCCCGAGCTGGCCCAGCATAAGGTGAGCCGTCCCCGCCCCAGCCACCGACCTCTCCCAGGGTCTGCACCTTGTGAGCTGGGGCCTACTCTGTTGGTGCAGGGGTCAAGGCTGGGACACCAGCAAGGAGGCACATGGTCACCAGCCGAGATAGGGGCTGGGTGGACAGATCTGGGGCAGATTTGGAAGAAGGGGACAGCAGGGTCTGCATTAGTTGTGACCTGTGTGGTGAGAAGGAGGCAGCCGTGTGAGGGAAGGATATGCCAGGCAGAGAGAACAGCCTGCTCAAAGGCCCTGAGCCGTAGTCGCCATGTGTTCACAGAAGGCCCAGACTGATGAGGGGTGGGAGTGGCAGGAGGAAAGATCAGGGGCTGGAGGGGGCTGCTCTCTACAGCCATGGGGATTGGTGTTCGGGTGCTCCATCCCAGAGAGCTGGGAGGATGGAGGTCGCAGCCACCCCTGCTAACAGCCCCCAACCCCCTGCAGGCTGACATGCAGCGGTGGGAGGAGCAAAGCCAGGGAGCCATCTACACGGTGGAGTACGCCTGCAGGTGAGCGCCACAGCCTCCGCGCTGCTGCGGTCGCCCTGTTATGCCCCGGGTGTTCAGGGGCATCTCAGCCGGCTGCCCGTGAGCCTTGCCCTGCCTGAGTAGAGGCATGCGGATCTGGACTCACCTGGCCACAGGGCAAAATTCCAGCCCAGACCTGTGCTTCTCACTATTTGCTGGCTTCTTCTGGCCCTCAGCCCCTCCCCATCTGTCACAGGAGGGGCTGATAAGGACTCCAGGAGGTGCCTCAAGGGGCCAATGTTTCCCACCCACAGTTGGGGACCACAGACTGGCTTGTGGGGTGGATGGCAGCTGGGGGGAGGGCCAAAACATGAACATGACTGTTTATTTTTTAATGTTTATTTCTTTCCAATTTTTTATCTTGTGGTTAAGATGCAAATTCATCATCTTAACCATTTTTAAGTGTACAGTTCAGTGGTATTAAGTACACTCATGATGCTGTGCAACTATCCCCACCATCCGTCTCCAGAATTCTTTTCATCTTGCAAAACTGCAACTCTGTCCCCATTAAACACTAACTCCCTGTTTCCCGCCCCCCATTCCTGGCACCCACCATTCTGCTTTCTGTCGAAGAATCTGACTATTCTAGGAACCTCACATAGGTGGAATCATACAGTATTTGTCTTTCTGAGACCAACTTCTTTCACTTACTGTAATGTCTTCAAGGTTCATCCATGTTGTAGCGTGTGTCAGAATTTCCTTTTTTAGGGCTGAGTAATATTCTATCATATGGATGGACCACATTTTGTTTATCCATTCATCTGTTGATGGACATCTGGGTTGCTTCCATGTTTTGGCTACTATGAATAAAGCTTCTGTGACCGTGGATATACCATTTATTATTTTTGTTTGTTTAACTTTCTCTAAATATCCAGATTTTTTAACCCCAAGTGAAAGACATGCCTGAGAATAAAAAGCAGTAGTTGGTGTTTCTTCCCATTGTTGCAGCTTTGCCAGCCTTGCCTCCTGTGCTCCTGTTGGTTCTGTTCCCCATGACTGTATTTCATGACCTGGCTTGTTCCGTTTGCTTTAGGAGTTGGCGACTTTAATTAGGAGTGCTGTTTGCCCCTGGCTTGGGCTGTGGGTTGTTTTGGTGGAGGCTGGATACTCCCCAGCAGCTCTCGTCCGTGGCACTGTGCGGTTTGCCTGCCTGTTTCTGTTGTGTGGGCAAAGGTTCCTTGACAGGAAGTCATGCCGCTGGGAGTTCTGCCTTCACCAGCCTTGGCCCTTCCGCTGGGACGGGAGGGTGACCCAGACAGATGGCATCTTCCTGAGGATGGTGGTCACAGACGCCCTCCTTAGCTCCAGGAAGAGTAGAAAAGAAATGGGAGTTTTTCTCGCAGCTGCTGAATAGTTCCCAGACAGCCCAGAGTTCATCAGAAAGGTCCAGGTTCAAGGAATAACAAATCAGTCTGTACTTTCTCCCAGTTCCTCTAGCCGTGCTATCCATCCAGTGCAGGAGCCCGGATCCCAGGTGGCTGTTTACACTTAACTTTTAATGAAATAAAATGGAAGATTCAGCTCCTCAGTCTCATGAACCATATTTCAAGTGCTTAGCAGCCCTAGGCTAGGCGGGGGGCCAGTCTGCTCCGAGCTCTGAGCACTTCTCTTTAGTGAGCTGTGAATTTCTCTAATGCTGAAAGACTGTTTCCTTTACGGACATGAAAGTGCCCTTTTAGTTGTCTAAATGCTTTATGCAGCATTAATGGTTGGTGTAAAACTGAAAGATGTTAAAATGGTATATTGGTTGGGGTGAACTATTCAGTAGTGAGCTTACGTTAGATAGCTTTTTTTTTTTTGCGGTACGCGGGCCTCTCACTGTTGTGGCCTCTCCCGTTGCGGAGCACAGGCTCCGGACGCGCAGGCCCAGCGGCCATGGCTCACGGGCCCAGCCGCTCGACGGCATGTGGGATCTTCCCAGACCAGGGCACGAACCCGTGTCCCCTGCATCGGCAGGTGGACTCTCAACCACTGCGCCACCAGGGAAGCCCTAGATAGCTTTTTATCAAGGTGGACGGGCACTAGGAAAGCTGACTACATTTGGTGGTGTCAGATGAGCAAGTTAACGGAGCGGCAACAGCCGACGCTCCCGCCTTTTGATCTCATAGCCATAAGCAGGTCCCTGACTGATAATAAATGGGAGTGATTTCTTTGTCTTTAACAGAAGGACTTTAAAACGACCCTCTTATTTTTACTGCAGGTGTCGTTGCACAGGCAACTTTCTGGCGTTAGCAAGGCCCCACGTGGCTTGGTGAATATGTTCCTGTAGTGCTGTTGGAAGGGACATTTTCATTAGACATCCATCAGTGTAGCTTCAACACCAGAGTTTGGCACAGCTTTGCAGTAGTGCCCCTCTAATGGCGATGAGTCTAAACTCACCTCTAGAGCTTTTCACAGTCCAGTTGACAAGCTTCCTTCAGAGGCAGGAATAGGTTACCTAAGAGGAAAGCAAGATATTTTTGAGGTCACTTTTGCGTGCTTATAGCTCCTTCAAAGCATTAGATAGTCTAGCAGCCGTTAAGCGAAAGTTGCATGTTGCCATCCAGTGCTCTGTTGCATAGGGAAGTCTAAACTTTAAGCCCACAGGGAGCCCTCAGGGAGGCCTATGGAATCCTCCAGGTGCCTGATGAGTGCTGGCCCGCACAGGCATCCGCTGAGCTCTGGTTGGGGGGCGAAGAGAGCGTGGTGCCGCTGACTGGATCCATCCTCCCATTTCAGCGCCGTGAAGAACCTTGTCGACAGCAGCGTCTACTTCCGCAGCGTGGAGGGCCTCCTCAAACAGGCCATCAGCATCCGAGACCACATGAACGCCACAGCCCAGGGCCACAGGTAGTTCCCGGGACCGCCCACCCCTGCTGCTCTCAGCCTCCTTGCTGTAAGGACCTTCGCTGCTCAGCCAGGAACTGCCACTTCTTGCTCCTTAGACAACTCCCTCTCTTCATCTCATGGTGGCCAGTGACTTCCTTTCATCCTTTGGCGTCTGTAGTGGGAGAGTTCGGTCACTCGGCACCCAGCTCCTGAGCTCTGCTGTGTGCCTGGCCCTGGGCTGGGTGCTGGGGACACGGTAGTGACCAAGAAAGGTGTGCTCGTGGCCTCACGGGGAGACACACAGCAACCAGGTAAACATGGAACACACAAGAACATTTCAGACACATGTGAAGGAGGAAAAGGGCTGTGGGGGGCCTCTCTGGGGAGACGGCAGAGGTGTGAGCAGAGGCTTGAACAACCTGCAGACAGAGATGACCCGGGGTTGGTGCTCCAGGCACGTCAGTGGCAGGGCAAAGGCCCGGGGCCTGGTGAGCTGGGTGTGTTGGAGGAACATCTGAGGCGGGTGTGGCTGCAGTGGGTGAGCGAAAGGGAGCCGGGTTCAGGGGGTGGGCAGGGCCCTCGAGGGCAGCTGGGAGGGCACCCGGAGCTGAAAGAGGCTTTGAGCCAATGACCAGACGGTCTAAAAATGAAAACTACTTACAGTTCTTACATACCGGGGAGAGAGTTTTTGGAGAAGTAGCTCTTTTTGTTTTGGTTTTCATTATAACTTAATAAACACACATGTAAACACATGCACACGTGCTATAAGCCGTCACTTGAGCTTGAGATGTGTCTGGCTCCTTCAGTGTGGGGTTCTGGTATGCCTGTCCCCGACCAGGCACTTAGAAAGAAAAAAAAACTGTGTTGCTGCCTGTGATAATTGAGACAAAAGAACTGTCAAAACCAAAAAAGCCTTAAAAACAAAAAACAAGCAACAACAAAAACCAAAAAGGCTTTGCAAATGTGTAAGAAGGGATGTGCAGCAACCTGCCCTCTGAGGGTAGCGTGAGAGGGGTTCATGATGGTTCCCCTGCACCAAATAACCATCTGGCTCTGGCTGCTCTGGCCCGGGTGGGTGACAGCCACTGGGACTGGAGTTCACTGCGTCAAGCCTTGCACAGTGCCATACACACAGTAGGGCCTCAAAAACCATAGCTTTTACTTTTAACTCAGTTTCCCAGCTGCTTCCAGAAGCCCTGCTTCTGCCTGCTGTTGCGAAAATGCACCGTGCTTCTGAAAGGCACCAGTAGCAGCTTGCGTAGTAGCTACTCACCTGCTATTGCGTCTCTTTGCAAGCCCTGGGGGTTTGAAGCTCCCAGGCACGACCTCTGAAGTGGGTGGCTGGTCCCATTTTTACAGAGGATGCCCTGAAGGCTCAGGCCAGGGGTCTTGGGGGACTGGAGTGTGACCCCAATGCACAATCCAGCCTAGCCGAGCAGGCCTCATGGCCTCTGACCTCAGCCTCATGGACGCTGCACATGTTTTGTTCCAGCCCTGAGGAACCGCCCCCGCCCTCTTCAGCCTGATCCCGGAAGAGACTTGGAGGTGCTTTGGCCCCTCTGACTCAGGTCAGTGCCAAGTGGGGCCATAAGCCTCTGTGTGCTCCTTGCTCTGAACTAACCCACGTTCTCAGCATCCAAGAACGGACCTACTTGACTAACCACTCGAGTTTTCTCCCTAGGCTTGTAGGATGGTTTCATCCGTGGGAGGATAGAGGGTAGGGGCACCTGTGCCCTCTGCTGCTCAGGGCTGTTGTCAGCCCATCTCCCTTGTGCTTTCTCTGTCATCTTCCTGCCCCTTATCCAGGCCACAGGCCCTGTCCTGATCCCAAGGACCCCTGCCCCCCAAGACAGAGGGGAGCCCCATTTTCCATACCCTTCCACATGCCAGCTGCTTGCTTTACCCAAACACATTGTCTCAGGCATAGCCCAGCAGGACTGTTATCCACCCAGCTCTGGAATCTTCATTCTACTGCTGACCTGCTGTGTGACCCTGAGCAAGTCCCTCCCCACTCTGGTCTCTGCTTTTCTCTTCTGTCAGAGTGCTTCATTAGGCGCATCTGCGTACAGTGATGTGTATTGTAGCAGTCAGCTACTGCTGCATGACAAACTATCCCAAAACTTAGTGGCTTATGACACCAATCATTCGCCTGCTTATGGTCGTGCAGTTTGGGCTGGACTCAGCCGGGCAGTTTTGCTGGGCTCACCTGGGTGCTACCTGTGGCTCTTGTGGGAGCTTGATGGGGCCAGAGAGTCAGAAGTAGCCTCACATCTGGCCCTTGACCAGTGCTGTCTGCTGCTGGTGGGGAGGGGGGTGTCTGGTCCTCCACGTGGCCTCTCCAGCAGGACAGCCCAAGCTTCTCCTGGTGGTTGGGCACCCGGTGTGCACGTGTTCATCCAGCCTTCCCTTGCTTCAGTTATGGCTGTCCCATTGGTCAAGGCCAGTCACGTGACCAGGACCAGATGGGCGAGGACTGCAGGAAGGCTTCAGTACTGGGAGGTGTGGTTGACCATCTGAGGAGAGCGTGGCACCAAGAAAGGCCTAGTGTCTTGTTATTCTGTGCTCATGCAGGGCAGACACAGGCAGATTGGAGGTACCCAAGGGACTGACTGTGCCCGCAGCTTGTGTAGCTCTCACAGCCCCCTGCTCATTTGCTGTGATTGTGCTCTGTGCTGTGGAGGTCTTCTCAGAGGGTCAAGGGAGGCGTGGCAGGGGACAGGGCCCCCACAACTCCTAGAGCAGCTGCCCCGAGAGCCAAGAGGCAGCAGAGTTCATGGGTGTGCAGTCAGAGTTCTTATCGGGCACTTGCTATGTGACAGGCTTAGCTCTGGGCATCGGGGTGATGAGGAATCCCACAGACTGTGGGGTCACTTGGGGGACATCTGGGAGGGCCTGGAGCAAGAGGGGTTGCCAAGGGGGTCAGCAACCCACCCCATTTCCCCACCCATTGTTGCCCACCAGTCTGGACCCACACCCCAAAATCTCCCCCATCCTATCCCCTGTGCCCTGGTGCCTCCCACCCTCAAGCCTCAAAGATGCTGCCCTCTCCACCCGTCCACAGTCAGTATGTTTCTCCTGCTCCTGCCTGGAGCCTCCAGGCAAGGCGTGAACATCCTGGGTCATCTGCCGTCCCTTTACTGCTACTGCCGCGGCCCCTCAGAACAAACTGCTCTGTGGCTCCGCCCGATCCCACCTGTGTACCTACAGACCCTGCTCTGCTCCCCAGAATTGCCGCCCCACTCCCTACCTCGGAGCCTCCACTCCCACTTCTCCCCAGACTGCCCCCCACCAAGGGTTGTAGGTGACCTTCACAGGATCAAGTCCTGGCCTCCCCTGCTTCTCCAGGCCCCAGGCTCTACACACAGCCTCATTTTACAGAAGAGGAAACTGAGGCTCAGAGAGGCGAGTGACTGGAAATGCCAGGATTCACACCCAGACCCTCTAACTCCCAGTGCTTCACCTCTTCCCTCAGCCTCGCCCAGGATTTTCCTCAGACGCCACCTCATCAGGGCTACCCTGCAGCCCTAGGGGTCTCTCAGACCTCGCCTTGACTCACCTCTTGCCCCCCAGCCTGACCAAAGCTTGGACCCTTGGACACAGCCTTGTGGGACTTGGCAGGGACAGAAGACCAAGTAAGTGTGGCTGGCGCATTCCTCTTGCTCTTGCCTGGAGCCTCTGGGCCAGCCATGAATGTCCTGAGACGAGGCTTTGCTGCCTCTGGATTCTTACCCGCCCCCACTGGCCATGGACACGGCCATGGCCCCTCGGACCAGTAACTGCCACCATGACAGTCCTGATCATGCACCTGCTGTGTGCCCAGATCTGTGCTGGAGGCTTCACAAGGGTCATCTTTCATCCTCAGACAGCCCTATCAGGCAGATGTCACCCAAATGCAGAGGGGAAAAGAGAGGCTCCAAGAGGTGGCATTATTTGTGCGAGATCACACAGAAGAGTAGACCCCGGCCTAGTTTGGTCCCAGCCCTGCCTCTGACATGCTGTGTGACATGGGTCTGGCACCGACCCTCCCTGGTGCTACCTTTCTCCATCTCAACAAGGAAGGCTGGACTGGACCTTCTCTACAGGCTGAGGCAGGCATTCGTGTACCTGCCTGCCTGGACTGCATTCTGCCTCGAGCAGAAATGCCCACCTCAGGCTCAGACCATAAGGAGAAGCCACCCTAACTCCAGGGGTGGATGTGGGACCCTGGCCTGGCTAGTCAGAGCCCCCCATCTCCCAGGTCACAGTGATTGGTTTGAGATGGGCATGCGATCCAATGAGAGATCTTCCCTGAGGATTTTGCTGGAAAAGTACCATCTTCCTTCTGGGGTTGGTGAGCTCAGCAGATGGACCAGGGGACCTGAGAACATTGCCTGGGGCCCTGGATCCAGCTGTACCTGACACTAGAAAATCTCAATTCTTCAGTTTCATGAGTCCCTAAAATTACTGTATTTGCCAAAATTGCTTTGAGTCTGTTTCTGCTGACTTGAGAAGAGCCCACGCTGATCTGATCCCTGCGAATTCCAAGCCTGGGAGATCATGGCCCATGGTTTGTACACCTCCGAGGCCAGCTGTGTGCCAACAAAGTGCCCAGCAAAATGTATAAAGAAGAGCAGAATTGAGTTGTCGAGGGTAGAGCCAGGGTGGGTCCCAGGCTCACTGCTCTGGGAGGATCCCCCAGTTTGGCCCAGAGAAGTGGTTGGACGAGAGGGGTGGCAAAGGCCAAGGGCACCCTAGGGGAAACAGAGAGGGTCCTGGTGGGGTATCAGGGCCTGGGTCCAGGTGGAGGGGCCTGAGGTCCTGGGAGGAGGTTCAGGAACACAGGAGGTATTAATAATTGCCTCCCACCACCAGGAAACAGGGTCAGCCCTCTCTCACCTCTCCTAGGGTGTACTGGGGGCCTGTGTGCTACCATCATGCCTTCCCCCTGCCCCAGCTCAGTTGAGGGGGAGGGAAGAGCCTCAGGTTCACACTGTTTTAGGCCCTGCCTGGTGTGTAACCCCCACAGAGTCACCCTCCCTCTCCACCCACTCTGAAGGCACCTCTTGTCCATCTCTCCTCCTGCCATGCAGCCATGTATCCATCATTGACGGTTCTCTCTGAGCTAGGCCCTGCCTGCCCAGGGGATGCCCTGGTGAGCCAGAGAGACCAACCCTGGCTCCAGGGCTCAGACCCGCTGGACAGACAGGCAGCTAAATGAGGTAACTGCATGTATCCCAGAGGCAGCTTGGATGGCTCAGGTGCTGTGAGTTAGTGGGGGGCAGTCATGAGGTGCCCTAGACCTTCCGAGGGCTCCCTGTCACCCACGGCCCCTGAACATGACCTTAGCCAGTACTCTCAAAGAGGTCTATGCAGGACTGTGGGTTGTTAGATGCTCCACCACCCCAAATCCTGGGGCTCACGGAGATGCTGGTTATTTGCTCTGCGTGGCCGGCTCGCCTTTCCTGCCGGGCGAACGTCCGTCCCCTGCCGGCCGCAAGGGGGCGCAAGAGGCAAAGCCTTGGCCGGGCACTCCGCCTCCAAGCTGTTCTTAGCCCCTGATTCAAGCCCCCGTCCCCAGTCTTGGCCGATCCTGAAGGGTGCATCGTGACCCTCCGTCCTTTTTCACTTCATACGTTCTTGCTTCCATTTTCTAGAAAGCGAACTAAGGCTCCGCAAGGCCAGATTACCCAGCAACACATCGCATCTGCCTCGACGCTCTGGCCGACTTACCCCCCCCCCCCCCGCCCGGAGTGAAGGGTGTGGGCATGCCCAGACCTAGCTCGCTAAGACTTGCTCCCAGAAATAGGTGGGCAGCCAGGAGAGCGACAGGGAACTCTCCGTGCCACGGGGCATTCAAGTAGGGAGCCTAGCACCCACGGGTGGGGGTAACCTGGAAGGGCTCCCTGGGTTAAGTGTTGGAACTGTCCCCCCCACCCTCCACCAGTCTCCTTCAAATTTGTGGATGGAGTAAAAGGAGGCCCGGGAGGGCGGTGACTTGTCTCCAGTTGGTCCACAGTGGTCAGGATGGGAATCAGACTTGAGTTTTGGCTTTTTGTTCTTAGCCCCTGGTTTTTTGTTTTGTTTTGCGGTACGCGGGCCTCTCACTGTTGTGGCCTCTCCCGTTGCGGAGTACAGGCTCCAGACGCGCAGGCTCAGCGCCCATGGCTCACGGGCCCAGCCACTCCGCGGCATGTGGGATCTTCCCGGACCGGGGCACGAACCCGTGTCCCCTGCATCGGCAGGCGGACTCTCAAACACTGTGCCACCAGGGAAGCCCCAAGTCCTAGTTTTTATTTCAGGCCTGCTGTGTACTCTGAGGGTCCTGACCCTGGGAAGCCCTTTCCTGGCCCCTGCCTCATCACCCAGCAAGGCCTCTGGATGCCCCAAGATTGGTCCGCATGCCCCTACGCTACTCAGACCCTCTCCAGGACTCCAGTTCTTCAAGAAACCCATGGAAACACCCCTTTTGTGCTACCACAACACACGGCCCAGGCTCCGGGAGACAGAGCTGGACAGAGACATTTCTAAACCACGGGGTCAGCGCTCAGGTAGAAGGAGGGATGGGGGTGTCAGAACAACAGATGGGAGGGGGGATAGGTAAGGCTTTTGGAGGAGGAGGGGGCATTGGAGGCCGACCTTGAAACGCTTCTCCCCCCCCAGAGGAGAGACTACTATTGTCCCCATTTTTCACATGAGCAAACAGGCTCAGAGGGGTGAAGTGACTGGCCTGAGGTCACACAGCGAGTGGGAGTCAGAGCTGGGATGGGAACCCAGGGTCCTCGAACCCTGAAGCCCTACCCACTGGACCACACTGTCCTTGCCATGGAGGATCCTTCAAAGGCTTCCCCTGTTGACATTCTGGGAGAGGATCTGGAGAGGGGGACTTGTGGGGAACAGCTTCTACACCTCCTTACCTTCCCATCCCTGTCTCCACCTTCCCCGTCTTCCAGGCCCCTTTCCCAGATCTTCCTCTCTGGCCTTTTCCATTCCCTTCTCCCCCGAAATCTCCTTTTCAACCCCCCAACCTCTTACTCCAGCACCTAAGAGTGTCTCCTCATCTGAGAAGACTGAGGTCGAGACTTTTGATTGGCCCAGTGGGGGGTGTGGGTCCACATGGGGTAACACAGCCAGCGATGGGGGAGGGTATAGGACAGGAACAGGGGTAAAGGCAGAAAGAAGGAGCCATTATAGGAAACGGTGTGAATGATAGAAGATGGTATGGACCGGAATGGGAAGGGTGTTTCCACCATGAGTGGTGGAAGGAGACAACGTGGCAGGGGCAAGAACACAGGAGCAAGCCCCAGTGGTGAGGGGGCAAGAGGTGTGGCCCATAGTGGGCAGCCCCAGCTGGCCCAGCCCGGGCTGCTCCTAGAGCTGCTCCAGCTGCCGCCCTCACGTAACCAGAGCCTGCTTGTTGCGTAAGAGGCAGGCAGGCGGTCTTGGGTAAACAGAGCAGCTCTCGAGGGCCCCAGGCCTCCCCAGCCACCTCCACACTCCCCAAGCCTTGTTCTGTGCCTTTGAGCCCAGGCAGAAGCCCCCAACCTGGCCTAGGCCCTGGTGTGTTCTTGGGACACCTGAGTATCTGGTGTTGGACACTGAAGGGCAGCAAAGATGGGGTGGGAGAGGCAGGAACCCTGATCCCCACCTTTATGACACAGTGTGAACCCTAGTTTTTTTGGTCCAAAGAGAAATCTATGCCCAGGCTGGGGGTCCAAACTGCCCATGTCACAGATGGGGAAACAGGTGTGGGGAGAGGCAGGGTCTCTGTTCCCTTCTTCAGTGTCCCCCACATACTAATATCTCCACATATTCTCCCCTGAGTCCAGGGGTCCAATCACCTCCTGTTGTCTTGTTAGAAGGTGGACACCAGGCAGCCATTGCAACCCACCTGCTCTCCCCTTTCATCTGCCCCAGTGGACCCCCTCCCCCATCTCCAAGCCTCTCTTTGGGTGCCCAGCTCAATCTACTTTCACTCACTGCTCTGGCTTCATCTTCCCCCACCAAAGAATGTTCTGCACTCTTTCTCTGAACCTTTGCAAGTCCTGTTCCCTCTTCTACCACTGGCAAACTCCTACTCATGCTTCAAGGCCCAGTATAAATGCTCCACCCCTCTTTGGGGGAAGCCCTCCCTGACCCCTCTGGCCCAGTTCTGATCCCACAGGGATAGGGAGTATGTGGTAGCTCTGCCTCCTTCAGACTGGGGGCTTCTCCAGGATTGCCCAGTCAAAAGTCATCTTCATCCTGTAATTCTTTCCACCTTGATTCACTCATTAATCCTGCTTTGATCCCCCTCTGGGCCTGGACCTGTGCTGGGTGGTGCTGGGATCCCAGGGAGGGGGTCCAGTCCTGGAAGCTGACCTTTGAAGTGGAGGAGGGCGCCCAGCCACCGAGGGGTCTGTTACCCTCCTGTCGAAGCACGTGGGTCACACATTCAGCTGCAGGAGGCACAGAGCTGGGCGAGGTCCCTCAGCGACCCCAGAGCCCCTCTCTGCAGTCCCTCCATTTGGGTGAGAGCAAGGGTCAGGGTTGACTTCGAGAAAGTCTCGGTGCCTGGGGCTTCAGGTCCCGGGTCGGAGTTACATTTCACTCAGGTTGAAGTTAGTCCAGAGTAGGAGATAGCAGGGGGTTACAGACAGGGTCCGAATTAGGGTCAGGCTCAGCAGGTCAGGGTCGCCCACTGACATCGGGGGAAGCCTGGCAGGTCTGAACCAGCTCCCTCCCGGGCCCCCCTCCCTCATTATACTATTCCCCACCTCAGAGTCGTCCCGCGTCTGAGTCCCGGGCCCCAGAACTCCCGGGACCCGGCCACGCCCGAGTGCCCGTCCGTCGCAGCCCGTGGCACGCCCTCTATGCAAATTTAAGCCCCGCCCAATCAGCTCCCGGGGGCGGGGCCGCCCACTCCGAAGGCCCCTGCGGCTGCCGGGCGCTCGGGGTTCTGAGCTGCTTCCTCCAGGTCGGTGCGCGAGCGTCCAAGGGTCCAGGTGTAGCAGGTGCGTGTTGCGTTGGGCCGAGGTTTTTGCGGTGTCCTTTGAATGGCATCTGTGGGCTGGGTTGAGTTTGAAAGTCCGAATGTCCTGCTGTACGAGGGAGAGTTGTGTCTAAGAGGTGTGCAGTCCTAAGATTGTGAGTTTGAGAGGTTATGTGTCCTGGATTTGTGTGTCCAAAGGGTATGTGTCCAAGGGGTGTGAGTCTGAGGGTTGTGTTCGGGGGGTGGGGAGGTCAAGGGTTGTGGTTCTGAGAGGTTGTGTGTCCGAAAGGGTGAGTGTCCCAGGGGTTGCATGTCTAGGAGTTATGTCTGAAGGAGTGTGTGTCATGTCTGAGGGGTTGTGTGTCCAAAGGGCATGTGTCTGAGGGTTGTGTCAGTTGGGGAATTGTGAGTCCAAAGTTGTGGTGCCATGAGCCCCTGGTATGCGACTGTGAGTTACAGTGGTCCCCTTTCCTGGGTCACATCCCTTTGTGCACCCTGGAGCCCCCTGTGCACAACCACGACCCCATGCCTTCCTGCTGTTGGTGTGCCCTTGTGTGTCGCGGCCCCAGACCTGCAAGTGGCATGACATCCACGTGTGCCTGTGACCGCCATGACCCTCATCCACCCCATGGGGTTTGCACCTCATGCAGTGAACGTGGGGCCTCAGCTGGGCCCACAGGATGCCTTTGTGGCTGAGGGCAGGATGGTGGGCCCAGAGCCCTGAGTGGGGCACCACAGCTGCCTGGGCCACTTCCTCCCCGTGCCTCAGTGTCCCATCTGGGCCATGGGTATAGGAAGGATAGTCACAGCCCTCCGAGGTTGTCAGCACATGACAAGCCCGTGGCTGCGTTACTTTCATGGTCATGGTCCCCACCCTCTGCCTCTCTCAGGGTCCAGGGCAGCAGACGTTGCCAACTGGGGTCCCTGGCTATTCCCAGTCCCCAAGCTGCAGACCCAAGAAGTCAGAAATAGCTGAGGCCTTCTGCCTGACCAGCTGAGAATCCTCACTGGGGAAGGTCAGGACCTCTGGATCTTTGGCGTCGGGGATGAGAACTTTCAGGCTCTTGGGGTAAAGGAAACGGGGTTCAAAAAAGTATTTAGACTTGGAAGGACAAGTGTATGGGGTTTGATTTCAAAGGTCAAAGGAGCTTTGGGAGAAGTCAGCCTTGCTCCCTCCTGTCCCCATACCTGCCTTCCACTACCTGTCTGAGTCCAGGAGTGAATCTTGGCGTCCAGGGAATGGAATTTTGGGACATTTAGGGTCCTGGGGTCTCACCTGCGAGAGCTGGGAACTCGCTATCTGGTCTGAAGCTGCCACTTTGCAGGAGGGAAGACTGAGGCCAGGTGGAAACACGCAGGCCCCTCAGAGAAAGGACGGGCTCAAGGCTGCCCCTCAGCCCCTAGGAGAACTAAAGCCAGGAGTGAGGTGCCCCAGCTTCCTCTCTCCTCTCTGTGTGACCTCAGACAAATCGCTACCCCTTTCTGACCCTGTGACCTGAGCAGTTTGAGCCCGATCTTACTTCCCATCTCCAACTAATGATTGATTTCATTAAATCATTACCCAACCAGGCAGACATCTAGAAAATGCAAATTAGAGGAGAAAGGGAATTAAAATCATTTGTCACCCCAACTCAGATGCAATGAGTATAGACATGTTGGGGGTCTGACCTTCTGGAATATTAGAGGCACATATGCACCTGGAGACAGATGTCATTTGTCAGAGAGTATTTATCACACTCCTGGGATCCCATGTGGGGTTGGAGAGGTCACCCCAGCCCAGGCCCATGAATCCGAGTGGGGTGTACACAGTGGTTGGGTCCCATTTCTCAGCCTCCCAAAGGTCCTCGCTGAGCCTGCATCTTGTGGGGGGGGGGGCTTGTGAGGCTGCTCACTGGCCCCAGGGAACTCAGGAATGAGTGTCTCAGATCCCACTGGTGCCCAGGACCACTTCCCAGACTGGGTCGGCGAGGGTGAATTTGGGGCACGGCCGGAGAACCCTGTGGTATAAGCCCACGCTTGAGCGAGGATCTGGGGTCCCACCGTGTGGCCCTGGGAAGGAGCCTGCTTCCTCCTGTATAAAACAGGGCAGCCGTCTCCGCTTCACTGGGCTATCTGAGTCAAGCTGGTCCTGCGTGTAAATGAGGGGGAGCATGGGCCCGGGCAGACAGCAGGCACTCAGTAACAGGAGGGGCCCTCCAAACTATGACCGAGTGGATGTGCCTGTGAGCCCCATCCAGGCCCACCCGCACCCCACCCTCCGCCAGGGGCCAAGCAAGCCTCAGGCCTGTCAGCTTTCCTGTCCTGATCTCCAGGTTCAGGTTCACCAGAGGTTGAGGTGGGGTCCTCGGAAGGGAACAGTCCAGGCAAGTTGTGATAATGAGTCACTGCTGTGGGCACAGGCCTGCCTCTGTCCAGTTTCCACAATCAGAGCCCCGACCCTCTCCCACTGGATGCTGTCCTGGCCTCCTGCTCCCAAAGGACTTCTCACCACAGCAGCCACGGAGTCTGCTGAAAATCCTGAACTGCACCGCAGCCACCCCCCACCCCCGTTCATACACCCTCCATGACTCTCCATTGCTCTACAGCCCACTCTTTCACCCTGATCCCCAAGGCCCCTTGCAGCCTCCCTGCCCTCTTCTGTCTCCAGATGCCCCTTGCTCACCCATACCTGGCAACACCATCCACGCCTGCACCTGGAACCCACCCAGCACATTCCCACCTCAGGACCTTTGCACCTGCCATTCCTTCCACCAGGCAGTCTCTCACCCACACCCCTTCATGGCTGGTGTCCTCTAGTCCTTGAGATCCCCTTTTCAAAAAGTCCCTTCTGGCCCATCTTTCCAAAGCAGCTCCCTCCCCTGCCACCTCCCCCACTGCCTCCCCCTATAGCTGTGGTCCCCAACCTTTTTGGCATCAGGGACCGGTTTCATGGAAGACAATTTTTGCACAGACTGGGGGCAGGGGGCATGGTTCAGGTGGTAATGTGAGAGATGGGGAGCGGCAGATGAAGCTTCGCTTGTTCGCCCTCCACTCCCCTCCTGCTGTGCAGCAGGGTCCCTAAGAGGCTGCAAATGGTAGCGGTCCACAGCCCGGGAGTTGGGGACCCCTGCCCTGTAGAATTTCATTGGTGAGGGCTCTGTCCCTGACAGTTTACGTGTCTGTCGTCTCCCCCACCAGACTGGGCAATGGGAAAGGTCAGACGGGTCTGTCCACTCCCTGCCCTTGCGTCCCTGGCACCTTGGTCAGCTCCCAGACATTTCTTGGGGAAGAAAGTGGGGACCAGGGATACCTCAAAGGCCCCATCTTGGGTTCCCCACTGGCTGCGTCTTGGGTCTGCTGGGCTATGGGCTGAGTGTCTTCCTCTCAGCTCTGACAGATGTGCTAATTTCCCAAGCTGGGAGGTCTGGGCCTCTGGGGATGAATTTCTGGGGCCCTACGGGGAGATCTTTCTTTGGAACAAAGAAAGAGAAGCCTCGGGTTGTTCCTGCAGCTGCCACCGCAGCTTAGGGGACATCTTTGGGGGCCTTCAGTGGCCGAGGGCTCTGACCTGTGTGAGATAGCAGAGTTGGGTTCTGAATGTATGGTCTCTCTCAGCGCCAGGGGTAGGAGTCCCAAGCCCCACGGGAGGTGGGATGGGGCACGTCTCCATTTGCAGTGGCCATGACAGAGAAAATGGCCTTCCTGGCAGGACCTTCAGTGGACAGTGAGGGCAGCCAGGTCCTGCATGACCCCGGGACATAGTTTCCTTCCACGGCAGGCACTGGAACCTTCAGAGGGTCAGCCCCTTGGCCTGAGAGAAGCATGAGCACCATCCAGTGGGCTGTCGTGCTGTGGGCTGTTTAGAGAGGAGTGGGGGAGCAGGGGCCCCCTCAAACTGGTGGCCTGTGGGCCAGATGGGACCTCAAATTTGTTTTGTGAACCGTGAGGTATTTAAAAGAAAACGGAACCCGTTGCTGATGTTTCTTCCGTTTGTTAAGCAGTTGTTTGCTCATTCATTCAAGGAAGGGTGATTGCGGACCTACTGTGTGCCGGGCATTGGGAAGGCTCCATCCTTGCCCTCGTGGAACGGACATCTTAGTGGGGCAACAGGATCATCAAAGAAAGTAACAAAGAAGCACCAAAAATATCTGGTAGGACTAAGTGACACAGGGAAAGAGAAATCTGGTCTGGGGAAATTAGCACCTCTAGAAAGAGAGATTTCTGCCCAGGCTTGAAGGACATGTAGCAGCGTCTCAGACCTGGGTGAGTCTGAGAAGGGCGTTCCGGGGAGAGGGCACAGCGGGGGCAAAAGCCTGGCAATGGGAAAGTGGCAGGTCTGTCTGGGGCTGGTGTTTCAGGTGCCTGGAAAGGGGCGGAAGGTGAGCTGGGAATCTGCTGGTAGATGAGGCCTGTCTAAAGTAGAGGGACACGTGGGTGAGTGCCTGAGGCGCCCCCAGGGCCCGTTGTACAAATGGGGAAACTGAGGCTTGGAGCATGTCAGGCAATGAGTGTACAGTGGAGTCGGTACCCCCATCTGGCTGTGCCCATAGCCACAGCCAGGCCATCATACCTCTCAGCTCATGGAGCAGGCCTGGGGAGGGGTCTGTGGAGGTGGGTCTGAGGGTCCCCCACTGGACCTCCATTTCCCCATGAGTGCCAGAGAGGTCTATAAACAAAGGGACCCCCGCAAAGGACCTCCTCCAGCTGGAACATTCTGGGTTTCTGGGATTCAGAGCCACACGTGGGTAACACACCCCACCCTCAGACCCCCACAGTCCCCAGGAATACCCCGAAGATCCCCTCAACCCCCTGCCACCTTGCACCAGCATAGCTTGTGTTCCCCATGCAGTGTCCGTACGTGCGATCCCTGAGATCTTCACACCCCACCCTCAGAACCCCCAGCCCTGAACACACATCTCTCCCCTGGGGGGTGCTCCCACCCTGCCTCAGGAAGCCAGAGGGTAGGCGATACCCCTGCAGGGGATAGAGGCCCTATCTGTGTCTGGGGGCCTGCTTATAATGGGGGACTAGCATGGATTTGGGGAGTCTACATGTGTTTGGGGAGCTCTGTGTGTGTCTAGGAGGGTTGCATGTTGTTGGGGGTTGTGTGTTTGGGGGCGTCTGCATATACTGGGGGGTTTGTGTACATTCGAGGGATCGGCAGGTGTTGGGGGACTCTGTGTGTGTCTGAGGGGTCTGCATGTAGTTGGGCATCTGCGTGTGCAGAGGCCTCTGTGTGTGTTTGGGGGATGTGTGTGTTTGGCAAGCCGTGTGGGTTTGGGAGGGGTCTGCATGTATTGTGGACTGCATGTGTTTTGGGGACTTATGTATGTGGGTGTTAGGGGTGATGCATGTGTTTGGGGGGGGTCTCCCTGCGAGGGGAATCTCCCAACCCCCCCATCTGTACGTAGGAGGAAAGAGCTTTCTCCCTGACCCCCTGTCCCCAGCACCCTTCCTGGGTCTGCCCGGGGCCCTCACTCTGAGCTGGGCACCCCAGGGCTGAGGAGAGGTGACCCCAAGGCCTTCTGGGAGGGGTCAGGCCCAGTGATGGCAAAAGCTGCCTGCATAGAGAAAGAGGGCGATATTATCTCCAGAGAGCCCCCCAACTCAGGGAGGTGTCGCCGACTCTCCCCATCTTTTGGGGTAGGAAGCTGAGACCCAGAGAAGTTTGGTTGCACAGTAGTCACTGCTAGAGCCCGCCTTCTCCCCAGGGCAGGTGAGGGACTCCAGGGGCTGTTGTGGGCTGAGCCAGCCCCTAGGTCACCCACAGTGCCCCCCCCCACTACCTGGGCCACCATCTCCCCAGGCTCCCAGGGGAGGAGGCGGCCCAGGACCCTGGCTCGGGGAGGAGGGGTGTCGCCAGCAGCTGGGGTGGGAGCCGCTGGAGCCCTCAAGAGAGGGGAGGGGGGGTCCCGACTTTCCAAGGGGCTCTTCCTGTCGCCTGTAATGAGGTACTTGGGGAGCAGGTGATGAAACCACCGCCTGGGTTGCGTGAGGCGGGGCCACCGGCCTGATTTGCTGCAGGGCCCAGGAGCAGTGCCCCCTCCCCGCTTCGCCGCGTCCCGCGGGCCCTCATCTCCCCCAGGCCACCCACCTGCCTCTCACTTCTCTTTTCCTCCTCTCCTTTCCTCGCCGGCCTGGGTCCCCCACCAAACTGAGGCCTCTGAGCTCAAGGGTCTGGCAGCGTGGCTTTGCCACTTGTCCCTCCATTAAAGACCCACTGGGAGGCAAGAAGGGGAACTTGACTCTTCCTGATCTTTTCTCTCAAACCTCACTGCAAAGCCTTTGATATCAGGATTCTGTGACCCATTTTGTGGGGGAGGAAGTAGGGGTCTGATGTCTCCCAGCGTGTCACAGTAAGTGTCACTGTGGTCTTGCAAGATGGCACGCTGACTCAGCATCCCCAGTTCCAAGGCCCCTCTTCCTTCTGGCTTCTGGGAGGCCAGAAGCCAAGGTTGATAGATCCCTCCACTGCCCCCTCCTCCCCAGCTGGTGGGAGAAGGATTCTCCCTCCCATTTACAGGTGAGAAAACTGAGTCCTTCCACAGGGAGAGGCCAGCAGTGAAGGGTCAGTGGGAGGGTGGGATTCCTTCCAGACCCCCATCTCCATCACCAGGGAGCTAAGAGACCTCGTAGAGAGAGATGACAGTCATGGCCTGAAGGACTGCAGCGGTGTTTGTTGATGGACTTAGTGACCACAGGTATCACCTTAGAGGGTTTATGATGCTCCAGGCACTCATGAAATCTTCCTTTGTACCCCTAGTTCCCCCCTCCAGAACAACGCTCAGGCCTGAGGCCCCAGGCCCCCTACCAACCCCAGGCATATGCCACCAGCACATCCTGTCCCCTTGGTCGCCAAACAATCCATCCTGTTCTGCCTACCTGCAACCCCCGTCCCAGTTCAGGCCCCACATCTCCCACCTAGACACCTGCCCCAGCCTCTCCCGGCCACCTTGCTCCTGCGCAGACAGATGCTGTTTCTCATGGCAGCCACGACTAGGGACAAGGTTTGTTTTGGGTTTTGTTTTGGTTTTTGTTTTTTTGGCCGCGACGCACAGCATGTGAGATCTTAGTTCCCAGACCAGGGATCGAACCCATGCCCCCTATAATGGAAACATAGAGTCTTAACCACTGGACGTTCAGGGAAGTCCCCAGGGATGAGGTTTTTAAAAAAATCTTTTGGTTGAGATAAATCACATAGAGAAAAATGCAAAAATCGTTGGAGTAGGGCTAAAAAATTTGCACAAACTGAACACATCTATGTATCCAGGTCCTGGCCCGGGGAACAGGACACCCCAGTCCCCGGACTCCCGCTGTCCTGTCACAGTACCTGCTCCAGGTGGCCACTGTGCTCATATCCATCACTGTAGGTGAGTTTTGCCTGTTCTGGAACTTCATATAAATGGAATCACATGGTGTGTCCTCTCTAGGGAGCCCAGTATTGCTGAACTGGCACATGGTCTGGGAGATTCACCTGTGTGGTGGCATGGACGTGGAATGCATCCTTTTTCTGTGCTGTATAGTAGTCTTGCATAGAATCTACCAAAAATCATTTACCAGTTCTCCCATTGAGGGCATTTGAGTTGTTTCCAATTTGGGGCTCTGACAAATGAGACTGCTGAGAACATTCTTGTCTGTGTCCTTTGGTAAAACACGGACACTTTTCTCTTAGGTGAATGTTGAAGGGAAGCATTGCTGGGTCAAAGGGTAGATGCATGTTCAGCTTTAGTAGGTGCCAGACAGTCTTCCAGAGTGGCTCTACTTCTTTCTTTTTCCACCAGCAATGCATGGAAGTACAAGGGGATTATTTAAACTGTAAAATCATATCCTGACCCTCCCCTGCCTCCAAACTCTCTGTGGCTCCCTAATGCCCTCAGAGTAAAACCCACACTCGTCACTGTGGCCCACAAGGACCTATGTGATCCAAGTGCCACAACTCTCCCCACCACCAGTCCCCTCCCCTCTCTCCCTTGCTCGCACTGTCCAGCCATAGAGATTTCTTTGCTTTTTTTCAAAATGCCAAACTCGTGATCACTCTGAGCCTTTGCCCTTGCAGTTCCCCCTGCCAGGAACACCCTTGCACCAGATCTCCCCACAACTGACTCTTCCTTTGCTTGGCTGTGTCTTTCTTGGTCTTTGGGTCTCAGTTCAGATGTCACCTCTTCAGAGAGATCTTCCTTGAAATCCCTGGCTTCTAACATTGCCCCTTTCGTGGTCAATACTTCTCTCTTTTTAGACTTAGGTTCTGACCTACAAGAGCTTCATAAAATGACTTGGGCAGTTCCCATTGTTTTCAAAGGTCTGAGGTAGTTTAAAGAACATTTCACTTTCCTGTCCTTTAAGATTTGATAAAATAACCATAAAACTGTCGGGGCCTGTTGTCCTTTTAATGGTAGGTCTCAAGTCACTTTTCTAATCTTCTGTGGTCATTGGTCTACTTAAGCTTTCTACTTCTTTTGAGGTCAGTTTATCACAATGGTTGGCACTTGATAAGTGCCAAGTATGGGGGGCAAAGAAAGGGGTGGGAGGTACTGGACTCTTGACTTCAAATGCCCACTCCCCTGTCCATCTGCTCAGGGCCCCATCCAGCCCTTCCACTGAAGCCCAACTACATGCTTCCTCCTTTGAGACGCCCTCTTGGATTCCTCCTGACTCTTCTTCCCTTTCCTGGGTCGATGAGTCCACCTGTGCCTCTCTGCTGGGCAGATGCCACAAGCTCTCTGCTTTCTAGCTGGACATTGGTGGGGGTGGAGGGGACATGCGCACAGAAGAGCACTCCCCTAACCTCAGCCTCCCCCCTCGTGCTCTGCAGATTCAGCACGCATCATCACCTCCCCCCAGCAGTTCCGGTCACGCCAACATCTGGAGAAGGGGCCGCCAGGTCTGTCTGCTGCCTGGGGTGGGGATTTGCATGTGAGTACAAATATATATGCACACCCTGGGCCTTCCGCCTGCCTCCGCATTCCTTGGCTGGCCCTTCACACCTGGGCCTGAGGCAGGTCAACGCTGAGTGGCTGGATTTGCATGCCTGTGTATTTCTGGGTAGGGAGTCAGCTGGGGGAGTCTGAGAGGAAGTTGTTGAGGGAAGCTGGGGGGAGTTCAGATGTGTCCCTGTTGACCTGCTCCCTTCACCAAATCTTCCCAGTCACCCCTCTGACTTGTCCTGAGGGTCTTCCAGTCTTGGGGAGAGGGAGAGAGCTGGATATACGACCCCCTTAGCCCCACAGAGTCAGAACTGGAGGGGATGGATGGAGGCTCTGGGAGACCAGAGTGAGGGCAGGGAGGGCTTCACGGAGGAATGGATTTTTTTGAGCTAGGTTTCTGAAATGTGTATCAGAGTTGGCCAGGTGCAGAAGGGGCAACAAGGGCTTTTCAGGCAGAGATATTTTGTTGGAGGTAGAGAACGGTGGGCAGGAGCTGATTGGGGCAGGGCCTTTCTTACTTTTTAAAAAATTTATTTTATTTATTTGGCTGCGCCGGGTCTTAGTTGCAGCACGCGGGATCTTCATTTCAGTGTGCAGGATCTAATTCCGTGACCAGGGATTGAACCCAGGCCCCCTGCATTGGGAGCGCAGAGTCTTTTTTTTTTTTTTTTTTTTTTTTTTATTTTTTTCTTTCTTTTTATTTATTTATTTATTTATTTTTGGCCGTGTGGGGTCTTCATTGCCGCGCGTGGGCTTTCTCTAGTTGCGGCGAGCGGGGGCTACTCTTCATTGCGGTGCACGGCCTTCTCATTGCAGTGGCTCCTCTTGTTGCGGAGCACAGGCTCTAGGTATGTGGGCTTCAGTAGGTGTGGCACTCGGGCTCAGTTGGCTGTGGCTCATGGGCTCTAGAGCGCAGGCTCAGTAGTTGTGGCGCACAGGCTTAGTTGCTCCACGGCACATGGGATCTTCCAGACCAGGGCTCAAACCCTTGTCCCCTGCATTGGCAGGCGGATTCTTAACCACTGGGGAGCGCGAAGTCTTAAGCGCTGGACCACCAGGGGAGTCCCTGGGACAGGGCCTTGAATGGCAGGCTGAGGACTGAAGCTTCCTTCCTCCTGAGGGCAGTGAGGGGCCGTGAGGAGTGCTTGAACAGTGAAGGGACATGGTCAGCTCTGTGCTGGGTGGATCCCTCAAGGACCAGGGCAGGGGATGACTTTGGTTCCTGGGTGAGGATTGGGGGCTCCAAGGTCATCAAAGTTCAGAAGACTCAAACCCCTGTGTGAGCCCATCTTTACCTGTCAGGCCTGGCTCCAGAGATGGCAGAGGACCTAGTGGCTTCTAGAGGACCCAAAGAGCCCTAGAGTACAGTGACTTAAAGTGCAGGATTCAGGCATAGCACAGAGGGGGCCTCACCCCCAGTCTCTGCCCAGAGGGACACAGCCCTGGCCTCCCGGTAGTTTCCTGTCATCTCTACCCCTGCCCCCAACTGTCCTGCTTCCCATGGCAGCCATGGCCAAGTTTTTAAAGTCCTGTGCCTTCTTTTTTTTTTTTTTTTTTTTTTTTGTGGTACGCGGGCCTCTCACTGTTGTGGCCTCTCCCGTTGTGGAGCACAGGCTCCGGACGCGCAGGCTCAGCGGCCACGGCTCACGGGCCCAGCCGCTCCGCGGCATGTGGGATCTTCCCAGACCGGGGCACGAACCCGTGTCCCCCGCATCGGCAGGCGGACTCTCAACCGCTGCGCCACCAGGGAAGCCCCAAAAGTCGTGTGCCTTCTTGCTCAAAGCCCTCCCACGGCTGTATACTTCTCTTAGACCAAAACCCACAGGCCTCCCTGCAGCTCAGAGGACCCAGAGTGGCCCTGCCTCTGCAGCCTCTCCTGCTGGCCTCCTCACTCCAGTCTTATTGATGCATCTCCTCCCTCCTGAGGGCCTTTGCACCTGCCACTCCTTCTGCCTGGAACTTACTTCCTGTCTGGCTCTTGGGTCTCAGTTCAGAGAAACCCCCCCTGACCTTCTGACTCTTGGGGCTCCCCCATTATGTGAACCCTGCCCTAGCCAGGATGTCCTTGTCTAAAATGGGGACAGATTGAGAAGGGGCCAGAGTTGATCTTCCAGGCCCAGAGACTCATGTCCAAGTCCCATGTTCCCATGGGACCCCAGGCTTGGGGGCATTTCCTGAGTCATCTTGGCACCGAGACCTCCCGGCCAGTGCCCGTCTTCTGTCCCCAGGGACCTGTCAGGGCGGGGATAACGCACCCCAGCCGTGGGAACTAGCCTGATTCCAGCCGGGGATTAAAATTAGCCCCAGAGGTTAAATTTAGCAAGTCAAGCTGGAGCTGGGGGGCTGAGATGGGGGCTTTCGTTGGCCTGGGATTTGCATAGCTGTGACCACTCAGAGACCCAACCCAGAGAAGGTGGAGGGTGTGTCTGGGGTCACACAGCGGGCCACATATGACAGACTGGGGCATCTCATACTTCCAGCCCTGGGTCTGTGGGAAGATGAGGCACCCTGCTCAGACCCCTCGGGCTGGGGTGTGGGAAGCAGGTATGGCTACTCCCAGAGACAGACCTACATTTCCCTATACTTCCCAAGAGCTCATTCCCAGGCCTTGTGCCAGGTACTCTGTATTTCATACCCACCCCATTCACAGAACAGCAAACTGAGGCCGAGGGAGAGGCCTCCCTTGCTAAAGACCGCTCTTCTGTTCAGAGGCTGGCTGAGACCTGAGAGCAGACCCACTTCACCCTGGGCAGGCCTCAGCCACCTATGACATGGGAGGGATGGGGGAGTGGTGTGTGGTCATAGAGTTGGCAGAGGGGATCTCGGGGGCCATGGAGCGGCTGTCTGTATAGTGGGGTGGGTGCCGCTAAACAGGCAACATGATTCTTTGATTCCAAGGAGTCCTGCATGAGGGCTGCTGGGAAAGTCCTGGACCGTGTCTTGGGTACATGCTGCCCTCACTGAGCTGCCCATTCTCACCCTTGGGGCCCCCACCAGGGAAATCCAAGATCCCCACGAGGAAGGTCCAGAGTTTCTCTCCAGTTTGCCTGGGCCCACCCCATCCCCCAGTCTGAGGGTTCCAAGCTTAAGTCTTTCCAGGGCATTCCCCCCTCCTCCCGCTGGATGGTGGGGCAGGGATAGGGTTTCTCTTATGCTTCCCCCCAACTTTTTATTTTATTTTTATTTTTTGGCCATGCCATGCAGCATGTGGGATCTTAGTTCCCCGACCAGGGATCGAATCCGTGCCCGCTGCACTGGAAGCGTGGAATCTGAACCACTGGACCACCAGGGAAGTCCCCCCCAACACACAATTTTTAAAATAGAAATCTATAATCACTGAGGGAGAAATGTTAGAAAATTCAAAAGATCAAAAAGGAAAAAAAAAAAAAAGACAAAAAGCCTACACATTGTATGATTCCATTTATACGAAGTGTCCAGAACAGGCAAATCCGTAGAGAACATAGATTAGTGGTTGCCAGGGGCTGAGGGGAGGGGAATGGGGAGTGGCTGCTAATGGGGCTGGGGTCTTTTTTTGGGAGGATGAAAATTTTCTGGAACTAGATAGATGTGATGGTTGTACAACGTCGTGGATGCTCTAAATGCCACTGAATTGCACACGTTAAAATGGCGAGTTTTATGTTATGTGAATTGCATCTCAATTTTTAAAAACGGGAAAAAACTCACCCATAAATTTCCACCCAGCGTTGACTCCCAGATTGAGCATTTCCTTCTAGTCTTTTTTCCACTCTCAGTACAGTTTTTCTTTTGTTGTTGTTGTGTTTTTGCGGTACGCGGGCCTCTCACTGTTGTGGCCTCTCCCATTGCGGAGCACAGGCTCCAGACGCGCAGGCTCAGTGACCATGGCTCACGGGCCCAGCCGCTCCGCGGCATGTGGGATCTTCCCGGACCGGGGCACGAACCCGTGTCCCCTGCATCGGCAGGCGGACTCTCAACCACTGCGCCACCAGGGAAGCCCCTCAGTACAGTTTTTAAATATATGTTTTATATATTTTTAATATATGTTTTCTGGTAACCACAGCCCTCAACCTTGCTCATCAAAGGGCTATTGTGGGATTGAATGAGTTCAAAAGTGTCTGCTGTGTGGACCAGGCTTACTTTCAGAGGCTCAGGATCACTGAGCACCACTGGGTACCAGCACTGGATGGCCCTCCAACCTGGCCTATTGAGAACTTTTAAGCTGTCGCCAGTATTCATAACAGCAGTGCATACACAGCACCTGCCGTCTGCAAGGCAGATCTGAATGCCCTTTGTGGGTTAGCTCATTTTATGCTCCAGCAGCACTGGGCAATGCACCACACTGTTATCCCCGCTGCACAGACACGGGGTCAGGCTCCCTCTAGGTCCCACAGTTACCAGCTTGTTTTGCTTTAAAGCTTCAGGTGGGGGCACCCATACCTCTCAATCTTTCCCCCTTGGTCAGCCTTCTCCTTATAAAACATTGATCTGAAAGTGTTCAATGAGCATTTGCTGCATCCTGGGCTGGTCGAGGGTGTGGGCTGTGGGGATGACCCAGCCTGCCTTGATCTCCCCCATCATCTCCCTTTCAGCACCTGGCAGGGGCAGGAGGAAGATAGGGGGTAGACTGGGGTGCCTGTCCCCACTCTCCACCCACCTACTCTGTCCTCTTCTCCTCCCCACCTCAACCCCCAGACCAAGGACACTCCACCCAGCCTGGGACAATGGGGAGGAAGAAAATTCAGATCTCACGCATTCTGGACCAAAGGAATCGGCAGGTGAGTTCAGTGGGTGGGCCAGTGGTTCGGGGAAAGGCATTCCTGGCAGGGGACATGGCCTGGGCAAAGGTCTGGCCATCTGGGAGAACTGCAAGGGAATAAGGAGACTTGATGCAATGTCAGGAGTTTGAGATGTAGCCTTTACTCATTCTCATGATGATTAATTCACTGATTCCCCTTGATGACTGGAGCCCCAGTCACAGGGGAGGTGGAACTCAATACAAATACACCCAACTCAAAGCGCTGGACCAGAGAGAGACACAGAACTGGGGAAGCTCAGAGAGGGAGTGTGGGCTCTGCCTGGAGGCCAAGGTAAACTTACCAAAGGAGAGGACATTTGGGCTGGGTTTTGAAGCATCGATAGGAGTTTGCCATGTTAAGAAGTGAGAAGGAGTAGTATAGCCAGAAAGAACAGCACATGCAAAGGCATGGAATCACAAGGCATGTTCAGGCAACAATTAGGCCCCTCCACCTCCCCTCTCACCATCCCAAATCTTTGTCTTCTCCTGCCCCGCCTGTGGGTCCTGGGTCCAGGTGACATTTACCAAGCGGAAGTTTGGGCTGATGAAGAAGGCCTATGAGCTAAGTGTACTCTGCGACTGTGAGATCGCCCTCATCATCTTCAATAGCGCCAACCGCCTCTTCCAGTACGCCAGCACGGACATGGACCGTGTGCTACTGAAGTACACAGAGTACAGTGAGCCTCACGAGAGCCGCACCAACACCGACATCCTTGAGGTACCCCTGGGACCCACCTCCCTGGCCTCATGAAGCCCAGCACACTCTGCTCACTCAGAGCCTAGGGACTCTTGGTTTGCACAAAAGATGAGCGTTGCAATTTGGCTTTGCTGCTAGTCAAAGCAGGTTTGGGGTAATAGAGTGTCCCTTTTAGGGGCAACTTCCTGGATAGTGGAAATAAAAAACATCGAGGGCCCCACTATGTGCCCCTCACACACATCATCTCATTTGCTCCTGTTACCCATTTGGTGAGTACAGACACAGAGAAGAAAAGGTACCACAAAGCAAACAGACCTCACTGAGGTCCAGGAATGTTTTTTTTTTTTTGCGGTACGCGGGCCTCTCACTGCTGTGGCCTCTCCCGCTGCGGAGCACAGGCTCCGGACGCGCAGGCTCAGCGGCCATGGCTCACGGGCCCAGCCGCTCCACGGCATGTGGGATCTTCCCGGACCGGGGCACGAACCCGTGTCCCCTGCATCGGCAGGTGGACTCTCAACCACTACGCCACCAGGGAAGCCCCAGGACTGTTTTTGCTTGAGCTGCTGTATCCTCAGGAGAAAGAGGCAGGAGCAGCCCCTGCATTATCTGGGCAGCCCTCACACCCACGACCCAGGATGGGCAAGATCACTGTCACTTTGGATGCGGGCATCTTTACCCAGGGCGGGAAGCTAAAGCCACTGGGCTGGAGAGAGCAGCGGGCTAGGACTGCACCCAGGAAGCCCCAATCTGGCAGAGGGTGGGGAGAAGCTGGCACAGGAGAGGCAGGGGTCCAGGAGTGTGCTGGTCACTGCTCCTATGTGGGTGGCAGCTTAGGAGAACCTATAAAGTTGTCCTCAGGTGCTCAGTCAGCTGACATTTATTAAGCACCTACTGCACGCCAGGCTCCGAGGCTGCACATGGGTGCAGAATGGAGGAACTGAATCACACTCAGAAGCAGTGTTAGGATAATGCCAGCAGGCCTGGGTGCATCTCGGCCTCTACTGTGTGACCCGGGCCTCTCTGGTCCCAGGGCAGGACAGTCCCTCTCTCACACACAGTTGGAACTTACTAGGTGATAACTCACTGGGGTTTTTGGCTGGAGCAGGCTGTGCTTGCACCCTGCCTGCCCACAGAGCTGGATGGGATAGGTCCTCCCCTCTCCCGTAGAACCAGGTTCCTTGGCCAGGATGGGGGGAGTGTCACCCTTTTGTCTCCCCCTTCCACAGACACTGAAGCGGAGGGGCGTGGGCCTTGATGGACAAGAGCTAGAGCCAGAGGAGGTGATTGAGGGGCCAGGAGAGAAGCTGCGGAGGCTGGCAGGTGATGGGGGTGACCCAGCCTTGCCCCGACCCCGGCTCTATGTAAGTGACTCCCTGCCCCGCCATGAATGGGGCCCTTCCCCCACTTCTGAGGTCCAAATGGCTGAGGCCGAGATTGAGAGAGAGACTTAATTTGGGGACAGGTTTCTGCCTGGGTGGGCAGAGAAGGCTTCCTGGAGAAGTGGGCATTATAGCAGGGGCTTTGAAGGATGGAAAAGAGTTCAACGGGCAGACAGTTCCTTTCTTTTTTTTTTTTTAATTTTAATTTTAATTTTTGGCTGCGTTGGGTCTTCATTGCTGTGCGCGGGCTTTCTCTAGTTGTGAGTGGCAGCTACTCTTTGTTGTGGTGCGTGGGCTTCTCACTGCAGTGGCTTCTCTTGAGGTGGAGCTCAGGCTCTAGGCACGTGGGCTTCAGTAGTTGCAGCATGCAGACTCATTAGTTGCGGCACACGGGCTTAGTTGCTCCGTGGCATGTGGGATCTTCCCGGACCAGGGCTTGAACCCGTGTCCCCTGCATTAGTAGGCAGATTCTTAACCACTGCACCACCAGGGAAGTCCCAGTTCCTTCCTTTCTTTGATTCATCAAACACCCTGGGAAGCCCCCTCAGTGTCAACCCTATGCTGATTAAGAAGCCTCAGCTCTGGGCCTAGCTGTCAAGGAGCGACAGAGGCAGACACAGGCTCCCCCAGCCATGTGGCGTTAGGCCAGAGGGAGGAGTAGTGAGGACTTATGGAAGGTGGAGGCTGGCGACTGAACTCATTGGGATTTTCTGTCTTGGACTTGATGCCCTCATTTCCACATTCCTCAGCCAATCCTGTCCTCTCTGCCCTCAGCCAGCAGCTCCCACTATGCCCAGCCCTGACATGGCATATGGGGCCCTGCCCCCACCAGGCTGTGACCCCAGTGGGCTTGGGGAGGCCCTGCCTGCCCAGAGCCGCCCATCCCCCTTCCGTCCAGGAGCCCCTAAAGCTGGCCCCCCAGGTAAGCATGGGGCATAGGCCCTGGGGGAGGAGGGGTGGCGGTCCCAGGGGGGCTGTGCAAGGCGGGAATATTGGCTCTGGCCCTGCTTGGCTGTGGGCATCACTCTGGACCTCAGACTCCATTAGATGACATGGCCACCTGCCCTCTCTCTGGGGGTCTCCTGCTCCCCAGGCCTTGCGCACCCTCTCTTCTCGGCAAGCCACCTTGGCAGCAAGACACCACCGCCCCTGTACCTGGCAGTGGATGGGAGGAGGCCAGACCTGCCTGGTGGCCTGGCTGGGGCCCGAGGGGGACTGAGCACCTCGGTGAGTGAGGGGAAGGTGTGGAAGGGCTGTGGGGGCAGGGTGGCCTGGGTGTGGGCCTCAGTTTCTCCTTTCCCCTGTCTCTCCACAGAGAGGCCTCTATGGTAGCCTGCAGAGTCCGTGCTCCACTGCCACCCCAGGACCCCCACTAGGGAGCTTCCCCTTCCTCCCTGCAGGTCCCCCAGGTATGCACCCGCTGTGGGAGGCGTCCACACACCTGCCTGCCGGGGGTCCACACTCCCCCGCCCTCCAGAACTGAAAACTGGCCTGTGGGGTGGGTCAGGCTTGGGCAAGGGGCTCCCTGAGGTCAGGGCCTCAGTTTACTCTTCCTGCCCCCCCCAGAATATGGCCTGGGAGACCCCCCTCCGCCCGCAGGCTTGCTGCAGCCCCCCACCCTGGCCCCCTGGCAGCCCTCCAGGGGTGATGGGCCCCCAGTCACCCCCGCCCAGCCCAGGTAAGTGCCCCGACTGCCTCCTTGCACGCTCCCTCCCACCCCGGGTTCACGGGTGGGGCTCCTCCAAGTCTTCCAAGCCCCAGCCACTGCTGACCCCTGGTGGCCAATCCCGGTTCTGCACTTAGTCCCTCCCGACTGGTCCTGGTGGGGATGGGCGGCTATTTTGGAGGCCCCAAGAGGGATCGCCACCCCCTCCTTTCCCAAGGTCCTCCTGCCCAATCTTTGCCCAAGCCATGCCACTTCCATGGCTTCCCTCGCTGAGCTCACGGCCCCGCTCCTCTCTCTCTCTCTCTCTCTGCAGTGGGGGCCGCAGCCTGGGCGAGGAAGGCCCTCCAGCCCGCGGTGCCTCCTCGCCCACCCCACCAGTCAGCATCAAGTCCGAGCGCCTCTCGCCGGCCCCTGGAGGCCCCGGCGACTTTCCAAAGGCCTTCCCCTACCCCTTGCTCCTGGCCCGGCCCCTGGCAGAGCCCCTACGGCCTGGGCCCCCCCTGCGCCGGCTGCCCACTACCGACGGCTGGCCCCGGTAGTAGGCCCGGGGGTGGCACCGATTCTGCCCCTCACACCAGGCGAGGTGAGGGCACGCGGGGTCCCAACCTTCCTCCCTGTGTCCTTGGAGAAGACCCAGCAGTTACGACCCTCTCCACGGCAGGGGCCTGGAGGGGGGAAAGCCTGGTTCGGATCCAAGGTTGGGGTGCTCGTTTCCCCCTTCCCGTGTGTGTGTATCCATCAATAAAACACACGGGGCATCCGTGAACGAAACCTTCGCTGCTCAGAGCCACACCCCCGCCCGGGTCCTCCCATCTCTTCCCCAGCGGCCTCAGTCTTGCCTTGTCGTGTCTTGGGTAGCCACTCCAGAACCTGACCCTGAGAGGAGGACTCCAGTGCTGCTTGGGAAGGGGGGTGGGGGGGAGAAGCGGGATCGGAGTTGGGGGGGACAGGGACGTAAGGGGAGGAGCCCTGGAGGGGGCGCCAACGAGCAGGTGACGCCGTGCTCAGCCCGCTGGGGGCCCTAGGGCACCACATAGAGTGGGCACCTAGAGTGGTTCCACCCCAGTGGTGATGGGCTGGGCTATTTGCGCTCCAGCTCCTGAGGGTGTTGGGTCGAGGGCTCAGGCTGGGTTGCAATCGCTTGCAGCAAGAGGCAGTGGGGAACCGTGAATGTTGGGCTATGGGAGCGCTGGAATGGCCGCTACACTCTTCATCTTTTAAATGGGCATATCCCTTGATCTCTTGATCCAACGATTTCCACCCGAGGGAGGAGGGAGCCAGGCGTTTATCCACCCACTTTGGGGTGGTGCAAACTCCCTCCACTTCGTCCTGTCCTGTGTGAGGGCAGACTTGGGGGTCCAGGAGGGAGCCAGAGGGAGCTCCATTTGTTCCTCCCCTCCAACCACCCCCCAAGTGATCTCAGTGGGATCTTTATAACACTCAGATCTGTCCCTTGACCTTCCTGAGCTCCTCAGCTGCTCTCACCCACTCTGTCTCCTGCCCTGAGGCCCTTAGAAATACTTGCTGTTCCAAGCTAGGGCCATGCTGGTCCTTCCTGCTGGGCCACCTCCTGCAACCCTCAACTGGCCTCCTTTTTAGACTGCTTCCTACCCTCCAAGGCCTAGCTCCCTGACCGCTCCTGCAGGAAGCCCTCTCACTGCCCCAAGCTGAGAAATGGCTCTGACAATTCTCAAAGGGTCTGCTTAGTGGAGATCACCGATCTGGACGAGAATGTGAAAAACACACGGTGTTGGTATCAGTGTTTATAAGATTTGTATGCCCCTACCCCACCATCATTCTATGAAGATCCAAAGCTGAATGGTCCAGCTTGGCTGTAATTTCAAGACCCTTGTCCCCTGTCACCCCAGCCCTCCACAGAGGACTTTTTCAGTAAAATTCAATGCCTTGCATTCCACCATTAGCGCACACAGACCTGGATGTGGATATAGAGGCAAAAATGTGTGCAGCCTTCGAAAAAAGTCACCTCCCTTTCTCCTATAGTCCCCCTTCCCAGCCAAGACTTTCGGTGGACTCCTTTGACAGGTAGGGAGAGTGGGGAAAATGTATACAGTGCCTGGCCATTTTTTGTGACGTGAGCGCACTTGCTTGAGCAGCCATCTATATAGCACCATTCCTATGCCAGATCCAGCCTGGACTTTGTTCTCCAATCTTCCTGGTCCTCGACACCTTCATCCCCTGTGAAGTTGGGGCTTTGGAGCCCTAGTTTCCAGGGGAGAAACATGGCACGATCAAGGTTTGTGAAAGCCTCCCTCCCTGGGGCTTCTGTGGCGTGAGGTGGAGGTGGGGTCCAGGAACAAAAGAGGCAACAGACCGAGGGACAGTGGAGGGACACTCCAGGGTGTATTTGGAGGTAGAGCTACCAGGACCTGCAGATGGCTCGGATGTGGGGTAAAGGGTTTCATGGGCAACTCGCAGCCCCCTCTTACAACACAGGGAAACTTGCGGAGAATGCAGAGTCTGTAGGATGAACTCAAGGCCTCTGTGGAGTGTTTAAGTTAGGCTGGAGAGCTCTCTCACCCAACTCAGATTCAGGTTCTAAATCCTCCCCACCTGCTCCCTTCTGTCCCTTCCCACCCTCAGAGGAGGGGTGAGGCATTGTCTCCACCCCAGCCTATGACAGTAGCCTCTGGGGATCCAGCTGAACACACAGCCCCTGCCACCCCAGCAGCACCATTGCCACATGCACCATGGTCACCACGCAGGTGCAACTTTCTCCAACTGGGTTACCCTTCTGGGGATCCCCTTCCTCAGGTCACAAGGACCCTGGCCATACACATGGGGTGGATGAACCGCCAAGCTGGTGGCGCCCCGCAGTGTCGCAGTCACAGCTCCCCATACAACCAGACGCAGGACCAGGGACTTGGAAGGAGGAGAGAGGCCAAGGCAGCAGGTCCTCTGGGGGAAACTGAGGCATATCCAGAAAGGGCCCCTTTTTCAGCCTCTGGATCTTACCCACATTGTGGATAAGGTGGGCCAGTCTCTGAAGTCAGTGCCCACAGGGTAAGTGCCGAGTGTGGAGTTCATAAAAATGTGGGCTGCTTTCAAACGCTGGGGAGAGGGCCTTCCCCAGTGGCGCAGTGGTTGAGAGTCCGCCTGCCGATGCAGGGGACACGGGTTCGTGCCCCGGTCCGGGAAGATCCCACATGTCACGGAGTGGCTAGGCCTGTGAGCCATGGCCGCTGAGCCTGCGCGTCCGGAGCCTGTGCTCCGCAGCGGGAGAGGCCACAACAGTGAGAGGCCCGCGTACCAAAAAAAAAAAAAAAATGTTGCATTCAAACACTGGGGAGCCCCAGGGCCGTTTGGTGTGGCTCTGTGTCCTCATCCCTGGGAGGCTGCACTTTCACCATCTGCCGTTAGGTGGCGCCCAGTAGTGCCCTTTGGATTCTGAACTCCCCGCTCAAAATTTTAAAATAAAGTGGAAATAAGAATAAGTAAATAAAATATATCTTGGCTTCCAGGGAGTCTGCCCCATGTTTTTAGTCTATGAGACTGGGGAACCAAAAAGGGCTGTGTCACATGTCATGTGTGTGTGACTATACATGTACAGCTTGAGGTGCTCTGGGCCATAAGGGGACAGTGGACATGCTACTAGGTTCTGGAAAGGCCTCTGGGTCCAGACCCTAGCTCTGCCCCTGCTGGCTGTGTGGAGGAGGAAGCAAGGAGGGTTGTGTGGAAGTGTCCTACTGCTAGTCTTTCTAAGGACACCATGGTGATGTTGGCCAGGGCCAATGTCACTATCAGGTGGGTTCCAAGTCTCTCAGGGGCTCGGTCACCGGTTGGAAGCACCATGGGAAGTATGGCCTGGGTACGAACATGATGATGGAAGTCAGAGATCTGAGAGATGCATTTTTGAGAGCACCATAGAGATGCATTTTAGAGAGCACCATAGAATGAAACAGTGTAGAATGAGAGTGTGGACCTCAGTGTAGACAGAGATTGTGGGACATTAGCATAAACAAACATAGGGAGTGTCCAGTGAGGATCAGGGAAAATGGCATACCCAGTGTAGGACAGAATGTGGGTTCACCCAATGGAGAATAGACGAGGAAGAATGTCCAATGGAGAACAGACAACATAGCACATGAAATGTAGAATAGGAAGTGAAGAACAGTCAATGTAGAACCGAGATGCTGAGCAAACAACGAGGGATGGAGTACATGGGCCAAGAGAAGACTTTGGCATTTGTTCTGCATGAGGTGGGAGCCATGGATGATTGTGAGCGGAGGAGGGACACGGTCTGGCTTAAGTATCAACAGGTGCCCTCAGGCTGCTCAGGGGAAAACAGACTGCGGGGGGGTGGATGGGAAGCGGGGAATGGAAGCCACAGGAGACCAGGGAGGAGGGGACTGCAGGTGGGAGATGATGGAGGCTGGATTGGGCGGAGACTGTGAAGGGAAGGAGGCTGGTTGGGACAATGGTTACACATGGAAGGTGAAGCCATCAGGAGGGGCTAACAGGTCAGGTATGGAGCAAGAGAGAGAGTTCAACGCCAACTTCAGAGTTTGGGGATAAGCACCTGGAAGATGGCGCTGCCTCTTCTGCAATGGGGAGGCTGCAGAGGGAAGATGCAGAGCTCCTGGGGCCAGGATGTGTGTGAGCTGGCTGTGGCTCACCACATGGGGGTGCTGTGATGCCTGGACTCGTAAACCTTATGCCCATAGACGAAGTCAGGGTGTGAATTAGATTCAGGCCTCTCAGAGTCTCAGTATCTTTATCAGTTTAATGGGGACAATTGTCCCAGCACCCTGACCTGCTGGAGAAAGCACTCGAGTCAGCCCCCCAGCTTGATGAGCAATAGGTCTGCAACAAATGTCCCCCTTTTTTTCTTGGTCCACCTTCTCTGACACCCTCCCCAGCTTCGCTGGATCCCACCTGGATGCTGTAGCTCTGAGGGGTGTCTCATGACACCCATGTAGGTCCTGGGAAATCCCAGTGACCCTCACTGCCACTGCCACCCACACTCTCTCAAGCCAATGGTCTGAGTCCAGAGGACCAAAGTCACAAATAGTTAATCCCCTGCAAACAGACATCCACATGGGCTCATATACAAAGACTAAAACACCCACAGAGACAAGGCAATCAACTATACACAATCCAGCCAAAACAATCTTGAGGGAAAAAAATGAAGCTGGAGGAATCAGACTCCCTGACTTCAGACTATACTACAAAGCTACAGTAATCAAGACAATATGGTACTGGCACAAAAACAGAAATATAGGTCAATGGAACAGGATAGAAAGCCCAGAGACAAACCCATGCACCTGTGGTCAACTAATCTATGACAAAGAAGGCAAGGATATACAATGGAGAAAAGACAGTCACTTCAATAAGTGGTGCTGGGAAAACTGGACAGCTACATGTAAAAGAATGAAATTAGAACACTCCCTAACACCATACACAAAAAAAAAACTCAAAATGGATTAAAGACCTGAATGTAAGACCAGACACCATAAAACTCTTAGAGGAAAACATAGGAAGAACACTCTTTTTTTTTTTTTTTTTTTTTTGCGGTACGCGGGCCTCTCACTGTTGTGGCCACTCCCGTTGCAGAGCACAGGCTCCAGACATGCAGGCTCAGCGGCCATGGCTCATGGGCCCAGCCGCTCCGCGGCATGTGGGATCTTCCCGGACTGGGGCACGAACCCGTGTCCCCTGCATCGGCAGGCGGACTCTCAACCACTGCGTCACCAGGGAAACCCGGAAGAACACTTTTTTTTTTTTTTTTTTTAAAAAAAAGTTTTTGTTTTTAATAGTTTTTTTTTTTTTTTAGATGTTGGGGGTAGGAGTTTATTAATTAATTAATTTATTTTTGCTGTGTTGGGTCTTCATTTCTGCGCGAAGGCTTTCTCCAGTTGTGGCAGGCGGGGGCCACTCCTCATCGCGGTGCGCGGGCCTCTCACTACAGCGGCCTCTCTTGTTGAGGAGCACAGGCTCCAGACACGCAGGCTCAGTAGTTGTGGCTCACGCGCCCAGTCGCTCCGCGGCATATGGGATCCTCCCAGACCAGGGCTCGAACCCACGTCCCCTGCATTAGCAGGCAGACTCTCAACCACTGCGCCACCAGGGAAGCCCCTGGAATAACACTCTTTGACGTAAATCACAGCAAGATCTTTTTTGACCCACCTCCTAGAGTAATGGAAATAAAAACAAAAATAAATGGGACCTAATGAAACTTAAAAACTTTTGCACAGCAAAGGAAACTATAAACAAGACGAAAAGACAACCCTCAGAATAGGAGAAAATATTTGCAAATGAATCAACAGACAAAGGATTAATCTCCAAAATATATAAACAGTTCATGCAGCTCAATATTAAAAAAACAAACAACCCAAAAAATGGGCAAAAGACCTAAATAGACATTTCTCCAAAGAAGACATACAGATGGCCAAGAGGCACATGAAAAGCTGCTCTACATCACAGATTATTAGAGAAATGAAAATCAAAACTACAATGAGAAAAAAAAAAACTACAATGAGGTATCACCTCACACCAGTTAGAATGGGCATCATCAGAAAATCTACAAACAACAAATGCTGGAGAGGGTGTGGAGAAAAGGGAACCCTCTTGCACTGTTGGTGGGAATGTAAATTGTTACAGCCACTGTGGAGAACAGCATGGAGGTTCCTTAAAAAACTAAAAATAGAATTACCATATGACCCAGCAATCCCACTACTGGGCATATACCCAGAGAAAACCATAATTCAAAAGGACACATGCACCCCAATGGTTCATTGCAGCACTATTTCCAATAGCTAGGTTATGGAAGCAACCTAAATGCCCATCAACAGATGAATGGATAAAGAAGATGTGGTACATATATACAGTGGAATATTACTCAGCCATAAAAAGGAACGAAATTGGGTCACTTGTAGAGATATGGATGGACCTAGAGACTGTCATACAGAGTGAAGTAAGTCAGAAAGAGAAAAACAAATATCGTATATTAACGCATATATGTGGAATCTAGAAAAATGGTACAGATGAACCAGTTTGCAAGGCAGAAATAGAGACACAGATGTAGAGAGCAAACGTATGGACACCAAGGGGGGAAAGCGGGGGGTGGGACGGTGGTGGTGGTGGGATGAATTGGGAGATTGGGATTGACATATATACACTAATATGTATAAGATAGATAACTAATAAGAATCTGCTGTATAAAAAATAATATTAAAATAAAAATTTTTTAAAAGTGGAAAATTACCATTAAGCAAACACACAGGAATAATTGTTGCAATCAAGAATCATCAATGGGGGCTTCCCTGGTGGCGCAGTGGTTGAGAGTCCGCCTGCCAATGCAGGGGACACGGGTTCGTGTCCTGGTCCGGGAAGATCCCACATGCCGCGGGGTGGCTGGGCCCGTGAGCCATGGCCGCTGAGCCTGCACGTCCGGAGCCTGTGCTCTGCAACGGGAGAGGCCACAACAGTGAGAGGCCCGCGTACCGAAAAATAAAACAAAACAAAACAAAAAACAACTAAACATGATCCACTCACAGGCCTCATAAAGACCCTCAGACAGTCACACCCACATAATATGTCCACACGCAGGCAAACACACTTATCCACAGAAACAGAGCTGAAAAACTTGGGCTTGAAGCCCTTTCCTCTAAGCCTTGAAACAGAAAACATCAGATTCCTGAGGCTGACATTTAGTCCTTGATCTAGCCACGCCTAAAGCTGACAATGCTTTTGGAGTTTTCTGTTACGTTAGCTAAATTTTTCCCTTTTTTGCTGGAGCCCATTTAAGTTGGACTTTTTTTTTTTTTTTGGCTTGCAACCGGGGTTCTGGCTGATAGAAATAAATAAGGCTTTTGCCAGGTGAAAAAAAAGGGGGGAGCGGGGGAGGAAGGAGGCACCCCAAGATGGAAGATGGCATTTACAGAGGCCTGGAGATATAAGAAAGCGTGGCCTGTGGCTAGCTGTATTATAGCGCGTACAATAGTGTTGGTGGCAGATTGAAGTCAGGCAGAGGGGTCTGAATTCAGTCTGAGCAACTGGAATCTAGTCATTGAGGGCCACCGAATGTTCTTTTTTAATTTATTTATTTTTGGCTGCCTTGGGTCTTCCTTGCTGCGCATGGGCTTTCTCTAGTTGTGGTGTTGCAGTGCGTGGGCTTCTCATTGTGGTGTCTTCTCTTGTGGACCACGGGCTCTAGGCCCGCGGGCTTCAGTAGTTGTGGCTCGGGGACTCTAGAGCGCAGGCTCAACAGCTGTGGCGCTCGGGCTCAGTTGCTCTGCCGCTTGTGGGATCTTCCTGGACCAGGCCTCGAACCCATGTATGCAGGCAGATTCTTAACCAGTGCGTCACGAGGGAAGCCCCCACAAAACATTCTCCTTTTTTTTTTTTTTTCAGTACGCGGGCCTCTCACTGTTGTGGCCTCTCCCGTTGCGGAGCACAGGCTCCGGACGCGCAGGCTCAGCGGCCATGGCCCACGGGCCCAGCCGCTCCGCGGCATGTGGGATCCTCCCGGACCGGGGCACGAACCTGTGTTCCCCGCATCGGCAGGGGGACTCTCAACCACTGCGCCACCAGGGAAGCCCCCACCAAATATTCTTGATCAAGAGAGTTCCACGCTCAGAAATCCCCAGCGGGAGACAGTGATTGGTTGAATAAGTGTATTCCACTCAAACGTGCGAAATACGTGCAGGTGAGGAGACTGAGTCTCAGAGACACCGGTCACCCTGGGGTCCCAGAGACCCCGATAGGAGCTCGTTGAGCAACTTTGAACTACAACTTCCGGCATGCAATGCGAGAGACTCCTTGTCCTCCTGATTTGCCCCCGGCTCCAAGCCTGACGATTGGTTAGGTGGGCTGCTTGTCAGACCAAAGTCTGGTTTTGATTGGTCGAGTTCCGAGCGGGGCTCCGAGCTCCAGGCCCACGGGTCCCGGCACAGCGCTCCAGCAGGCAACATGGTAAGCCGGCGACTCTTAGCATGGGGGGCCCTGAGGGGCTAGGGGTTCCGCCGAGGGGGGTCCAGGGAGACACCGAGGAGACCGGGATCCCTTTGTGGGCACTGAGGTCTCTGAGGGATTTGGGATTGCGCTGAGGGCCGTGTTTCCCTGTTTGGTGTCAGGGTCTCACTGCGGGACCTATGAGGGGGTCGGAGGTTGTACAAGGGAACTGGAAGGCCTTGAGTGTTCTGGGCTTCTGACAAGTCTCTGGGGGGCCCTCTAGGGGCCTGGGGTCCTGCTGAGGGTGTCGTCCCGTGGAGGGTACTGGGGATCTGAACACCTTCGGAGCCCCGTGAGGGAGATCTGGGGTCCCCCGGGGCCCACTCTGGGGATGGTGTCCTGCGGGAGCGTGGGGGCCACGCCGACAAGGTCCATCGGGGCTCCCTACGGGTGTGGGGTGTGCCGAAGGACCAGGGAGAATCCTGAGAGGAGGGGGCCATGCGGAGGGGATCTGGGTAGGCTCAGGGCGGGGGAGGGTCCCAGAATTGGAGACAGCACAGTTGGAACCCTCAGGTCTCACGTAGTTCTGGATCCAACCCACTGAGTTTATTCTTCAAGCTTAGCCTGGCCCCTGTGGGTCAGGCTGGCGCTGGGCGAGGGCGGAGACCCCCCAGCCCTAGGACTGGACAGAGGGAGAGACAGGATGGAGGGGCCAGGAAGGCGGCCTGAACTTGCCTGGGGTGGGGGGTGACCCCGAGGAGGGGCGCTGGAGGTGGGTCTGAAGTAAGAGCATTGATGGAAGGGGCTGATGAAAGTGGATGTCGTTCCAGGGTGCGGGATGTTGTGGGAGGTGAGGGGAAGGGCTCTCGGAAACGGGATGGAGGAAAGTTGCATTGATGTTACTTAGCAGGATTCTGGGATCACAGATCCAGGGAAGAGCTTTGAGCAGAGGAGGGACATGGGCTAATGGGATGCTTCAGAGATCTTTGGAGATCTGCAGAGCGTGGACCCTAAGACTGGAGGCTGCTGGGGGTGGGCGGTGAGAAACATCCCTGGACAGACCTCGGGAGCCTTAGGTGGAGGGATGCATGTCTTCCCTCCTTCCCTTCTCTTCCTTCTTCATCCTTCCTCCCTCTTCTTCTCCCTTCCTCTCTCTCCCTCTCCTTCCTTTCTAACGTCCTTCCTCTCCGAGTGCTGGGATCGCAGTTTGAACCATGGGTCTCCTCCCTGGGAGGTGTCCAAGGGTAATGGGGTCAGCGATGGAGAGCCCGGGGGTCTGGGAGGGTCTCTGAGACCGGAATGGTTGGGGGTAGAGGACGCCGGGGGAGAGAGCCAGGCAGTGAGGCGGGTTGGTCCTGAGCTGGGTCCGCCTGGCCTTGTGGGCTGAGGAGCGGAGTTGGACGTTTACTATGAGACTGGGAAGGGCCTGGGCTGCCTGGAGGAGCGAGAGCAGTGTCCATGGGAGTGATGGGTGGGTGCTGGGGCCTCCAGGGAAGGGCCTGGAGGAGGCATGGTCTGCGAGCTCGGCAGAGAGGTTCTGCCAGGGGATGATGGGTCACAAGGGAGAGGTGTCTGGAGAGCCAGGGAGACTGGGGAGCAGCTGCTGGGAGGTGCTGGGTTTCCAGGGAGGAGTGGAGGAGGTGTCCTGGGAGGAAGGGCGGGACCGCTTTGAGGGGCCCAACTGTGCTCTGGGTCATTAATGCCTGCTAGCCAGTCTGCATTTGGGTGGGGGGAGGGTGAGCAGTGAGACCAGAAAGATGACGCCCCACCTCATTACTGAAAAAACGTTCCTGGCCTCAGTTTACAAATCACAGCATAAAGAAAATATCCTATTAGTCTTTTATTTTAATGATGGATTTCTCAGCAGTCATTCTGAATTACAGTGTTAGGCCCGATAGCCATCACATTAGAGCTTTCCCTATTAAATTTAGCTTATTTTTGCCTGATTAAAGGATAATTTTAACAATTAGTTTTAATATTAATGTAATCTTTATTTCATTTTAGTTGTTAATACCATAATACTAGCAGACAGCCCTCCTGAGCACTTAATTTTACATAATTACGAAAGCAAATTGGTATTTACTGCATTGAAGCAGGAAAACCCAGCTTCAGACTGATTACCAAAAACATTTTTTCTAAAATGTTTTAAAATAAGTGTATGAAAATGTGTTATGAATTGTTGTTTAAAAGTTTGTTAGTAGAACTTGGTAAGAAAATTCCTAATTAAAAAAAGTCATCCCACTCAAACGTGTAAGTCTTTATCCTGAAACAGGTAGTGGGCCAGGAATAGATCGCTTTCCTCCTTGGCTGATTACAAAGGGAGGGAGAGGGAGAGAGGGTGTCTTCAATTATCAGGGATAATTTAAGATGGGAAAGACTTGGGGGACAGAGCCACCTGGGTGAACGTTGAAACTACAAGCTCACCTGAGACACAGTTACAAAAACTGCATCCGTGGGACCGTGGGAGAAGAGCGCTTCCACTGGGTGTGCCCGGCTCGTTGTAGGTCCAGAAGGTGGTCGTGAGAGTACACGAAACAAAATAGGAAGCACCCCATTTCCAGATGAGGAAAACTGAGGCTTGGGGAGATTTAAATCCTTAAATCCTTAGCACAAGGAGGAAAGCGGGCCCCAGTGTCTGCTCCAGCACGTGCTCTCCGCCGCCCCACACCCCAGCCAGGTGGTGGGGAGGGACGTGCGTTTTGCTGGGGCTCCCAGGGTTGGGTCTGAGCCCACCCCAGGACCTTTCCCCAAGGAGCAGCTTGAGCCAGGGTGGCCCTGCCTCCACAACCTGGCCCCGGAGTCTCTATAAATAGCCGGGCTTCCGAAGCGTGAGCTTGTGATCCTCTGGCTGGCACTGCCCTTCATGTTTCCTCCCCGCAGGCTGTCCTTGGAGTGCAGCTGGTGGTGACGTTGCTCACCGCCACCCTCATGCATAGGCTTGCGCCTCACTGCTCCTTCGCGCGCTGGCTGCTCTGCAATGGCAGGTGAGCCACACCCCCTCCCCGGGCGGTGGGCGGAGCCCCTAAGGCCCCGCCCTCCCTGGTTTTTCTCCTAGCCCCGCCTCAAGCCCTGAAAGGTGAGGTTTTTTTGTTTTGTTTTGTTTTGTTTAAAACAAACAAACAACTTTGTTGAGATGTAATTGACGTACAATAATCTGCAAATATTTGAAGTACACAGTTGGATCAATTTTGACAGATTGTACACATCGCTGAGACCATCTAAATACTCAGACGAGCAGCTGCTTCCCCCACTCCTGCTCTCCTTCATCCCTACTCTAGCTGTAGATCTGTTTCCTGAAACTCTTTTTGTCCCGGTTTGGGTTTCGGACCCTTTCTGAGAATCTGGTGGAAACTGTGAACTCTCTAGGGCAATTCACATGGCAGTTCCTTTCCTGACTGCCTGTCTCTGCCCTTAGTCTCTTCCGATACAAGCACCCTTCCGAGGAAGAGCTTCGGGCCCTGGCAGGGAAGCAGAGGCCCAGAGGCAGGAAGGAGCGGTGAGTGAACCCCCAGTCTTAGGTAAGTGGCTCCCTTCCAGGGGAGGCCATGAGGGCACAGGGCCTTACCTGCCCACTTCCAGGCACTGCTCTGGGCACAGGAGAATTGGGGACACCCCAGGCTGAGGAGATGGTCACTGTCATTCACTGGTTGCCTCCAGTTGGCGTCTAATGCTTATTGGAAGTTTGCTCTGGGCCAGCCCTATGGGTGGGTGTTGGCCACCACCCTGGCATTCAGAGGACACCCAGGCTGGGGGAGAAGGTACCTCCTAGGCCTCCTGTGCTCTGAGGGTGACATGGTAGAGCCTCCCAGGCTGGGGTGGGGTGGACTGCCAGGGGAGGGGAGGATGGAGGATGCTGTTCTGACACATTACCCCCTCCTCCCAGGTGGGCCAATGGCTATAGTGAGGAGAAGCCGTTATCCGTGCCCCGTGACACCCCTTTCCAGCTAGAGACCTGTCCCCTCACAGCCGTTGATGCCCTCGGTAACAGCTGGGTCCCCAGCTCCCCTGGCCCTTGGCTCACACCCTGGTGGGGTTGGTGGGGGGAGCATCTTGGGCGGGCTAAGCTGGGGACTCAGTTGCATCCTCCCCGCAGTCCTGCGCTTCTTCCTGGAGTACCAGTGGTTTGTGGACTTCGCGGTGTACTCGGGTGGCGTGTACCTCTTCACAGAGGCCTACTACTATGTGCTGGGCCCGGCCAAGGAGACCAACATCGCTGTGTTCTGGTGCCTGCTCACCATCGCCTTCTCTATGTATCCTTCCTCTTAGCTCCCCAGGTGGGGAAGGTGGAGGCCTGTGGAAGCTGGACCCCAGGCTCCTTGTCGCCCCAGAAACTCAGTGGTGTAACGCAGTCACTATTTCATGTTTGCCTGGGCCGGGGCTCAGCTGGGTTGCCTCATATCCGCTCCAAGTGGGCTTGCCTTTCAGCGGTCTAGAGCAAGCTTCCTCACCACAGCGGCCAGGAAGGAAAAGGGGGCCTTGCAGGCCTCCTGAGGCTTTGCCTGAAGTCGGTCCACCCAACCCCTGTCCATTCTCTGGGTCAAAGCAACTCAGCAGTCCAGAACAGATGCAGGGGCTGGCAAAGAGACGTCCCTTCCGTCATTTTTTTAGGAAGCTGCATAGAGAGCAGAGGCAAAACTGTGACTTTGAGGACCCAAGTCGGAGACAATGTCCTTGTGGAATGGGCTTGCAAAGCAGGGCAGATTGGAGATAGAGACTGGTGTCTCTATTAGCCTGTCAGAGGAACGGGAAACTCAGGAGCTGTGAATTCAGCCAGGTGGCTGAGTGAGTCAGGGAGACTTGACCTCCTGACAGACAGACAGACAGACAGAGACAGAGTTGGCCATTTCTAACTGACCACAGGCAGTGTGATGAGGCCAAGCTGGAGGCCTGGCTCAGGACCTCCTGCTCGCTGATGACACAGGCCTGAACAGCAGTAAGCCTTGTGTCCTGGGCTTGCCCGGCAGCTCACTCCTCTGCTCCCCAGGACTCTAAGCCTGAACTTCCATGTTAGTGCTCTGGAGTTGGGGGGTCACTGGTTGGGGGTGGTGGATGGGGGAGGGGTCACTGCAGGCACTGGAGGCCTCCTTAGCCCTGCCCCCAGCAAGGTGTTCCTGACCGTGACCCGGCTGTACTTCAGTGCAGAGGAGGGGGGCGAGCGCTCAGTCTGCCTCACCTTCGCCTTCCTCTTCCTCCTCCTGGCCATGTTGGTGCAGGTGGTGCCGGAGGAGACCCTTGAGCTGGGCCTGGAGCCAGGTATGTGCAGTCTGGGGCCTGGGGTTTTTGCTGCAGTCTGGGGCCTGGGGTTTAAGCCTCTGGGTTATTGCTGTCAGTGTTTTCTTTACGTATTTTGAGGCTAATTGACGAGGTGTTTACAAGTCTAAAATTGCTACGTCTTCCTGGCAAATCAGCCATTTTTTTCATGATGTATGGACCCATTTTGATTCTAATAATACTTCCATCTTAGTCTAGTTTGTCTGGTATTAATATAGCCTTTCCAGCTTTCTTCCTTCTTTTCTTCCTCCCTCCCTTCCTTATTTCCTTCTTCCTTCTTTTCTTTTCTTTTCTTTTTTTTTTTTTTGCGGTACGCGGTCCTCTCACTGTTGTGGCCTCTCCCGTTGTGGAGCACAGGCTCTGGACGCACAGGCTCAGTGGCCATGGCTCACGGGCCTAGCCGCTCCGCGGCATGTGGGATCTTCCCGGACCAGGGCATGAACCCGTGTCCCCTGCATCGGCAGGCGGACTCTCAACCACTGCGCCACCAGGGAAGCCCTTCTTTTCTTTTTAAATTGATATATACTTGACATATTATATTAGTTTCAGGTGTACAATATAATGATTCAATATTTGTGTATACTGCAAAATGAGCACCACAATAAGTCTAGTTAACATCCATCACTGCACATAGTTACAATTTTCTTTTCTTGTGATGAGAACTTTTAAGATCTACTTGCTTAGCAACTTTCAAATATACAATACTATCTTTCTTTTGATTAGTATTTGTTATATCTTTTTGACATCCCTTTACTTTCAACCTTCCAGTGACCTCATGTTGAGGTATGTCTACTTTAAAAAATAATAATAATAAATATATAGATATAGATATTTTCTTTCTTTATTTTCTTTCTTTATTTTTTAATTTGGCCGTGCTGCATGGCTTGCGGGATCTTGGTTCCGTGACCAGGGATTGAACCTGTGCCCTCAGCAGTGAAAGCTCAGAGTCCTAACCACTGGACTGCCAGGGAATTCCCTATCTGGATATTTTCCATCAAGTCTGATAGTCTGTATCATTTAACTTCAAAATTTAATCCACTTACATTTATTGTGTTTTCTGACATATTTGGCCTTGTCTCTACCATCTTACATTTTCACTTTCTATTTGTTCCTTTTCTTTTGTGCTGTTGACAGTGGCTGCCAGCTTAATTGTCCTTCCTTTTAGGTGATCTGTCATAACTTCTGACTGCTTTGTGAGCTCTTTGTTTTTGGTGTTCTGCAGTTTTGCCACAGTGTGTCTAGGTATGGATTTCTTTGTATTTATCTGGTTTTATATACTTTGTATGTATCATCCATTCTGCAGACTTCTCAATAATTACCTTTCAATATCTCTTCTCCTTCATTCTCTCTCTTCTCTCCCTTTGGGATTCAGACTTGACTTATATTGAACTTCCTATTCTGTCCTCCTTATCTCTTAATCTTCCATCACTTTTCCCACCTTCCTGTCTTTCTTAGTCGGAATCTGAGTGATTTCTTCAGATCCAATTCGTCATTTCCTCCTTTGGCTCCTTCTAAGACGCTGTTTAACAACTTATCACTTCAATAATTATATTTTCCTTTTGGAAGAGCTTAACTGATTCCTTTGCAAATCCACCTGGTCCTCTGAGGTAGTCTCATGTCACCTGTTCTGCAATTCCAACTTTTATTTTCCTCAGGCATTTCACACAGAAGCCTTGGGGTCTAAATTTGTCCTTTGGTTTTTTTCTCCTGACTCACCTTTATGGTAATTTATTGTCTTGTGTGTTTGGTGATTTTGGTTGTGAGCTCACATTATTTGCTTTTACTCCGTGGAAAATGTGGGGGCCTGAACTGAGAAATCTTTCCAAGACTTTGATTTCCTCCTGTGGAGCCCTTCATGACCCTCCAGCCTCGGGGAAGCTCAGACTCAGTGCCCTCCGCCCCCATGTCCCTCAGTCCAGTCAAGGGTGTCTGTCTAGCACATTCTCCTGAGCTTCACATAACTGGAGAACAAAATTGTCCTCATGCTTGTTACAGGCTGCCACTAGTGTGTTCCTACCTGGAAAACAAAAGGATGTCTGGGAGGGGGGCAGAGTAGGCTCTGAGGCCCCAGGGGTCTGTTTTGGACACCACCCTCTCTTTGTCTTCCCCAGGTCTGGCCAGTATGACCCAGAACTTGGAGCCACTTCTGAAGACACAGGGCTGGGACTGGGCGTGAGTCCTGGGAGGCGAGGGGGAACAGCGGCATGCTGCGACCTGCAGGCAGGGTGCTGACCTGCCGCGGGGCCCTGACCCTTCTCTTTTTCCCAGTCTTCCTTTGGTCAAGCTGGCCATCCGCGTGGGGCTGGCGGCAGTGGGCTCCATGCTGGGTGCCTTCCTCACCTTCCCAGGCCTGCGGCTGGCCCAGACCCACCATGATGCACTGACCATGTCGGAAGACCGGCCCATGCTGCAGTTACGTGGGGGACCGGGTGGATGGAGCGTTAGGGCGCCTAGGGAAGGGGCCGGTGGGGATGGTGGGTGCCCAAGCCTACCCGCTCTGCGCCCTTGCCCCCAGGTTCCTTCTGCACACCAGCTTCCTGTCCCCCCTGTTTGTCCTGTGGCTCTGGACCAAGCCCATGGCGCGGGACTTCCTGCACCAGGCTCCCTTTGGAAGCACGTCCTTTTCTCTGTGCGTATGGAAGTGGGAGGCAGGGCAGCTGGGGCCCCCTCTGGCTACTCCAGACTCTGAGACTAAGGGAGGAGTGCGTCCTGGGGGAGGATCCTGGGGCAGAAGGCAGCCTCACTAGCCCCCTCGCCCCTCTCGGCGCAGGCTGTCCGACTCGGCCTTCGACTCGCTGCGTCTCTGGATGCTGGTGGCACTGTGCCTGCTGCGGCTGGCGGTGACCCGGCCCCACCTGCAGGCCTACCTGTGCCTGGCCAAGGCTCGAGTGGAGCAGCTGCGGCGGGAGGCCGGCCGCATCGAGGCCCGAGAGATCCAACGGCGGGTACCGGCGCGAGCGGGGAGGGAACCTGGGCCTCAGGGCGGGGTTCCCTGTTCCTCAGGCGTGGGGTTACCCGGAGCCCGAAGGTCCCCTGCTGCAGCCACTGCTACCTGTCCACTAGGTGGTGCGGGTGTACTGCTACGTGACAGTTGTGAGCCTGCAGTACCTGACTCCGCTCATCCTCACACTCAACTGCACGCTGCTGCTCAAGACGCTGGGTGAGAACCCGCCTGGGCGACGGCGGGGGCGGGGTCTGGAGTTGGAGCGGGGCGGGGCTGAGCCTGGAGCGAGGGGCTGGAGTTGTTGTTGGGTGGGAGAGGGGAGGGGAGGGCCGGCGACTGAGCGAGGCGGGGGCGGGGCCTGACTATAGAGGGGGCGGGGCGGAGGCTGGAGGGCCCTGAGATGGGGCGAGGTCAGAGGCGGAGCCTGGGGTGGGGCCCGAAGATGAGGTGCGGGCAGAGCCTGGGGTAGCCGAGGTGGTGGAAGGAGGCAGAGCCTGGGGCGGGGCGGGTGAGTGTCAGCATGGGTGGGGGTCCTGGAGGCCAACTCCGCCTGCGCCTCCACCCATCCCTCCCTCCACCCTGTTTCTCTCGCAGGCGGCTACTCCTGGGGCCTGGGTCCCGTCCCCCCGCTGTCTCCCACCCCGTCCTCAGCCCTCGATGGCCTGGTCGGCCCCGAGGAGGACGAGGCCCGGCAGACCGTGGCCCTGATCGCCGGGGTCCTGGGCAGCCTGCTCACGCCACTCTTCCTCCGCGGCGTCCTCGCCTTCCTCATCTGGTGGATCGCCACCTGCCAACTGCTCTCTAGCCTCTTCGGCCTGTACTTCCACCAGCAACTGGCGGGCTCCTAGCCCGCCTGCAGACACTCCTGCAGCCCCAAGGTCTGGTCCTGGGCCAGCGGGGCGCGGGCCACCCCCTCAGTGTCCCCAGGTGCAATGTGGTCCTGGGAGTCCCAGATGCGTCCGCTGTGCCAGTCCCCTTCACTGCATGCCTGAGCCGTGGCCACGCCTTGGACCCTGAGCTTCTGCCTAGAAACTGATTCCCCAGGCCCAGCGGCAGAGGGTCCCACGGCCAGCCATTGTTCCCAGATTGCATGTGCCCAGTTTGACTGCAGTGGGGGTGGGCGTGGGGGTGGGAGGGGGCACTCTTCTGAACAAATAAAGGAGCAAGCCGATTTTTAAAAAAATTAATTAATTTATTTTTGGCTGCTTTGGTTCTTTGTTACTGCACACGGGCTTTCTCCAGTTGTGGCGAGAGGGGGCTACTCTTGGTTGTGGTGTGTGGGCTTCTCATTGTGGTGGTTTCTCTTGTTGCAGAGCATGGGCTCTAGGCACGCGGGCTTCAGTAATTGTGGCACGTGGGCTCAGTTGTGGCTCACGGGCTCTAGAGCGCAGGCTCAATAGTTGTGTCACACGGACTTAGTTGCTCTGCGGCATGTGGGATCTTCCGGGACCAGGGCTCGAACCGGTGTCCCCTGTATTGGCAGGTGGATTCTTAATCACTGCACCACCAGGAAAGCCCGAGCAAGCTGCTTTTTACAAAAAGGATCCAGGGCTTCCCTGGTGGCGCAGTGGTTGAGAGTCTGCCTGCCAATGCAGCGGACACGGGTTCGTGCCCTGGTCCGGGAGGATCCCACATGCCGCGGAGCGGCTGGGCCCATGAGCCATGGCCGCTGAGCCTGTGCGTCCGGAGCCTGTGCTCCACAATGGGAGAGGCCACAACAGTGAGAGGCCCACTTCAAATAAAAAAAAAAAAAAAAAAAAAAAAAAGGATCCAGACGGTTTGGGAAGGGGCTTTCTGCATGCTGTCAGGTTAAGTGGTGCAGGCTGGGTGGGGAGTCCGGGGCTTCAGTGCTGAAAGAAGGGAAGGATGGAGGGACAGCATAGCAAAGGCCTGGGAGGAAGAAACAAAGAGAGAATGAAAGGGGGTGAGAAGAAATGGACCAAGTGTGAGAAGTGAGAGAAATGGGGGGAGAGGGAGGTGGGTGAGCCCATGGTACTGGGCAGGGGGCCATGGGGGATACCACCCTCTTCCACAAGTACAGGGGGACTGCCTTCTTACCAAGGTCACACACAGCAAATGGGCACATTGTTGAGGCCGTGGTGACCCAGGAGAAGGAGGACGAGGGTCCATCACCAACTGGCATTTTCCTGTAGCTGTGGCCATGCGGTGGGAAACCCATGTGTGTGCACGTGTGTATTCTAATGTACGTGTTGTTAAAATCCAACAGTACATTTTAAAGATCTTATTGGCTTTATATAACAATTCATGAATCGGGCTGCATCCAATCCAGCAGATAGAAAGGAGTTCCGAGGAGCTGTATAAAAGACTTTTGTAAGGCAGAAGGGAGTGGGAACAAGGAAGTTATATTAGTGAAAAGTGGACTTGTGGCAAGGTCCCTTTCCTTTAGGGGATGGCAGCTGTCTATCAGGTAGATCACCTCACTCGTGCTGATCAGGCAATTTCTGATTGACTGGTTTCAGAGTCCATTTCTGGACGAGCTGAAACTGTAATTAAGTCTCGGTTTGGTGACATAAGCCTTAGCGTAAGTGACTCCATTTTGAGCCCGTCTTGTTTTTTTCACAGTGTAAGCTATGCAATCTTTTAGCACATGTAAAATGTGCATTAAGAATAAAAATGACAAGGTGGGACTAACCTGGTGGTCCAGTGGTAAAGAATATGCCTACCAATGCAGGGGACGTGAGTTCGATCCCTGGTCGGGGGAACTAAGATCCCGCATGCTGCGGGGCAACTAAATCTGCACGCCACAACTACTGAGCTCACGCGCCTCAACTAGAGAGCCGGCGTGCTGCAAACAACAGAGCCCACGTGCCCTGGAGCCTGCAGGCCACAACTAGAGAGAAGCCCACGCACCGCAACGAAGAGCCCGCGTGCTGCAGTGAAAGATCCTGCATGCCTCAACAAGATACAGAGTGCTGCAACTAGGACCCGATGCAGCCAAACAAATACATTAATAAATAAATATTAAAAAAAAAAAAAAGACTAAAGAAGACAAAGCAAAGCCATTTCCCTCACCAGGGTGGAAGCCAAGGGCCTAAGTGATGGTGTGGGACCCAGCATAGCTGCCCAGCCAACGCGGCGAGCGTGACCCACCTCGGGGCCTTGCACTTTGCTGCAGGCTCCCTCACCTGTGTGTGTCACCTGAGGGGAGAAGCGCCCTCACCAACCTCTCCTCCCAAGCCCAGCTGCCCCACTGATTTGCTACATATCTCGTACAAGAACAAGCAACAGGGAGCATGATTTCACTTAGGGAAGTGAGGTTATAACCAGACACCCGAAGAAAGTGCTGACATGTGGGGCGGGGGGAGCTGGGAATGCTGTTGTCCTGGCCCCTAGACGGGTGTTTGACTTTTGAAACTCTGTGCTTCTGTTGCATGGATAAAAATGAAAAGTGTGTTAAACACAAGGCTTAAAGCGAACTAAATGCATCCTCTCATGTTGATCCTTCTCAAAACACTAGTAAAAGTATAGAGGCTACAGAACATTCCGAAGGTGGGAATTAAGAGAGGAGCCACAATTGACTGCCTGGTCCATGGAAGGCAAACACAAAGCCCAGCCAGATTTACCTGTAGAACCTTCCATAGGCACTGAGTGCACCAGGTCCCACTGGGCTGAGCTGAAGATGGCAGTGGACTATGGAGGCCTCTGGTGTGGAAGCTGTTTGGGAAGTTCGGGTACCTGTGTCCCTCCCACAGTACCACTAGGCAGCCAGAAGGAGGGAAGCCAGGCTTGGTAGGGGGTGTGGTGGCAAATGGGGTTAAGTGAGTACACATAAAGCTAAATGGAGAGAGCCACTATCCCTTACCCTGTGTGCAGATTACAGAATCTTCCAGGCATGAGACTGAAGACTCCTGGGGAATCCAAATGGCCAAAGAAGAAAGAGCTAAAGACACTGGCACATGGAGTTCTCATCAGCCGCCAGTTGAGCTGTGTCCCCCCACCCAGTGCTTCCTGAGTACCACATGGTCCATCCCGACTGACGTCCCCAAAGGGACAAGTGTGTCCCTTTGTGCACAGGATCTCTCTGGAAGGAGACAGAAGAAGCTGGTAATGGGAGACATCCCTGCAAAGGGAACTGGGAGGTAGACCTACTTTTCATGGTAAACTCTTTGTGCAGTTTGCACTTTCTAGCCAATCATTTTAACAGTCCAAACAGCAATTACATTAAAAAAAAAGTTTATTCAAAAACCTGTCGATGGGGCTTCCCTGGTGGCGCAGTGGTTGAGAGTCCGCCTGCCAACACAGGGGACACGGGTTTGAGCCCTGGTCCGGGAAGATCCCACATGCCGCGGAGCAACTAAGCCTGTGTGCCACAACTACTGAGCCTGCGTGCTGCAACTACTGAAGCCCACGTGCCGCAACTACTGAAGCCCACGTGCCCAGAGCCCGCGCACCGCAACGAAGAGTAGCCCCCACTTGCTGCAACTAGGGAAAGCCCACGCGAAGCAACGAAGACCCAACACAGCCGAAAATAAATAAATTAAATAAATAAATTAAAAAAAAATCTGTCGAAATAACTTCAACCCTGTTTTTGGTTCATGGGGGGTGAGGGCCAGAGCCGAAGAAGAGACATGGGCAGGAGAAAAAGTCATTTTAATTTTTATTAAATATACTCTCTTGTCACAAATCTTTAAAATATATAAACAATATATATAAACAAAGTGTCTTCATGGCGTCAAAATGTAACTCCAAATCAGGCCAGGCAATCAGTGAGAGGGGTGACTGCCGAGGGTGCAGGTCCGACTGTGTGCAGGGCTGGGGGGGGGGTCGGGGCGATGCTGCCGAGGCTCGCTTGGCTGGGAGCCACCTTGGGGAGGCGAACTGGGGCCAGCAAACCTGGGGGACCCTCCCCGCTCCTGCCCAGCCTGCAGCTCAGAGGAGGGTGCTGCCTAACCACCTATTTGGTCTCACCCACCTGGGGTGGACCGCCAGTCCCTGCTGTTCTCGCCTGGGGGCCCTCACGTTCCCATCCTGTCTCCCTGTGAGGGACGCCCCTGCCTCTCCTGAGCACTGGGCAAGGCTGGGGGAGAAGGTGGGTCGGATGCTTACCCAACAGGACAGCCATCACAGGCTGCTTGGGCCCCCAGGAATGAGAGTCTGGGGACAAGACTGGGGCTGGCTGGTGGAAACATGCAGGAAGGACAGAAAGAGGGGTCTTCACACCCACGGGACTAAGGCAAGAAAAACAGAAACAGGACAGAACAAAGGGAGGAAATGAAAGTCACAACTGGAAATGCATGTGTGGCAACAAAGATACCCTCTCAGACCCTTTCACACATCATGGCTACTGAGCCCACTGTGAAAACCGACCCTCTGGTGGTCCTGGTCCTGGAACCAGATTGGACTGGTCAGGGTTTACTGTGTCTAGACCCAGGGCCAGCCAAATTGCAAAACCAAACCAAAAAAAAACAAACTCCAAATGTCATTAGGAAACAGGTGTTTCCAAGTCCCTGTGATTCCCGGTGGGCCCTGGGGGGCCTCCTCTGTGAGACCAGATCTCTGGGGTACCCTGACTCTTCCAAGCTTCCTGCCCCCAGGCCAGATGCTGTCTCGGGCTCTCACTTTGGGAGAATCAAGACGGCCAGCTGCCTCCACGTACTCCGTTCACGGGAAATCAGACAACCCCACGGGCCTTAAATTGCCCCATGTCCCAGCCAAATAACTGCTCAGGTGGGGAGCCAGGGATGTGCCAGATGCCATGGGTCCTCCCCACGAGCCCCCATGCCTATGGGCAGAGGGTCAAGGCCTGAGGCCCAGCCTCCATTAGTGCAGCCAGTGGGGCGGGGATGAGAGCTTCCTGGCAACCCAGGCAGATGCTTCAGGCTGGGGCTCAGACCCAAAATCCAAGGCAATTCCTCAAACCCTGTTGCCCGGAGGAGGCGTGACCCTCCGGAGAACATTACAAACTGGGGCGTGGGGGGGCGCAACAGAGGGGAAGACCCAATCCCAGGGGCCCGGGATAGAGTCTGGGATCGGGGTAACACTCTTCGGAGAAGGCTGTGCCCAAGCTGTAGACGGGGACAGACAAGGAGTTGTGTTACGGGGGAAGTGGTGAAGGCAGGAAAGGCGGGCCAGGCAGGGCGGGGCGAGAGGCTGCATTTGTAGCCACAGCTGAGCAGGAGGCTGGTCTCATGGGGACAGGGCAGGAGGCCAGGCCTCAGCCCCACACTCTCTGGGGCTGCCCCCACTACGGACATAGACTCGGAACAACAAGGGGCAGGCGGGGTCTGGCTCTGAGCCCAGGGGGGACCAGGTCACTAGAACCAGGGGCCTGTCCAAGGACACAGAGCGCACCAGGAAGCAGTGCTGGCCCCTCATCACTCAGGGCGTTCACGGTAATACCTCCCGGGGCAGCCCTGGCCCTGCTGAGGCGGGAAAAGGGGAGCACGGGAGCTCCGGCCCCCCGGTCCCAACAATGCACTTCGAGGGCCACTGGCTTTCCCCTCAGACCTGTGCGCACTGAGCCCAGGCCCCCCAGCTTGTTCCACAAGGCGCATCCGCGCACCTCCTGGGTGGAACCCAGCGCACCCTTGCTCGCTGGGCTCAGAAACAGAAGGGGTCAGCGGTCCACCGCGAACTGAAGCTCGAGAGCAGCCGACCCCACTGGCCCCTAGCTCTGCAGGTGCCGCAGCAGGATCTGCATGAGGTCAAAGGTGGTGAAGCTGATGCCCACAGCGATGGGACCCTTGAGCCAGTTCATGCTCAGGCCTTTGTAGAGGCCGCGCACCACGCCCTCCTCCCGCATGATGGTGTGCATCGTGCGCGCGATGGAGGTGCGCTGGTGGCCCGTGACACCGGCCGTCTGCATGCGCCGCCGCACCACGTCCAGCGGGTAGGAGGCCGACTGCCCGATGAGGCCCGCGCAGGCCCCGAAGATCATGCGCTCAAAGGGGTAGGGCTGCAGGCGGCCACTGTACTCTGCAGGGGAGGGGGGGAGGGGCTGTGAGGGCAATGGGAGGGGGCGCACACCCGTGCACCCCTGCGCCCCGCGTTCACATGCGCCGGCAGTGTCACAGCTGCATTTCAGGACCTGACCGGCTCTCCTGGGCCTTCCCACCCAGGCCATAGCTTCCCTACTTCCTCACCTACTGGTCCCTCGTTTTCAATCAAATTTGAGAGATAAAAGATTTTTACAAGACAGAAAAGCACAAAGAATCATATAACCAAGTCCTAAGACCAAGAACGAGCTCACACCCAGTCACTCTTGTTTCTCATCTAGTAAAGAAAAAACATCACTCAGTGGGAAGCAGCCGCATAGCACAGGGAGATCAGCTCGGTGCTGTGTGTCCACCTAGAGGGGTGGGATAGGGAGGGTGGGAGGGAGACGCGAGAGGGAGGGGATATGGGGATGTGTGTATACTTATCGCTGATTCACTTTGTTATACAGCAGAAACTAACACACCATTGTAAAGCAATTATACTCCAATAAAGATGTTAAAAAAAAAAAAAAAGGCTTCCCTGGTGGTGCAGTGGTCGAGCGTCCGCCTGCCGATGCAGGGGACGCGGGTTCGTGCCCCGGTCCAGGAAGATCCCACATGCCTTGGAGCGGCTGGGCCCCTGAGCCATGGCCGCTGAGCCTGTGCGTCCGGAGCCTGTGCTCCGCAACAGGAGAAGCACAACAGTGAGAGGCCCGCGTACCGCAAAAAAAAAAAAAAAAACTGGAAAAAAAGAAAACATCACTCATGTCTGGAACCCTCTCCACAGCCCAGCCTGCCTGACAGGCACCCTCCCCTGGGTGCTGTGAGGGCAGGTGGGCTGGAGGGAGGAAGGGGCAGCAAGGGATCACAGGGGTTCTTTAAAAATGTGTTGTAAATTGGAAACTAGGAATTGAAAACAGGGAGATGTCCTACTCACTCAGCAGATTGGCAAAACATTAAAGAACCTGCCAGCACCACCAGGGGTGAGAAGGGGGCAGGGCGCCAGGGCAAGAGCAGTTACTGGAAGAGCAGAGGATGGAGAGTAAAACCAAAAAAACGGGGTCTCACACCCACACGAGGAGAGGAGCTCTTGATGTCAGCTGATCACAGAAAACCCACAAATGGCCTCACGGCGCCCCAGTGGGGGACTTCCCCCCTCCACTGCTAAAAGGATGGGTCAGAGCTGCACTACCCAGAAGTGCACGGGGTGACTGCTCACTTGCTTCCCATAACCAGGAAACAGCACAAGGCTTGTTCCCGCTACACAAAAGCGCAGGTAGAGGGGTTTCCAACAGAGTTGAGGGGTGGAGCCCCACCCCTAATAAGGAGGCTAGGGGAGTGGGGCTGGGGGTTCTGGACAAGGGATCTCAGCTTTACCTGGACCGTTTTCCTTCTTTAACAAAAAACATCCTGGAGCAAATAAGGCAGTTTGTTAAGGACGGATCGGACCAGGAGGGGGGAAGTTATGGGTGGGGTTACAATGTTCTTTGTACTTTTCTAGTTTCTCAAAATTACCAAAACACACGAGGGCACTTCCCCTCCGTCTAGGTTTCACCCGTAGGCTTGTGTGCGCACCAGGGGCCTCCAGCCCTCTGGGTGACACTCTGGACTTCACAAGGTTGCTCTCAAAATGAGGCATTAAAGGTCAGGAGTCCAGCTTCCCCGGGGCTGGCCTGATATGTGTCTTCTCATCCAGACCCTGGGCCCCCGGCCTGCCCCTCCCAGGGGACTCTTAGTGCCCCTCTGCCTCCACCCGCCTCCAGCTCTGTGTGACCCGCGGAGGTGCTGCCCGGGCTCCACACTCCTGACCTCTGTGCAGGCTCTTGAGTGTCTCGTAGGTGAAGAAGCTCAGGCCGGCGTAGGGAATGACCCCCAGCACGGTGGGAATGAATCCGTGGTAGAGGGTCTTCAGCCCCTCTTCTCGGGAGATACGGATGAAGACGTGAAAGATGTTGCTATACCTGCAGGACAGAGCGGGGGGCGGGGGGAGGCCTCAATTCGCTAATTCTCGCCTCTTCCCACGTCAACGGGGACAGGCCTGGATGCTGACCGACAGAACCTCACAGAAGTTCTGGCATTCGAGGGGGCCATGCACGCCCAAGGCCATAGCCACCTTCACCACTGGGATCACGCCGCCGTGCTCAGCGCTTGGCTGGGTCTGCCTCCACATGAACACTGCGGGTTGGATGGGAGCAGAAACTGATCCCCAAGCTAAGAGACCCAATTACGGCCTTTCTGGAACAGCTGTGGAGCCGCACACCTGGCCCGCCCTGCGGTACCGGGGGAGGGGGAGGTAGCAGAGCCTCAGCCCAGCTCTGTCTGCAGCTGGATGTGGAGGCCCAGACCCAAACCCCAGGGGCCCAAGGGAGGGAGCCCACCCGGGGACCCCACTAGACACAGAGCCCCCGCCTCTGGTGAAAACGTCGCTGTGCGTGTAGGACTCACATTTCCTTTGGGGTCACGGCCATCCGTGCCCTGACCAGGTCCAGGGGGTAGGTCAGCGAAGCGGCCGTCGTTCCAGCCAGTGCACCAGCGAGGAGGCGGGGCCAAGGGGGCAGGGCTCTGAAAGAGGGTCGGGGAGAAGGTCAGAGGCCAACGCCCCGGGTGCCTACAGGTCTGGGGGCGGGGAGGGATAGAGGAACGGCACTGGCTGCAAGGAAGCCAGCCGAGTTGAAGCTGGCGGCGCGGGGGAGAGTCTCTGGGTGGATGCCATTTTGAAGTTGCCCTGGCTGCCTCGCCTTTCCCCCTCCTCGTACGAATGAATGAACAACGAGCACCTTCCCTACCCGCTCTGGGGCACAGGTAGGATCAGTGGCCGTCCTGGGACTTAGGTTCTGAGGGGAGACCGGATAAACAAGAGAAGTTCTGAAACGCTGAGCAGGTGGAAGACAGGATAACAGGGTGATGTAATCGCGCTGAGAGGGTTTTTTTTTGGGGGGGGGCGGGAGGGAGGGCTCACTCTCCGCGGAAGCCGTAGTAGCTGCCCAGTAGGCGCTTGTACTCCTCGTGCGCGCTGAACTGGATGGCGGCGTAGGGCACCACGCGCACCATGGTGGCCGAGTTTCCGCGCCACAGGCTGAGGAAGCCTTCGTTGAGGTAGGTGAAGTAGAGGACCCGGAAGGCCTCCTGGGGGGAAGGCAGGGGAAAGGGGCAATGTCAGTGCCCTCCGGCTCTGCCTGAGCAGTGCCTTTGCTGGCAGAGCGCTGGACCTCCCTGCCCACCTTACGTGGCCCAGCCCTGCGCCTGGGGGGAGCCATCGTCCCCCTCCCCCGCATTCTCTGGGCTCTGCGCTAGGACCCCCGCACGCCCAGCCCCAGTCCTCCGGCCCTGGGAACTGGAAAGCGAGCCAGAGGGACCCAGGCTTGCAGAGCAGGCTCAGAGCCCCACAGAGGGTGTTTTGTTGGCGTCTGGTAGTCTAGCTTTTTAAAATATTCTTCTTTTCCTTTATTAAGAAGGTAGCACCTGCTCCGTGTTTAAAAATAAATCAAATATGACAACTGTGACTTTAGACTGTCAAGTCCTCTCACCACTACCCCAAGGATGCGGGGGGGGGGTCTCCCATCAATTCCCAGGGTGGGCTGTGTCCAGGCAGAGCTCAGGGTGCAGATGGGTGGCCTTGGCCCTGGTGCCTGGCAAGGGAGGCCTTGGTCACCCGGCGGCCCTGGAGCTGGCCTGGGGCGGGGGTGGGGGAGAACCAATGGGAAAAAGCACCTTGAAAAACGCTTCCCCAACCTCTACCGCCCTCCTCCTCTGCCGCTGCCAGCCCAGCAGGGTGGAGCTGAAGGGCCTAGAGCAGGGGCTCCTTGACCTAGTGGCTCACCTTGGCAGAAAATCTTTTCGAGGACACTGGAAAAAAACAAAACAAAACACAACAGAGAGTGTGAGATATGAAGGATGGGACCCTCCCCCCAGTCTGCATGACCCCCTCCGCAGGGGTCTGGTCTGAGCATGGGGAGTGAGAGCCTCCCCTGGGAATGCCTCCCCCCCAACCCCTACAAGGGCTGAGGTGGGGGCCTCCACAGCAGAGTCAGCCTCCTCCCAGGAGCCTCGTCACCGCCCCTGGCCCACGTCCAGGCCCCTCTGCACACCGGCTTCTCCCCAGGAAGGGGAGCCCAGCTGCCACCTGACCCCCAGGACAGTGAGGATCTCTGTAGGGGCCTCTGGGAGGACGCACCCCTCCGGGGTTGACACCCAGCAGTCCCCACCCCTGCTGGACCCCACTTCTGCCAGACCCCTTTGGGGGAGGCATCCCAGCCACCAGCCATGTGGGGGTCAGCCAAGGGGCTCTGGCTCCTGCAGGACAAGGCCACGGGGGTGTCTGACATCTGCGGCCTGCCCTCTCTTCTCCACAGCCTGGCCCAGGCAGCCCTAGTGCCCACTCTCCCGCTCTCCAGGGCTGCCTGGCTCACGCCCCCCCCCCATCCTCCGCTTCCCAAGCGTCGGCTGTGTTCCCAGGATAGCCTTGCGCTCCCGTCTGTGTGGACGTATGCACACCACCTGCCTTCGGAGTTACACCCAAGCTCCCTGTAGGGCGCTACGCTGAGCATCTGTTCCAGGAACAACACAGCTGCCTGGGTATGCGCGTGTATGCGCGCGCGCATGTGTGTGTGTGTGTGTGTGTGTGGTGGGGAAGGGACGTGTGCTCAGCTGCATGCCCGTCCTTTCCCACGTCAGCTCACTCCTCCACCCCCTCGTCCTCAGGGAGGAGGTTGATATCAATGCTCCTGTTATATGGATGAGGAAACTGAGGCCCAGCAGTCCTCTCCTCCCAAACAGCTGAGGGGTGGGGATCCCAGGTTGTGACCGTCCTCCTTCCCAGCACCCCTCAGGCACTGGCCACCATTTGCAGGACAGAAAGGCCTCATCTTCAGGGGACCCTGTGCCTGCTCAACCCTAAGAAGGGAGGGAGATGGATTCTTGAACTGTGTCCTCCCCAGCGATATAGCCATGTCCTCACCCCCCGCACCTGTGAACACGACCTTAACTGGAAACAGAGTCTTTGCAGATATAATTAAACTGAGGTCACACTAGAGGAGGGTGGGCCCTAATCCAGTGACATGGGTCCTTATAAGAGGAGAGGACCCAGGCACAGAGGGGAAGGCAGAGACTGGGGGGAAGCGGCCACAAGCCAAGGATGCCTGGAGCCACCAGAAGCCGGAAGAGGCAAGGAAAGGTCCACCCTCAGGGCCCCAGCAGGAACCAATCCTAGAGACACCTTGAATTTGGACTTTTGGCCTCCAGAAAGTGGGAGAATAAATTCCTGTTCTTCTAAGCTGCCTGGTTTGTGGTACTTTGTGACGTCAGTCCTAAACACTAACAGACCTGCTAAGTGGATTCTACAGAGGCGTTTTAAAAACCGCTTTGCAGAGCGGTCTGGGGGGCCGTGGAGGGGGAGGAGGGTTGCTTGGCAGCTTCTCTATCGCAGGGGATAGATGGACAGGCAGCGTTTACCTTGGAAGATTATTTTGGTTCGGTCCAGGGGAGCTACCGCCGTTTTGGCAAGAGCGCCAGCCAGGGCCCCTGACAGGAGGGAGCTAAGAACTTGCCTGTGATCACTCTGCAAGAAAACACACGAACACGCAGTCTGTCATCAGAGAGGGAGAGGAGGCGTCTGTTCTGCTCGGGAAAGTTTCCTGAGCGTCTACCTTCTCCCCCTGGTCCAGGGCTGACAGACACACAGTGGCCAGAGTGACACAGCCCTGCTAGGCCCTAAGCATGCTGGGCACGGGCTGAGCCATGGTGGGTCCAGCAGCCACAAAGCCTGGTGGGACACAGTGAAAACCTCCTGGGCCACAGGGACCAACCACATGAGAGGTCATGCACTGGCTGGGCTGTCCCGTGAGGTTCCAAGTTCTCGGAGATGGCCTACGACGGGACGAACTCCAAACATAAGCGTCACCCCTGACCAGTCCTACCTTCAAGCCTTGGTTCCACCCACCACCTGTGTGTGAGGGATTCTCCCACTGCAGTGTTTCAGGGGAAAGGTTCCTGGTGGTCTGGGGAGTGGGTGGGGCATATTAGGCAAGCAGACCCTGACTGTTCAGCGTGTCTCCTTTCCACAACTTTCTATCAGGACTTCAGGGGCTGGCTGGCATCTGTGGCTCTTCATCCAGCCAAGGCAAGGGCGATGGTGCCAGATGTGGCTGACCAGCACCGTGCACTCCTGTGGCCAGCCTCAGAGCCAGTGCTTTCCCAAGTCTTCCTGTGGCTCCCCGAGCCCCGGCTCCAACAGCCCTCCTTCCCTAGAGGCCCAGGGAGACCTGAGTTGTCACACAGGAAGCCACCTGCTCATCGGGTTGGAGTCTCCATCCCCGCTGCTGACTCAGCCACAGAACTTTCTGGAAGTGCTCTTCTGGACACGCCCCACATGTCCTCACTCTGCAGCGCGCAAGGCTGGTGAGGAGCAGGTAGCTCAGTGATCCCGGGAATCTGTGAAGTCTGCTCGGACCAGGCGCCCTCAGGGGACTAGAGACACGTGGAGCGGGGCTGGGGCATGTACAAGCCTTCCCCACTCCCCTCACGGGGCTGCCAGTCCACGGGGGGAGCCAGACATGAACTAACTCTTCAGACAAATGTGTGAACAATCACCAATCTGGGAGGGGCTATGAGGAGGGGGCTCGGGGCTCCAGGAGAATGCGGGGTGAGGGGTAAGGAACCAAGGTGGAAGGATGAGGTACACCTAACTGCAGGGCTTGTGTGTATGTGTGTGTGCGCATGAGTGTGTGACACTCTTAGAGGGGGAGGAACGCAACACTCAGAGGCCCCAGTGAGAAGGAGTGCGGGGCCCTGGGGGACCACAAGGAGGGTAGGGTGGCTGACACAGGGAAAGGGACGGGCACAGGGAAGAGAGAAGAGACGAAAGGTGGGTGGGGCTGGACCCCACAGAGTGTGGAGGCCTGACAAGGAGGCTGGTCTTTGCCTAAAGAGAAATGGAGAAGTGTGGAAGGTGAACAGGCTATTTTAACTGGAACCAGAGAAGAGGCAGCTCCTGTGAAACCCAGGACGGAGATGGCAGAGGATGGGACCAGGGGAGGCTGCGAGAGGGGCGGGATGAAGGGGCATTTGGGGGTACAACTGGTAGCCTGGGTCCGAGTGGGCATGGTGGAGTCCAGGGCTACGCCCCAAGTTTGCTCAGCTCAGCGGGTGGCTCAGGGGGAAGGGCTGGGTCTGTCCACACTCCTGGCCTGAGTCTGGGCTCGGTGCTCCCTTCACCAGCCCAGCTGACCTCTCCCTAAAAGAACAGAGTCCCGCAGCAGTGTTTTCCCCTCAGTTTCTGAGGCCAAGCTTCACCAGGGGGTTCCATCTTCTTGCTTCACAGAGGCCTGTCACGGGGGACCCCTGCCTTTTCTGGGTCACATAGCAAGGTTCTCGTCCTTTGGTCCCATTGGCTTTGAGGGTTGTGGACACCTGATGCCAGAAGGCTCAGTGGTGTTCCTGGCACCAGCTCCGAGGCCCTGTGCCTCAGTTTCCTCTCTGTGAATCAATGTGGTGACAGCTGACCTCGAGCCACCGTGAGCAAAGGGGATGCCCTACGGGGAGTCTACGTGCTCTGTGGGCACCAGAAGTGGAGCCGATGTGTACCTTCCATCTCCTTCAGCAGGTTACTTCCTGCGCAACCTGTGGTGCTTACAATCGCAAAGCCAGCTCTGCACATGGGGAACACACATCCTTAAGCCCTAGCTCTCAATGTGGCGCTCCAGGGACATGCTGTGAGCCCACTTCACATGCTTAGTGGAGGAGGCTGCTGCTGCCTTCGGCAGACGCTCCCACTGACTTTTTTTTTTTTTTAAAGAGGCATCGGGGCAGCACATAGCTTATTCATTTATTTATTTATGGCTGCGTTGGGTCTTCACTGCTGTGTGCGGGCATTCTCTAGTTGATGACAGTGGGGGCTACTTTTCATTGTGGTGTGCGTGCTTCTCACTGTGGTGGCTTCTCTTGTTGCGGAGCACGGGCCCTAGAGCGCGCAGGCTTCAGTAGCTGTGGCACGTGGGCTCAGTAGTTGTGGAGCACGGGCTTAGTTGCTCTGCAACATGTGGGATCTTCCCGGATCAGGGCTCGAACCCGTGTCCCCTGCATTGGCAGGTGGATCCTTAACCACTGCGTCACCGGGGAAGTCCCCACTGACCTTTTTTTTAAAAAAAAGTTTTATTTTTTTGGCTGTGTTGGGTCTTCATTGCTGCACATGGGCTTTCTCTCGTTGCAGCGAGTGGGGGCTACTCTTCCTTGCAGTGCACGGGCTTCTCACTGCGGTGGCTTCTCTTGTTGCAGAGCACGGGCTCTAGGTATGTGGGCTCAGCAGTTGTGGCACACAGGCTTAGTTGATCTGCGGCATGTGACATCTTCCTGGCCCAGGGCTCGAACCCGTGTCGCCTGCGCTGGCAGGCGGATTCTTAACCACTGCGCCACCAGGGAAGCCCCCCCAACTGACTCTTAAATGACCACAGCTGGCTTATTCTTTAAAGAGCTTGGCTGGCATAGACATCACTGAATGGTCAAAGTCTCCATACCCATCATACGGAGAGATCCTGCAAATGAAAAAGGAGGCAGGCAGCCCAACGGAGAGGAAACAGGTGATCCACAGATGGGATCCACACCAGTGGTGAACATCACAAGAAGATGCCTGGCTCCTTAACTAAAGAAATGGGACTTTGCAGAGTAAGCTCCCTGCACTGGGCTGGCCAAGCAGGCCAAGACTGACGTGGGTTGTGCCAGCCAGCGCAGAGGAAAACCAGCGCTGTGTGTGTCCCAGTGCACGTCAGGCACGGGGGCCTTTGCTGGGCGTGTCCGCTTGGCGGGATCCATCGGGCCAGTGGAGGGAAAGCCACATCTCCCTCACGCTCTGACGCGAAGTTCACTCAACTGTGAGGGATGGGTGCCTGCTCTGGGGCTTGCCCACCCCTCCGCCCCCAGCATGGTGACGGTGGCCCCTAGAACCAGTCCTCCTGCCCACCTGGCGTTCCACAGGGAGACTTGGAATTTGGGGAAAGGTCAGGAGGGCCAGAGGATGCTGCTGCTTCAGGCTTTGAGCCCATGGACTTTGAGAACTGCCTGCGGGTGCCTGAGCCAGCCTGGCAGTGAAGGTGGGTTGGTTAGCCCACGTTCTAGGTTCAGCTGGGAGAACTCTACTGGCTTCTATGGTGAACAAGCACAGGGCTGATCCAATTTCTTCTCTTTTTTCTTTATCTTAAATATTTACTTATTTATTTATTTGGTCACGCCGGGTCTTAGTTGCAGCGGGTAGGCTCCTGCAGGTGCAGCTTACGGGCTACTTAGTTGCAGCACATGGGCTCCTTAGTTGTGGCATGTGAACTCTTAGTTGCAGCATGCATGTGGGACCTAGTTCCCTGAACAGAGATCGAACCTGGGTCCCCTGCATTGGGAGCGCACGGAGTCTTCACCACCATGCCACCAGGGAAGTCCCTGATCCAATTTCTTTATGAGGGAATAAGGCTTTTGTCTTCAGTTGAAGGGTGTAATCGGAGATCAATTTCAGAGCTGAGGGTAAACTCCTCCCTGGAGCGAGGAGTTCCCCTGCAGCCCACCCCACCTTTGGCTAATTCTTCTGCGTTGGCAAATCTGAGTGAGAAAAGGGGCTCAAGGACACCTTCGACATCCCAGTCAAATTTGGGCGAGGTTTTGGCTTCTTGCCAAGTGGTAGGGCAGCTGGATCCACAGCACAAATGGGGCTATAAAAATGGAATAGGAGGCGGCCTGCATCACCCCCTCACTCCCCGGCCTCGCCCTCAGCGTGTTCGGGGGTGATTTGTAACGGGGTGCGAGTACAGGAGAGGGACTGGGTGAGAATGCCCAATGGAGGGGGCCAGGGTACTTGCCTTTGAAGACACATGAGCGGGCAGGATGGGCTCAGCATCCTCACGCAAACGCACCACGCCTTCCTTCACACCATTACCCATTCCAGGCCTGCTCAGGATGGCGGGAGACTCAGTCCTGGGGAGCAAGAAGGGACGAGGTGAGAATCTGGCCTCCTCCACCAGCCTGGGGCCTCTGATTCATCCTCAAGTGGCCCGATGCCAGCATTGCCCCAGTGGCACGCTTCTCCTAACCTGGCTTCTGTCTCTCTGCAGGATAAAGACACCCGAACCTACATCTGGATGTCAGTCCCCTGACCTGACTGCTTAATCATTTACAAAAGCTCTTCTCATCAGCTCTTTTATTTCATCCTCACAAATGGGCCTCTGAGTCCTCTGTTTTTTTACCCTAGTACCAACTGCCCAGATTGGCTCAGAGAGGTTAAGCTGGCAGCAAGGTCACACAGCAGGAGGCAGGGGCATGGCAGGGTGTAGGGTGTGGAGGCTGGAGGGCTCCACCTGCCCTGGAGCCCAATGCCCCCTGGGCTTATGCCAGCTTGGACCTGAGACTCCGTCCACAGAAATACCTTTAGAAAATTAATCTTTGTCCTACTGTGTGGCTGCCTGCCCTTTGCGGGCAAGTTATAGTAAAGTGTCCTAATACTTGAGGATTCCTCCCTGGAAACCTATAAGCAGATAAGTTAGGGGGTCCCCGGAGAAAGAGAACCAGGAATGGCTCTCTTGACATAAGAGAAGCCATTTTGGCCCAAGCCATTTTGTGAGCTAAGCCTGGCAGCAATGCTTGCCCTTGAACAGGTCTCGGTAATTAATGATCTAAAGCGAACAAAGGAATGCAGGAACAGAGAAAAGGCAGACAGACAGTAGTGCAGTGATAAAACAGAGTCCTAGTTCCTTCTCAAGGGATAGACATAATGATAAATATATCTTTGAGTCTCTGGGAACTAAGGCCCCCACCCAGGTGGAGGGTGGAATTATGTTGACCTTCTTGACTTCAATCAACTAAAGCTTGGACTCTGTGGACCTTTGCCCCAATTCTATGCTGAATTCTCCTCTGTTCAGGCCCCTTCATGAATATGCATGTACCCTGAGCTTAAAACTTCCCCAATTTTGCTGTTCGGGGAGACACTGCTTTGGGAAAGGTCCCCGGTGTTCCCCTTACTTGCTGAAAGTCATAATAAATCCTTCCTTTTCCCCTCCCCATCTTTGGCTTGGTTGTCTCTATTGGCTTGACACCACCAAGAGATGAACCCAGTTTTCAGGTAACACAGGCTCGTGTCCAAATTTCTTCTTATGAAAGAATGTCTTTTCCTCTTGTAAGGACACCAGTCCTATTGGATCGGGGTCCACCCTAACAACCTCAAGTAATACATCCTTCCTTCTCCCCATCTTTGACTTAGTTGTGTCTATTTGCTTGACACCCACCAAGACGTGAACCCAGTTTTCGGATAACAAACCTACCTTTAACCTCCTAGTGCAGGCGCACTCAAAGCTCAGCCAACCACACGGAGGGGACCAGGAGGAAAAAAGGATGAAGGACTGGTGTCACGGAGATGCCACTGGGCACCGGTATGCTTGGAGGTATCCCTTGCTTTAAAATCACCCAATGAATCAATATGCTTTCCTGTAAAATGATGCAAACGAGGCAGATGCCCCCCTGAGCCAGCTCTGGAAGCCCCTCCTGCCCTCCAGGTCCTCCCAGGCACCCGCTGGTACGGAACATCCTAGGAAGCACAAGCAGGATTCTGTTCCAGGTGGCCTCTGCCGCTGTTTCCTACCTAAAATGGTCCCTGGCTCGGGGATGAACAGCTGCTTCTAAGACGGGGCCAGAAACTCAACGATGAGCCTGGACCACCCTGAGGTGTCAGGCAGGAACCAAAGTCAATGGGACTGTGAAAATGGGACACAAAGGCAAATCAAAGAGCTCCTCGTGGCCAAAGCAGGAACGCTGAGCAACAAAATCAATAAAGCAGTGTTGGGTTTTTTTGTTTGTTTTTTTGTTTTTGGCTGCACCAAGGCATGAGGGATCTCAGTTTCCCAACCAGGGATCGAACCCGTGCCCCCTGCAGTGGAAGCACAGAGTCTTAACCACTGGACCACCAGGGAAGTCCCAGAAGTGTTGGATTATAACCCAAAGTGTAAGATAGATAGCCGAGAGTCCACATGGATATAAATAAATGATTGAATAAATAAATAAATGAGGGAGAAGAGACAAATCTCCCAGGCAGAAGAATCCCAAATAAATTACGCAGATGCCCAGTGCTGGAGGAAGGGAAGCGTAAGCATGATCCCTTAGGTGTGGGCCATGTGGCAACTTCCTTCCAAAGGGCACAGCACAGAAAGGGGGGAAGGGAGTAACCTTACAGTGAGGACACCTGACAGACACCACCTCAGCCACGTGATCAAGGTCAACACCACAGTGATAAGTCACACTGAAGGCGCGTGCCCTGGACACGTGTGTGTGTGTGTGTGTGTGTGTGTGTGTGTGTGTGTGTGTGTGTGTGTGTGTGTGATGAGAAAGGCACTTCCCCTCTGTGGTCCTCTGCTCCAAAGCCCAGTCCAACCATGAGAAAAACACCAGACAAATCCCAACCAAGGGCCAAGGGCCATAGAACACCTGACCCGTTCTCATCAAAACCGTCAAGGTCGTCGAAACCAAGAAAGTCTGAGAAACTATCTTAGCCCAGAGAAGCCTAAAGAGATGTGACGACTAAAGGTAATGTGAGGATCCTGGGACAGAAAAAGCACATTAGGGAAACACTAAGGAAATGTGAATAAACAATGGACTTCAGTTAATAATAATGGATCAGTATTTGTACATCAGTTGTGACAAATGTACCATACCAAAGGAAGATGTTATTAATACGGGAAACTGGGTGTGTGCGGTGGAGGGGAACTCTGTATTACTTTTGCAATTTTTCTATAAACCTAAAACTGCTCACAGACAAACAAACAAACAAAGAGAAACTAGGCCTTAGGGATCTTTTCCAGCCAGTGGCTGGGGTGTCAGTCTGTGGAGGACACTGTGACTCTATCACCCTCCATGCGTCCGGCTGCTGCTCAGTGGCACCCCCAACACTCTGGACCCCGGGGGACTGTCCTCACACCTGGGCACCCGGATGCAGATGGTGCAGCCTTTCTTTGTTTCTTCTGGCTGCGCTTCGCAGCATGTGGGATCTTAGTTCCCCGACCAGGGATCGAACCCGTGCCCCCTGTGCCCCCTGCAGTGGAAGTGCGGAGTCCTAACCACTGGACCGCTGGGGAATTCCCAGTGCGGCCTTTCTTAGGGCTGGGTCAGACGTGGTGAATGTGGACACGTTCTGCAAAACTGCCCTCCTGAGAAAGGATCCAGCCCTTTAGTCCCGGCCTCATACAGTCTAGAGTCTGAGCACTTGCCTCCCTCCCTCCCCTGGCCCCAGCCCAGGGCCTGCCCTGGGAGCTCTGCAGACGGCTCAGACAGAGCCTTGGTGTGGTGGATGCAAACAGAAACAAAGGCACCACACAAACCAGTGCAGACCTACAAAAGCGTGCCACTGCAGGTGACAGAGGGCCAAGGCTGAGTCCCGGGAAGGCACCTGCAGGGGGCTGAATGGTGGCCCCCCCCACCCCCGCTCCAAGACATGTCTCCCAGGAATCTGTGAATGTGGCATTATTTGAAAAAAGCCTTCACAGATGTAATTAAGGTAAAGATCTAGAGATCCTTACCCTGGATGAGGGTAGGTCCTAACAACAATGACAAGTGATCTGATAAGAGACAGAAAAACAGACACAGGCAGGGAGGTCGTGTTTAGACAGTGGCAGAAATTGGAATGATACACACAAGCCACAAGCCAAGGAACACACAGAGCATAAAAGCTGGAAGAGACAAGGAGGAATCTTCCCCTAGAGCCTTAGGAGTGGCTCTACAGGAGGATTAATTTGGGATTTCTGACCTCCACAACTGTGAGAGAATAAACTTCTGTTGTCTCAAGACAGTTTGTGGCGAAAGGAATCTAAGATCCTTTCTGGAGGAGAAGCTGGGGTGCCTCAGGCCCCCCAACCCCAAGCAGAAGGGGCAGCCAGAGTCTGCAAGCTGCTTCCCTCAGGGCCCGGTGCCTCCAGGAAGCTCTCCAGGATTGCAGGGCGAAGAGAAGGAGATTCCTGTCCTGGGGCAGTGGTGGGGTTGGGGGTAGGGGAGGTCTCAAGTTTTTGCCTCTTAGGCCAAAGGCTATTTTCCTAGGAAGTAAAGAGCTCTTTGCCCTTTCATAAACAAAAACAAAAAAACTCAAGACAAAGGCAAAGAAACAGCCGGGGTCGCTGGGAAGGAAAAAAAATAACTTAAAAACATGACAGGTACCAGACTGCACTCATAATGAGAAAAGTGCGTTTAACCTTTGGTGGGGGGCTGTTGGCATGTGTGGGGACAGTAATGCAACTGGTAGATGAGACTGAGGCAGATTGCGGGGAGCATCTCTCTGCAGGTGATTTAGCAGATGCCTTGGAATGTGTGCTGTGCCCCCAGACAGGTGAGCATGAAGCCTCATGGGCCAGTAAGGCCACAGCCAGGTGCTGGTCCCAGTGGAGGTATGAAGGTCTGGATGGGAAGCTATGGGGGAGCGAGGAGAGGGGGACAGGGAGAATGTGTGACCTCAGCCCTCACAGGAGGACGCCACCCAGCCTGTCACTAATGAGTGAACCTACCTGAACCCAGGTGGGAGGCTGTCCCAATGCAAAGACTGGAAGCAGACCAGGTGTTTATAGAGTGCTGTCAACAGTGACGGGGGGGCGGGGGGCTTCCCTGGTGGCTCAGTGGTTAAGAATCTGCCTGCCAGTGCAGGGGACACGGGTTCGAGCCCTGGTCCGGGAAGATCCCACATGCCTCAGAGCAACTAAGCCCGTGCGCCACAACTACTGAGCCTGCACTCTAGAGCCCATGAGCCACAACTACTGAGCCCGTGAGCCACAACTAATGAGTCCGTGAGCTGCAACTACTGAAGCCCGTGTGCCTAGAGCCCGTGTTCCGCAACAAAGAGAAACCACCGCAATGAGAAGCCCGCGCACCGCAACGAAGAGTAGCCCTCGCTCGCCGCAACTAGAGAAAGCCCGCAAGCAGCAATGAAGACCCAACGCAGCCAAAAAATAAATAAATAAATAAATAAATAAATTTATTTAAAAAACCCCAAAAAAACAGTGATGGGGACTCTCCATACAGGGGAGGAGATAAGGGCACGGAGGGAGCCCGACTGTGGATGTACGTACTTTCCAGCAGTTGGCATTTTGCCTCCCGCCACTCACCTCTTCAAGAATAACAGAGGACACAACCCACGTGTGGCTGACCCAACCCCCGCTGTGCCCTTCCCAGGTCAGAGCCCCTCCCCCTGCACTCAGGCACCCCTGCCATGCCCCCTACCGGCTTCCTTCCCCCAAACTGCCACAAGGTTCTGAATTTACCCCCCAACCTGCCCCGAGAGGCCTCCCTCACTGAAATGGGGTTCCCACTGCCCACACAGCAGTGGACACAACTGTCCATACTCAGGACAGTTGCCAGGCTCCCTCTGCCACCAGCGTGGGGTCACTGTGCCTGGGACTTCTCCGCGCCCAGCCCCCCAGGTCGGGCCCCCTTATCTGTGCGCAAGAACATGGGCTCTTTTGAGTGTTGTCTGGAGTCCATCATTGGTCAGATGGTGACCAACAGCCCACGTGGCTGAGGGTGAGGCCCAGAGTATATGGAGGGTGGCCTCAGCTGGCGCTTGAAACTCTGAGGCCGGAGCCCCCTCCCTCCCGACTTCCTCCAGCCCCTGCGGCCCCTGCTGCCTCCCTCTCTCCAGGGCGAGAGGCCTGGGCTCTGCACCAAGGCAGGCAACTGGGCCAGATGGTTTCTCCACATTCTTTTGTTTCTATTGTACCTCGTCCCTTCTGTTGTTGCCAGTAATACCGAATTTTTTAAAAAATTATATTTACTTATTTATTATTATTATTTTTTGGCTGCGTTGGGTCTTCGTTGCGGCATGGGCTTTCTCTAGTTGAGGTGAGCGGGGGCTGCTTTTCGCTGCAGTGCGCAGGCTTCTCATTGCGGTGACTTCTCTTGTTGCAGAGCACAGGCTCTAGGCGTGTGGGCTTCAGTAGTTGTGGCACGAGGGCTCAGTAGTTGTGGCTCGCGGGCTCTAGCGCACAGGCTCAGTAGTTGTGGTGCACGGGCTTAGTTGCTCCGCGGCATGTGGGATCTTCCTGGACCGGAGCTTGAACCTGTGTCCCCTGCATTGGCAGGCGGATTCTTAACCACTGCGCCACTGGGGAAGTCCCTCTTGTTCTGTTTTTGTTTTTTTACCCGGCTCTGCCCCGACCCTGCTGGCCTTGTCTTGTCTGAAATAGCAGAGGCTGCTGGATAAGCACCTTCTTCAATAACGCCATGCCAAGAATTCTGGCTTCACAGCTGTAGGGGTTACATGAGGTCTTCCGAAGTTCATGTCCACCCAGGACCTCAGGAAGTGACTTTATTTGGAATAGGGTCTTTCAGGTATTATTAGTTAAGGATATCAAGATGAGATCACCTTGGGGACTTCCCTAGTGGTCCAGTGGCTAAGACTCCATGCTCCCAATGCAGGAGGCCCGCGTTCAATCCCTGGTCAGGGAATTAGATCCCACAACTAATCCCACAATTAGCCGCAACTAAAAGACCCTGCCTGCTTCAACAAAGATCCCATGTGCTGCAACTAAGACCCTGTGCAGCCAAAATAAACAAACAAACAAACAAATTAATTAATTAAAAAGATGAGATCAGGCCTTCCCTAGTGGCGCAGTGGTTGAGAGTCCGCCTGCCGATGCAGGGGACGCGGGTTCGTGCCCTGGTCCGGGAAGATCCCACATGCCACGGAGCAGCTAGGCCTGTGAGCCACGGCCGCTGAGCCTGCGCGTCCGGAGCCTGTGCTCC
>NW_020837997.1:3549472-3570189 GCF_003676395.1 Aethalodelphis obliquidens | reverse complement strand
AAAAAAAAAAAAAAAAAAAAAAAAGATGAGATCATCTTGGATTTGGTGGACCCTAAATGCAATGATGGGTGTCCTTATAAGAGGTCTCACACACATAGGGAAGAAGCCCATGGGAAGATGGAGGCGGAGATGAGGGTGATGTGGCCAGCAAGCCAAGGAGCTCAAGGACTGCCTCCGGCAGCCACCAGAGATGGGGAAAGATTCCAGTAGGAACCAACCCTGCTGTCGTAGTCAGTTCTGGCTGCTGTGACAGAACACCACAGGCTGGGTGGCTTATAAACAACAGAAATACATTTCTCAGGGTTCCAGAGGCTGGGAAGTCTAAGGTCAAGGTGCCAGCAGCTTTGGTGTCTGTTCAGAATGCTCTTCCTGATTCACAGATGGTGGCCTCTCTGTGTCCTCACATAGCACAAGGAGCAAGGGGGTTCTCTTGGGCCTCCTTTATAAAGCCATTAATCCCATTCATGAGGGCTACACCCTCATAACCGAATCATCTCCCCAAACCCCACCTCCTAATACCATCACACTGGGGATTAAGTTTCAACATATGAATTTTAGGGGAGACGCAAGCATTGAGTCTATAGCACCGGCCGACACCTTGATTTTGGACTTCTGAACTCCACAACAGGGACAGAATAAACTTCTGCTGTTTTAAGCCACCCAGCCTGAGGTTATTTGTTATGGAAGCCCCAGGAAACTAATACAGCAAGAGTCTGAGACCAAGGCCCCCCAAGTGTGTACTGTCCCTTGGCTAGTGACCTGCCCATGACCCCGAGGTCACTGCACCTCTCTCTGGACCTCACAGGTTGCCCAGCTGGCAGAACTTCAACAGAAAACCTGGCTTCTCCTGATCTTTGTTGAGACCCTGGAACCCAAGCACTCAGCTGCAGCAAAAGGTATTCAGTGAAGAAAACAAATGTTGACAAGCATATTTTAAAAATAGCACAGGGACCAGGGAGGGGCCACTAAGGGAACATTCTACTTCTCAAACTGGGTGGTGGTTTCGTTATTCTTTCTACCGTCTTTCTTTTCATGCACACATTACATACTTGTATTATTAAGAAGTATTTCACACTTAAAATAAAAAATACAATGCATTTTAAAAAGAGCTGGCTTGCAAAACCCAAACAAGCTAATAGCTCTGATCATCTCAATATTCCTCTAATGTCTAATTGTCAAAATAGAAGAACCAAAAAACGGGATGACACATGGGAAAAGGCCTGCCCTCAGTCTGATGATGCCCTCCACCTGGCACCAATAGTGGGAAATCACTGACAACTCAAGAAAATCTCAAGACAACTTCTCAAATAGATTTAACATCTGACTTGTCTCAATCTCATCTGACACCTTCCTTCTTTTGCCGGATCCCGGTGCTTAAAAAAAAAACAAAAAACAGAGCAACAGCCAACTTCTCAGACCTCCCCTCCTGGGACTCCAGGTGACGCCTGCATCTCCTTCTCTAGAAGGACCACCTCCCCTCCACCCCAACCCCCAAGGTTTCCTTCAGAGCTTTGCAGAGGAGGGACTCAAATATTTCTTGGACTGAGCTTTAGACTCTGGAAGAGAAACAGAAATCTAATGTTTAATCACCACTCCCATGGGCCAGAACACCTCAGAGACAAGATAAGAAGACTGGAGAGAGCAGAACACTTGATAATAACCGTCCTGGCTGCTGGGGGAGGAAACAGGCATTCCAACTTCACAGCTGAGAGAATACTGATGACAGCACAGCCTCCACAGAGGAACATTAACCATTTAAATGGACATGCGCTTTGGCCTGGCCACTCCTAGGAAGTTGCTGCAGTTGGATGTTAAACTCCATGAAGACAGAGAGGTTTCCACGCGCGTCTGTGCACTGCTGGAGCCCCACACACGTTTACTACATATTTGCTCATGCAAAATTCTATCTATCCATTGCAGCTCGGTTTGTAAAAGCGAAACACCAGCAACGACTTAAACATCCATCAGTAAGGGACTTGTTTTAAAATCACTTACCCTTTTGGTAAAATTTGATACAAATTTACCAGTGGTTTAAAAGGGGTGGTGAGGGGGAATATGCACATCTTCCCCACAACCATAGACTACTGGAAGGGAACATTATCATACAGGAGAAACTATTAACAATGAGGGCCTCCAGAGGGGGATGGGGAACCAGCATGGGGAGACCTGCCTGTTTTTTACTGTTATGCCCTTTTGTACTGTTTGATTTTATTTATTTTTTTACCATGTACATCAATGATCTTGTCAAGGTTTATTCATATATTCGCACGTGTGTGTGTATATATATAATACATGCATGTACATACGTATATATAAAATGTGTGCATGTGTATATATGTACATATATATGCATATACATACACATACATACACACACATTTTAAATGACTCCTTTTGAATTTGGACAGAAAACCCCAATGGCTTCAGTTTCCACTGAAGCCGAAGGTGACAAGACCCTCCAGAACATTCCAGCACCATCTTTGCAGGGAGAGACAGGAGAGGGATAAGAAGTACTATGCAAGCGTTACAGGAAACGGCATGTTATTGCTTTTTTAACAGTAAAGCCACCAGCCTCTTTCCATACTGCACACTTGCAAATCACCCTCCAGGGAACTTGAAAAATTCCAGAAAAATCTTTATCCCCAGCACCATGCCAGGCTCCAGTTTTGCAGTTTGTGTCTAAGCGGCTGAAACATTAGCTCTCTCACTCTGAAGAGTGTTGCCTTACTCTCTCGGTTTATCAGCTTTAAGGCCCCAGGAGCTCTCCCGGGTCAGTGAGGGGCCTCAGTCTGTTAAGAGCTGGGCCAGAGGGTGGAAGCCCAGCAAACCCCACCACCCCAGGCGACCCTACCAGCTGGGCCTGCGGCACCCTAGGTGTTGAAGCCCAGCTGCCACAGGGCCCCCGTCTCCACAAGCCCCAGGGCTCTGAGACACGTGTTCAGAAAGCGACCAGGGGCCGCCCCTTCCAGCTCAGCCTTTCCGGACCCAGTCAAAGACAGGACTCCTGAGGAACAGCTGCAGGGAGGGTGGGGGTCTCCTCCCCTCCCCTCCCCTCCCCTCCCCTCCTCTCCCCTGCCAACCCCTCAGAGATAAACACAACAGATGGGCAAAAGTGGAGGAGGTCCGCAGAGAAGGGTCAGCAGCAATGCTCAGGAAGGCGTGGGCAATGCCACCCCAATTCAAATCGCTTTAGGTTTATTGCTGGTAAAATGGAGATAATTCCAGTTTTGTCTGGCCCATGGGATTATTCTAAGCCCGGAAATCACTTTATAGACTGAGATAAGTGAAAAGATAACATCTGGGTGCGCTTTTCCTTGGGGGTGGTGGTGGAGGTTGCAATGATCCTGAGATAGCAAGGCTTGGGTGAATGTTGGAAAACCTGGATTACGGAGGGGGCACAAACACAGGTGAATGTGGAAGAAAGTACGGGTGGGTGCACAGACTGGGGGTGTTCGAGTCAGAGGGGGTTGCCAGGGGTACTGGGCAGGCATGTGCATGTGTGGAGGGAGTACCTGAGGGCACTGACCCAGATTACTTAAGGTGGGGGGCAGTGAGAGGGGCCCAGACTTGGCTGTGAGAAAAGCCAGCGAGGGGATAGGAACAAGCACAGATGTGAGTGGGGAACGGTGAGTCTGGGGTCACAGGCTCAGGTGTTGGGTGTGGAGGTGCAGGCCCAGGTGTGGTGGCGCGGGGACCGGGTGTGTGTGTGTGAGGACGCCCTGTGGTGTGGGGCTGTCATCGTGGGGAAGTCTCAAGCGACGTGTCGGTGGGTGTTCATGAGCGGGGGCGCGGTGTCAGGTGTGTGAAGGGGAATATAAGTGCGGGCACAGAGTCAGGTGCGTGTAGGGGTGCAGAGTTAACTGTGCGGGGCGCCCGGGGGCGCGGCCCCAGGGGTGTGGGGGATGTCAGCGAGGCGGACAGTCTCGGGTGTATGAGGGGAGATGTCAAAGAGAAGGGATGTGGTGTCAGGTATGTGTGGGCTGACGGAGAGAGGCTCCGATCCGGCTGTGGGAGCCCCAAGGGGGCACCAGACTAGCGGTGTTGGGGGCGGGGGGGGGGGGAGGCTTTAACCTCTCCCAGTCCCCGCGATGCTGCTCTCACGCCCCGCCTCGTCCGCCCCCGCCCCGGGCCCATGACAGCAATGGGCCTCGCCCTAGGTCGGCCCGAGGGGCGCGGGCCCCCTCGACGCCTGCGCCGCCCCGCGCCCCGCGTGCCCCCTCACCGACTGGGACGTGTCGCTACCGCCGCTGCCGCCGCCGCCACCTCCAGCCGCCACAGCCCCGCCTCGCGCACCCTCCGCGCGCGCCGCGGGAGGGGTCCACGCCGTACTCCGATTGCCTGCGTGCTGGCCAACCATCTCTGGAGACAGCTGAGATTGGTAGACATGAAGCGGACGGGCAGCTCCTGAAGCCAATCATTGAGGAGAAGAGGCGGGGCTATCGGGAGACACAGTGGGTCCCCAGGGTGGTCCTGCTGGGCGCGAGGTGCTGGGAGGCTAGGGCCTGGAGGCGGGCGAAGATTGGAGCTTTGGAAGAAGACGGGCATCCCTGATGACCAATCGCTGCGGAGTAAGGGCGGGGCTCCGAAGAAGCTGGCGCTACTGGCGCAAGAGGAACGGAGGGCGTAGCCCGGAGGGCGACGGAGATTGGCTACGATGCGAAAGACGGGCAGGGCCAGCGGCCAATCGTAGGGGCTGTGCGCCCTGGCCAAGACTTGGAGCAAACGAGGTGCAGAGTTTGGCCGTGAGCGCGGTGGCCGGAGGTGGCCTCGGGGGTCACGTGCAGGGTCCCCTGAGGCTGTGGCGAAGTCAGACCCTCGGGCCACCCAACGCAGAAGCAGGACCTCCAACTTGGGCCCTGAGCTTGGCCATCACGGCTGAAGGACTCGTGGATAATTCTTCATCTCCTCACTACCCGCTGTTCCCCTGCAAATGATACGGAGAGGGCAGAGACTCGCTGGAGGTCACTCAGCTGCAGCTCCGGGTAGTGCGAAGACGTGGAAATAGGTGGAATCCTCCTCACGCACTTTGTGATTTTCTGGAAATGTTTGACTTCTCCGAGTTCAAGCTTTCTCCTCCACAGAATCAAATGACCTCCCTGTCGGAACCACCTCCCTGCTAAGCCTTTGGTGAATTAACCGAATCCTAACCACAAGCCCATGAGGTCAAAGAGACCACTGGCCCCACTCTACAGAAATCAGAGCACAGAGAGGTCAAGTTCCTTGCCCCTTGTCACACTGCAGTTCAGCAGGCCCAAAGTAGCCTGCTTTTTGGAAAAGGGGTAAGGCAGTGTCAGACCACAGCCACTGGGGCCCTGAGTGACTAGGGTTTGAATACTTGTCCAGCCACTGTCTGACTGCATAACCTTGAGCAAGGCAATTATGAGCCTCAGTTTCCTCACGGGACAATGATTCCTACACCTTCATCTTTCCTTTCTGGAGCTTCACCCCGGGAGAATTTATATTCCAGCCCTCACCTTGACCTTCTGGTGAAAGCCTTTGACCCTCTGCAGGTCACATCTGGCCTGTGAGCCCCAGCTTTTCTGTGAGGTGCGGGGTCATGGGATTCTTTGCAGATAGGGAGGCAGCTGCTGTCCAGTGCTAGGCTGTGTCATTGGCACCTCCCCCAAGCCTACCCTGTTCTCTGACTCACCAAGTGCTAGGGCAGAGAGGATTACATATGTTCCCAGATACTGGTTCTTATTTCCTCTAGGTGTGGGCTGGGGTTGGTGGAGATCAAGTTCAGAACCAGGGAATCCTGAGAGGGAGCAAGGCTGAGCTAGGCCCTAATAATGGCTCACATTTCAGGGCTGTGCAAGCCCCCTGCTAAGTGCATAATCTATAACTTCTCAAAGGGCCCCTGTGAGGAAACAATGGGGGGCTCACAAGTGGGAGTCACTAGCCTGGGGCTACCATCTGCCTCCTGATATTCCCAGGATATTCCCACCTGAGCCTCCTCTCAAATATCTCCCAACTTGGTTGGCTTCCCCGCAACTTCCAGGCCCTGGTCTCCATTCTGCCCTCTGGAGAAGAGGAGGAGCTGACTGCTGAACACCTACTGGGTGCCAGGTTTTTGCTGAGCCAGGCACTTCTCAAATACCATCTCATGACCTGACTTCCAGATAGGGGTGATGGTGCCCACTTTGCAGATGGGAAAACTGAGCTTCATGCAACCACTGTTTCTTGCTGGAAGGGCCTGGGGCTGGGTTTGAATCCCTGCTCTTCCTGACTAAGCTGGCCACAGGACCTTCAGCAAGTGACTCAAACTCCCCGCCTCAGTTTCTCCAAGTAGCTCCCAGGGTTGATGGGAGCATTAACGAAATGAATGGAAGCAAACCACAAACATGTTGGTCTACAGCAAGTGCTTGCTGAGTGTTGGTTGGATAAACTGTTCTTTTCGGGCCCTCTGTTTCCCTCTCTAAATAGCACCTGATGGAATGTAGACACAGACCAACTATGGGCGTGGTTTGCCACCCCAAGAGGGAGATACTTATACTGGAGGAGTCCCCACCTACAGCACCCACCTGCCAGGTCCTGTGAGGGAGGCAGTAAGCTCCTGGAAGGTCTCACAGTACCCCCAGGGACAGTGCCAACTGAGGCCAAGTGTCAGGCAGTGGCCCAGCATGGGCTGCCTCTCCTGATGGTGCCAGTGGCGCTGGCTGGGCTCTGGCTTCTGTTCACTCATCAGCAAGCTGGTGCTGGCCAACCTCCCTGCCACCTCCCAACAACGGCAGGCAGTGCCTCTTGGCATCAGCAACTGACACCCCCCACCATGGGCACCTCGGCTGTACCTGGCGAGGGTGCCCAGGGGATTCCAGCTTTTCCCTGGGCAGGACACTGACTCTCTGCACCGCCAGTTCCCGCTACTTCTCAGGAATCCCAGGAATCATCTGACACGACGGCCGTGAGCCAGGCCTGGGCACGGTGACAGGGCTTAATCAACCGAGGCTAGAGAGCCATTTGCCCAAGGTCATGTTAGCAACGCTGGCAACAGAGGAGGGGCATGGAGGCAGGCCGAGCCAGGTTCTCATCCCATATCGGCCCCTTGAATGCCGACGAGTCTGTTTCTCATCTGGAAAATGGGGTTCACAGGCCCTGCCTCTCAAATGTGTTCACAGTGAAAAAGCAACAGTGTTCCTTTCCCAGGATGCTGGGCCCTTCCCTGGCTGGAGGGACACATCCTTGACAGAGACGACAGTCAAGACTAACTGGTTCAAAGGCAGCCTCACTTAGCCTCCCAGAGGCTCAGAGAGGTCAGGCCCCTCCTTGAAAAGCACACAACAGTAGAGGCAGAACTGAATGTGCTGACCCCTCTCTTGTAGCCGTTTCCCCCTTAGCCCATGTTTCCGTGTCAAAAACAAGGACAGGACGGCAAGCACTCGAGTGCTCTGTGCCAGGCACCCCCTGAACCAGGCCTTGCTGTGGCCCTGTGCAGTGACACACTTAGCTCATTTCCAGGTGAGGAGGCAGAGGCTCACCTGAGGTGGCAGAGGAGGGCCTGGAACACAGGCCTGGCAGACCTCAGTGAAATGTGGGGTCTTCAGCTGGAGGCGGGGCCTCACCCAGCCCAGGGTTGTCCAAACAGGCCCTGACCCACACCCGCTGAAGACACCCTCAGGCAAGGTGGGGAGGACTGATAAGCAGGAGCCACCCCTCCTGGAAGAAGCCTGCAGCTGTAGGAAGGCTGGTTGAAAGCCCAGGGGAGGGGACTGCGGCTGCAGGGGCAGAGGTCTTCCCTCCAACCACCCTGCGTACCTATTACTTTATTCAGGTGTACATTCAAAAACATTTAGGGGAAACTGGAGCAGAGCGGGGACCCAGGAGCCGGCCCAAAGGGGGCCCCTGGGCGGGGGGGGGGGGGGCAGACAAAGGAGAAAAGCCCACAAGTGAGGTGACCTTAGATGGGGTCAGAGGTCAAGGACACAGTACAAGTGGTGATTGGCTGGGGGAGTGGGGGGGGAGTGGTGTGCCAGGGCAGGGGAACAATAGGGGATCTCTGCGAAGGCAATGTGTGATCTGGAACCTGGTGCCAGGGAGGAACTGGCCACGGGGAGGGCTGGGGAAGGATGCTCCATGCAGCGTACATGTGCAAAGGCCCTGAGGTGGGGAGGTTGGAGTGACTGGAACTGTGATTAAATGGGAGCATGGGGAAGATGCGGGTGGGAGGTGGGTAGGGCCTGGAGGACAGTTTGGTTTTACGGAGAGGGCAATGGGGAGCCACAGGCAGGTTGAGAGCAGAGCTAAGGCAGGAATTACAGGGCTGGCACCTCAGACTTCCCCAGAAATGGACCAGTAGCACCCCCCCACCCACCACGAGGCAGATGAAGAAACATGATGCTCACGGGGCCCGAGGACTGCTCCCAGGTCACAGGAATGACCTAAGGTCACATGGGCGGCCAACCTAGAAGTCAAATTGGGGCAGCCTGGAGCAGGTGTGGCTGAGTCCCCAGTGAGGAAGGTCAGGGCCGGGTGACGGGGTCAGAGGTTCTCATCAGCCCCACTGAGCTGGCAGCGCCCCCCTCCCCCCGATCCAGGGGTGGAGGAGGTCTGGACACCACAGGAAGGCGGGACCAGGGTGATGCTCTCCCCATAGCTATTCGCATGGGCCAATTTCCATAGAAACCAGAAGCCTTCTGGGCAAGGGCCTGAGCTGATGTCAAGGACTGAACTCAAGACATTCTTCAGCCTAGAGGAGGTGAATGACCAGTAGTGGGGTGGGGACTCCGAGAGGTGAGAGGAGCTCCTAATGTATGAGCTGGAGGTGTCAGGCATGGCGCCTGGAGCCCACCAGGGGGCCTGAGGCTGCCCTGACCCTGACTGGGCCACGCAGGATGCATGAGCTGCCAGGTGACCACAACATGACCCCGAGGATGAATGCAGAGAAGGAGAGCTGGGGTCTGCCAGGCACCGCTGCCTGGTGACCCCTCCAAGACACTTGGGGAGGGTGGGCACTGGGGGCAGCGACAGTGATGCCCACTTTACAGATGGGGAAACTGAGGCTCAGAGAGGAAAGCCAGGCTGCCCAAGCCAACCAGTGAGCGAGGACCTCAACGTGGCCAGGCGGGAGAGTGCAGGACGGTTCTCCTAGGGTGACTCGGGTGCTAAAGCTAGACGATCGGGTGTCTCCCATGTGCCCAGCTCTGCTCCAACACCCTTCGGAGGGGGCTCTATCCCCTCCCCTCTCCCTGCTTTACGGAGGAGCAAATCAAGGCTCAGAGAGGTTAGGTCACCAGCTCAAGGCCTCAGAGCTGGGTGGGGGCTAGACACTGAGCGCTCCAGCCCCCGAAAGTCAATGCACAGTGAGGAACAGCAACCTTGGCACCCCTGGACCCCAAGTCTGACAATGACCCCAGCAGCCCACCCCTCTGAGGGTGACAGTGAATCATACATCCCAGGCTGCTCTCAAAACCCCTTCACTTTCCTCAGTGAACCCATGACCTCCCCAAACATGCACCCCTCTCCCCTGTTCTTTGAGGCCACTGGCTGTGGCTCCCATGCTGCATGGTGCTACGGAAGAGACCCTTCCATTGATCAACCAACAGTCTTTTATTACCAGGCATCACTGGCTGGCCTGGGACACCAGGAGACAAACGAGCCTTGGTCCCTGCCCTCTGTTCAGCACAGCAAGGCATCTGTGATCCATTTTACAGGTGAGAGAAGCAGTAGCAGGGATGAGAACGGACTTGTAGGAACAGAAGTGGGATCCCTGCCCTGCTATGAGATTGGCCAGTATGGTTTCCAAGTTTCAGACAGACCTCTGGCCCTAAGCAATGCTGAGGGGGCGCTTCTACTAGCAAAGGGCAGTGGGGTTGGGTGGCACAGGACAGATGAAGCCGATGCTGTCAGCCAGTGAGCGGAACAGCATGCAGGGAGGCCGGGACCCAGGGGCTGCCTTCTGCTGTGTAGGCACCTCACTAATGCTCCCTTCCCACCCCCTGGCCAATGCTTGGTACCCATCAGAAAACACCTCCTGTTAATGGGGGAGGAATCTGGAGGCAGAGTAGCAGGACATGCTTCCTGCCCCCACCCTCTCCCCAGCTGTTCCTGAGTCACACGACTCACCCAGTCACAGCTCACACTGAGCCTGGGGTCATGGTGCCAGGTTACCCTTCTGGCCAGTCCACAGCTCTTGGAGCTCGACGTGGCAGCCCAGGTCCCTCAGGGCGGCCTTGGCCACGTCCTCACAGTCGCGATGGGTGGCACGGGCCCGCGAGATGAGTGCCTCAGCCCCCAGGTCCAGAATGGGCTGTGAGAAGGTCTGGCTTCGGGCCACCAGGTTTCGGATCAGCATGCAGGCCTGTTTCTAGAAGGGAAAGCAGAAGGTGAGTGGCTGTGAGCCAGCAGGTGGGAGCCGGGGGTGGGGTCCACTCTGACCTCGGAGTCCTCATCATAAGACAACATGGCTGTAGCCAACATTCAGCAGGTGCCTACGCTATGATTCATCAGGCTAGACTTATGCCTCCACTTCATCCTCTTGGCAGCCCTGGAGGCAAGGCTAATCACCCCAGCTCCCAGGTGAGGAGACTAAAGCTCAGGGTAGCCAAGTGCTTGGCAGGTGGGGCTGGTCCCTGAGGTGTGAGACCCAAAGTCTCAGAGCAACATCCCCTGATGCTGGCAAGAGCCTGGCCGGGCGGCAGGGGAGGAGGGCAGGGAAACAGTGGGAAAAGTGGGGTTGTGTACAGGGTCCATCTGTCAATTATATTGTTATTCATTCAGTCGGCATTTGTACTCTGTGTCTCTGCCGGGGGTGGGTGCTGAGAAGCACCCCAACATGGCATCCACCACCAGTGGGAGAGCAGGTGAGAAGCAGGTGAGGTGTGAGGGCCCGCCCAGCCGGGGTGGTCAGGAGCGGACAAGGTGATGGGCCAGCCAAGGGCACAGCATCCTGGAGGAGGGAGCAAAGGTCCCCAGTGGGACCAAGCCCGGTGTGTCTCAGGACCAAGATGGAGGCCCCTGTGCTGGGAGGGTATGAAAGGTAGGAGGCAGGGAGCGCCCTGGGGGCTGCTGCAGGGAGGAGTGTGGGTTTCTGGCAGGGCTGTGCATTGCCTTGTCTACACTTCACCTCTGCTGACCCCCCAGCAAGGCGTGGACAGTGGCCCCACATGCAAAAACACAAAGCAGCAGCCTAAGGTGGGGCAGGGAACCTTTCCCAAACCCCAGCAGATCCCCAGCTGCTGGTTCCCCCAACTCCTCCTCCTCCTCAGATTCCTCTAAAGAGGCTGTTAGGAAAGGAAAAGAGCAAATGCAAGAAGAGCAAAGAAGACAGCAGCGGGCAGAATTCAGCACATTTCTGGAGGGTGGTTAAGTAGATGCAGGACATCAGGGGCTGAGAAGGAAGGAGACCCTGGAGTCTTGGGTCATGATGGGGGTGGGACAGGGACAAAGAGGACCTGCACCCTCCCCCTCCCGCCCCCAGCAATGTGCACGCTGGCCCCTTGCCCCACCTGCCCACCAGGCTCCCGTCCCCTCCTCCTGTCCCCCACGCTTACCTGCACGCCAACCTCCTGCGGGTGTGCCTTCATGGCCTGCAGTGCAGCCAGGGCCCCGCCGCCCTCCACGATGACCCGGCTGTTCTCTGGCTTGCGCAGTGCCAGGACACACAGGGCCGCGCAGCTCTGCTCACACACCTGCGGGGTGGGTCACGGGGATGGCTGAGAGGAGGCAGACAGACCCCCACTGTCACCAGCTCCCCAGGTGAGTGCCCTGCAACCTCACCTGGACAGACCGCTGTCAGTCCACGTGTGTACTGGACCAGAAGTAACAGAAACGACAGCAGGTGCATCAACCAAGCTCTCAGGGGTGACGGCCTCACCCCAGGCCCCTAGCTCGCCCCACCCTGGCCCTCACTCACGCTGCCCCCAGCCTCTTGCTCGCTGACCTCACCCTAGGCCTGGCCCTGCTTCGGGAGATGGGAAAGACCATTATGTAGATACAGATACTGATCTGGGACTCCAGCCATGCAACCCCACCTTGTGTGTCCCCCCTGCCCTGGGGTGGGTACCTGGGGACTGGCCAGGTGCCGGGTCATGGCAGACACAATGGTCTCTGTCCCGCCAGCACGGACAATGGCATCCTTCACATCATCGTTGCCTGCGATAGCCCTCAGGGCGCTCAGCACTTGCTTCACAAGGTCCTGAAGAGAGGGCAATGCATGGGTCACGCCCGGCCACACCCCTCTCCTGAGAGGCACCCAGGCATTAACTGCTTGGTTGCTGGATTGTGGGAGGGGGTCTCGAGGGAGTGTCTGGGGCTGTTTCAATGTCTGCTGTCTGAACACAGGTGGGGCCACCCCGGGGTGTGCAGCTGGCATGGAAGAGCAGGGTTATTCATCACTTGCTGTGTAGAGAAGGCAGGGGAGGCTCGGGGAAGCGGACCCTGTGGTTCAGGCCACCTGCATCCAGGTGAGGCGTCTGGATGATTTCAACCCCCCCCAAAACACACACAGAGGGGCGTGTGGCTGGCTCAGGCCAGCGAGCAGAGCACGGGTGGCCTCACTGCAGCATCACACACCAGAGCTGGGGTCTGGACCAGCCCCCCCACCACTAAAGGACAGTGAGAGAGAGTGGGTGGGTTTGTTTTCCCCCTAAATTTGAGGTCCTTCTCATGGGTCATGAGAAGTGAAAACTGATCTTTGGATCTGGGCTCAGCAGACAGGGCCAGAGTGTTCTGACTCAAGCCTGGCTGGCTGATCGAGGCCTAGAGGGGCAGAGTTCACTGGGAGGCCCGGAGCATTCCCCAGGTGTCGGGAGAAATGACAGAGTGAAACTCAGGCAAGAGGACTTCACACCCTAAGACAGCTCTGGACGCCCACCTGGTGGTCATTGCAGTTGGCCAACAGGGCCACCAGGACGTTGAGGCCCCCGAGGTCGACGACCTCCTGGCAGAACTCATTGCGGACAGCCAGGCGGGACAGGGTGCTGCAGAGATCACTCAGGATGCTGGGGTTGTCGGGGAATGCTGCAGACGGAGGAGGAGGAAACGCTGGGGTGAGGAGAGAGAAAACCAGCCCACGCTCCGAGCCAGTAGTCCTGGGAGGAATCCCGAATCCCGCTCCACCAGCGAAGCCTGGCCCCTCTGCCTGGCCGGGCGGCCGCCAGTACCAGGAGGGCCCCAGGGACCACAAGGTGCGGGGGTGGGGGCAGGGTGCTGCCTGGGCCTGCAGTGCCCCCTGCTGGCTTCCAGGGAAGACACAGGACTGTGCCCCAGATAAATTCCAGACCAACTGATGATCTCGGCTAAAAAAAGAAAACCATAATAGTGCTATAATAAGACATCCGAGACTATTTTTATGATCTTGGGTAGGGAGCGACCTTTCTAACTGCAACAGGACACCTAGAAGCTGCAGAGGGACATATGGATAGAGTTGACCTGAGCAAAATTAAACACAGATGCTGAAGACAAAGCTCAGAGGCACCAGGGAGGAGAGGCATGACTGAGAATGATGGGGGGAGGAGAGTTAGGGAGTTAGCAGGGGGGCACAGAGGGCCATAATGACACAGAGCTCAGTGATGGTCATTTACAGGGCCCCCTGGCCAGGACACAGTCCCCAGTGACTCCATGAATACTAATCCAGGTGTGCCGTGGAGGCATTCTCTAGATGTGGTACATCCACGGCCAACTGACTTCAAGGGAATGACCCTTGACGGTCTGCGTGGGCCTCATCTAATCAGCCAAAGACCTTAAGAGGGAAACTGAGGTCTCCCTGAAGAGGAAGAAGCTCACTGGCAGAGTACAGTGTTGGTTCCTGCCCAAGCCTCCGGCCCGCCTCACAAATTTCAGATTCAAAAGCCCCACGACCACATGAACCAATTCCCCGCAACAAATCTCTCTCTCTCTCTCTCTCTATATATATACACGTATATATGTATACATATATATACAAAAATACACACACACACACACCCTACTGGTTCTGTCTCTGTGGTAGCACTCTCACTGATAGGAGCTCCTGCAAATAAACAAGGAAGATGCAAAGTACCCCTTGGAAAAGCAGCCCAATTTTGCAGCTGGTTTTCACCCTCTCTGGAGGTGTGAAGGGGAGAATGAGGCAGGCCCCAGTCCCCCACAGACAGGGCCAGAGTCGCACACACAGGCCTAGTGAGACAGCCAGAGCCACAGGACAGGCTGGAAAGGGGAACTCATTCTTCTAGCACCTTCTGTGCACCAGACCCCAGTCAGGCCTTTTCCAGTGGGTGCAGTGGACAGAGGTCAGGGGCTTTGGTGCCCAAACGTCAGTGTTGTGACCTCCCTTGGCTGCCTCATCAGGGTCACCCCAGAGTCAGGCACATGGACATGCACAAGAATGGGCGGCCAAGTATGGACCAAAGTGTAAACCTCCGCCTGGGAGCGGCCACAGTGAGTGCCAGCAACACTCCCCCATCTTCGGGAAACAACGCTTATATTTCCCTTTGAGGAGCCCTCTTTTCCACTCTCAGTCTGTGTTGCTGGACAGAGCCAAGCCCCCTCCCCAAATGGTTTAGGGATGAGCATGGGATGTGGTGTGGGCCAGTGAGTGCTGGCTTGGAACTCTCCTGGAGCAACTAGGAGTAAGGACACTGTTATGCTAGGGCTGCCATGCAGGTGGGACCAAGCTGACAAATACAAGAGTTGCCCAGAGCCAGCCAGACCTGAAGCAGTCCTAAACCCTCACTCACTCTTGCCACACCTGCTCCTACCTTTGGCGGCCTCAATGAGCACCTTCAAGCCTCCACTCTCCTGCACGATCATCTTGGCATGGTCATGGGCACGGCCGAAGGGCACACGAATGTCATCATCAAAGGTCATGATGCGTAGGGCCCAGCAGGCCTCCCTGACCACGTCGGCGCAGCGGCTGTGCCGGGCAATGGCACCAGTCAGCAGGGGTAGCACACCGGCCTTTACCAGGCTCTGCCGGTTCTGCTCGTGCTTCAGGCAGGCGTGGCGCACACAGCGGATCCCCGAGCAGGTCACATTGGCCGAGTCAGCATTCCGGGCCAGTGTGGCCACCAGGAGCTGCAGGCCCTGCGTGTCCAAGAGGTCGGGCTGGCCATCAGTCAGGGCTGACAGGGCATTGAGGGCCTGGAGCAGGAGACCCTGGTCACCTGCTGCGGCCAACTTCCAGGTGGCGAGGAGGATGGGGTAGGCCCCCTTCTCGGCTGCCAAGAAGCGGCAGGCCTTTTGCTGCTTGCACTGCTCGCAAAAGCGGGCGAGGTGCGCTGACACCTCCTGGGGGTGAGAGCGGGCCATGGACTCCTGCAGGTCATCCAGGGCCTAAGGGACATGGGAGAAACCTCAGTGTCAGCTCAGTCCAAAGACGGTCACAGCGACAGTGCTGCACCCCTGTGGGATTCCCTTGTGTGGGATCTGGGCCTTGGTGGAAGTTCTGTGGGGCTAGTTCCAGCTGTGTGGGGCAGCTTCCACACCTGTGCTTTTATTGATTTATTTTTTTAATATTTATTTATTTGGCTGTGCTGGGTCTTAGTTGCGGCATGCAGGATCTTATAGTTGCAGCATGTGGGATCTTTAGTTCCGGCATGCGAACTCTTAGTTGTGGCATGTGAGATCTAGTTCCCTGACCAGGGATTGAACCCGGGCCCCCCCGCATTGGGAGCATGGAGTCTTAGCCCCTGGACCACCAGGGAAGTTCCCACTGAGCTTGAGAGGCCATGGAGGGAGGGAGGGAGAGGGAGAGAGAAAGAGAGAGGCCCTGCCATCTCAGTGTCCCTGACAAGGAGCCACACACATGAGTACAGACATTAAACATTCTAGCTCTAGCTGCCATTGCATGAGAGGCCCCCAAGTGAGACCAGCGGACGAAACATCCAACTGAGATCAGTCAATCCAGCAAAATCATCAAAAACAATAAAATGGCTATTGTTTTGGGTTGTTTGTTGTTTTTCGGCCATGCCACGTGGCTTGCAGAATCCTAGTTCCCCGACCAGAGATCGAACCCGGGCCCACAGAAGTGAAAGCACGGAGTCCTAACCACTGGACTGCCAGGGAATTCCCCTTGGGTTGTTCGTTATACAGTCATAACTAACTGACATACCCACCAATGGTTAGCTCTCTAAGGAAGGTGAAAGCCACCCTTACCAGTCCTGCCCATATCATATACCTCCTGTTCATCTCTCTCATTCACTCCACAAATATTTACTGAGTACCTGCCAAATGAAACCATGCTGTACACACGGTTGGTTTACCCATGTTCAACTCTAAGCCCTTGGGGAAAAAGCTTATAATGAGAGAAGACAATTTGAATAGGGCACACAAGTCTAGTGGCCACTCAATGCCATGACCTGAGGACCTGTCTCAGCTTGAGCCCAAGATGAACCCATGCCCCTGGAGCTTATGACATCATTTGCATCCAGCCCTGGTGAGGGTGGGTCTACAGATACCATCAGCCCGAAGTGCTTTGATTTGGCCTCGACTGCCATGAAAGTCAAGAATGCCTGTCAGCCAACCCTCGCTGAGCTCTGATTTGTGGACTTAACTAAACATATGTTATGATGAAACAGAATATTAAGAAATAGATTAGGGCTTCCTTAGTGGCGCAGTGGTTGAGAGTCCGCCTGCCGATGCAGGGGACACGGGTTCACGCCCCAGTCCGGGAAGATCCCACATGCTGCGGAGTGGCTGGGCCCGTGAGCCACGGCCGCTGAGCCTGCGCGTCCGGAGCCTGTGCTCCGCAACGGGAGAGGCCACAACAGTGAGAGGCCCGCATACCGCAAAAAAAAAAAAAGAAATAGGTTAATTGGCCCAACATTGTAAATCAAATCTACTTCAATAAAAACGAAAATTTTTTAAAAGGTGAAAGAAATAGGTTAAAACCTATTTGTGTGTGTGACTTGAATAGACATTTCTTCAGAGAAGATACACAAATGGCCACTAAGCACATGAAAAGATGTTCAACATCACATCATTAGGGAAATGCAAATCAAAACCACAATGAGACACCATCACGCCCATTAAGGTGGCTACTATGAAAAGAAAAACAAACAGAAAATAACAAGTGTTGGTGAGGATGTGGAGAAACTGGAACCCTGTGCACTATTGGTGGGAATATAAAATGGTGCAGCTGCTGTGGAAAGCAGTATGGTGGTTCCTCAAAAAATTAAACCAAGAGATCCAGCAATTCCACTTCTGGGTATATACCTAAAAGAATTGAAAGGCAGAAAGGCAAAAGGCAGAAACAACTCCAGTGTCCATCAATGGACGAATGGATAAACAAAATGTGGTGTAGCCATACAATGGAATATTATTCAACCATACAAAGGAACACTATTCAACCACAAATACTACAACACGGATGAACGTTGAGGACATCATGCTAAGTGAAATAAGCCAGTTCCAAAAGGACAGATACTGTATGATTTCCCTTAGGTTCACATCCACGGCTGTCTCCCCCTCCTGCTTTTTTTTTGGGGTGGGGGGGAGGTGGTCCATGCTGTGTGGCTTGTGGGATCATTTCTTCTCTTTGGATCTCAATTTTCCCATCCTTTAAATGAGGATGATAACCCTACCCTCACAGATGTCTTTGGATGAATAACTGAAACGGCATGAGGAAAGCACTTGGCACAGAACTGAGTCCACAGCCGGTTCTCAATGAACACTAGAAGCTTCTGCTGTTTTACCAACAGTTTACCAGTTTGATGGATGACCTTAAATAAAGGACTTAACCTCTGTGAGCTGTACTTTCCTTGTTTGGGTCACTGGAGAGCAAGGGCAGGCTCTGGGCCTCCGTTTCCCCAACAGGAAGCCAGAGATGACACCACCGACCTTGCAGGCCAGTTTGAGTGCTAAGGGGATGGGCTGTAATGTGCCAGTAAAGAGTCGGTGCTCAGTAAGTGACAGCCTTACTATGATTGCACTCTCTTTTCCTGGGATTCCTGTCCAATTTTCTGAGCAAATTCAGTGGTTGGGAGGCAGAGAGAGGCTCCTCCAGGGGGCCGTCTACCCCAAGGCTCCCAATACCAAGACAAACATGAATGCTGTCTGCCCCTTATGTCTGGAGTGCTACCCACTCCCCGTCCACTCTAACAGCTCCAATCCCAGAATGTGGCACGTGGGTGGGTGGACAGATCACAGTGGTCCCTGAGAGGCCCTCTGACGTGGACTCAAGGAGCCCTGGCTGCACACTCAGGCTTGCCTGTGCTTGCTGAGTAGGCTCTGACCTTCTGAATCTGTGTCTGCCATCTGGGAACCAGGGAAAGGGTGCCCCCGACAGAGTTATGAGGTGATGCAGGACCATGCGTGTAAGGCCCACGTGGGCTGCCCTCTCCTACCTGCAGGATGTCATGTGTGGGCTCCTGGGGTCCATCCGCAGAGACTTTCGGCGTCGTCTTTACAATGTTGCCCAGATCAACCCCTGAGGGGGATGGGGAAGTCAGGAAACAAGCGACAGCCATCATCCCCATGGGCCTGCTGGAGTCACACTTCATGTCCCTTCAGCTGGGACCACCCTACTCTGGAGGCCTTCAGGGATCTGCCCAGCTCCCCACCCCACTCCCTCCCTGCCTGGGCAGGGCCCAGCAGCCACGCCCACACGGTGGTGTAGGGTGTGGGGGTCTTTGTACCTTGGCCCCAGCCAATGGGAGCAGAGGAGTAGTGAAGCTACACACCAGCACCACAGTGAGGGACACACTCTGTCTGGTGGGCTGAGAAGGGAGGGTAACCCATGGCCTTCTCCCTTGGGGCTCCCATTGTTCTTCACCCTGGCTGCATCCCCAGCCTCATTTGCCCCCCCCAAAGGAAGCCCCCACTGTGCAGAACCTGTCTAGGTGCCCCACCAGCCCCTGTCCAGTGTCTATACACTACTCTGTGCCCGGGACACCAGCTTCTGACGTCGAACGCTGGATCCCCAGTCTCCCTTGCCCTCTGGCGTCTGACTGGGTTTGGCCAATGGGAAGCCGGACTCAAGATCAGGGGCAGGAGGAGTGGGAGGGCAGGGTGTTCATCCCCAGCGTCCTGCCTCTGCCTCTATCAGACGACTCTCATCCCTTGCCTTGGCCTGTCATGGGAAGGGGGAGGTCCCTGCTGTGGCTAGCAGGGTCTAACCCTGCCCACATTATTGCAAAGAGCTCCCTCTTAACCACTCTCTTCCACGGCCTGGCTGGAGCATGTCACCTGTTTCCAGAGGCTGGTGACCAACACCCCTTCTGCCTCCATGAACTCAAGCTGGGGTGCAGGTGGGGCAGGGAGACAGGTGGCCCTTTTTCTCGGGAGGTGGTCAAGAAAAGTCTCTTCAAGGAAGCGACAGTTAAAATGAGACCCACCTTGAAGGACCCAGCCCTGCAGATGTCAGGGTAAGGTCCAGGCAAGTAGAGGGTGGGCTCCAGCGAGGTGGGAGAGGGTGGCCAGCATGCCTGGGGCAGAGTGTAGACAGAAGATAGTGCCCAGGGCTGTCATTGCCAGGAGGGATGTGGTCATGGCAGGATACCACTCTTTTCACATTAAGAGCCATAGACTGGAGGCGACTCTTGGGCAAACAGCCAGACCAGCGCTGAGACCGAGCCACACCGCCCTACCTTGTGATTCAAACTGCTCCACGGCCTCTTTCACTGCCTCCTCTGGCCCCAGCTCAAACTCCTCGATGTTCTCGCGAACGGCTGCATCAAAGGTCTCCTGGGTGATGTGCTTGGAGGCCATCTTCATCTCCTCTGTGTGGGGTCAAGGGCACCCAGTAGTTGCTCCCAAGCTGAGAAGGTGAGACGTAAGCATCAAGGGTCAGAGGGCAAATGAGAACCTGGCTACCACTTAGGGAGCATCTACCAAGGGGCCAGAGCCTATAACCACCCTGGAAAAATTCTTACAACCTGAGTCACAGGAAAGGGTGATCTCCCAACATCCACAGAATATCTAAAAGTACAGACAAGGGCAGGTAGTTCAGTATATTTTATCTAAAAAATGGGAAATGTTAACATAATGTATGTCCTTATAGTAAAAAGTAGTAACAGTAAAATAAATATAAAATATCTTAATAATATTATATTGTATGTTGTATGATTATAATATACTATAATATTACAATACAAACAATATTATTCACATATTACTCTATTATATAGTTATGTACTTCAAATGTACTTATCTAATGAAATATGTTATGATAGCACACCATTGCACTAATAAAATATAAAATAAAAAATGATATTAAATACTTATTTAATTAAATAATAACAATAAGGGCAGTCCATCTGCTGATGCAGGGGACACGGGTTCGTGCCCCGGTCCGGGAGGATCCCACACGCCGTGGAGCGGCTGGGCCTGTGAGCCATGGCGGCTGAGCCTGCGCGTCCAGAGCCTGTGCTCCGCAACGGGAGAGGCCACAGTGGTGAGAGGCCCGCGTACCGCAAAAAAAAAAAAAAAAAAAAAATAACAATAAGTAATGTTTATTACTGTTACTATAAATATTTATTATTACTAAATAATAATAAATAAAAAGAAAAGTAAATCAAAAGCTAATAGAAATAGTTACCTGTAAGGGGAGGTAGAGAAAAGGATGGTGAGAGCAGGAATAGAAGCTGCATTATTCTCTCTTAACATACCTTGTTTTACAGGTTTGAATTTGGAACTCAACTAAATGCTTTATGTGATTAGGAAAAGAAATACGCCAAAATAACCAAAATAAAAATAAAAGCAATCCCTAAAAATCAAGAGCAAAATGAAAGTCATGAACCTAACAGTATTTCTATGTGGATCAGATCATTTCATGCAATTTTTTTTTTTTTTTTTTTTTTTTTTTT
>NW_020837997.1:3368724-3549372 GCF_003676395.1 Aethalodelphis obliquidens | reverse complement strand
TTCAACAGTTTTCAGTAATCATATTATTGGAAACCACATTAGAAATATTATTCAGAAACAGTTATAGATGTAGCAAATAAGTAATAATGTTTATATCATTAGGAATGAGCATAAAAGAAAAAAGATTCTAACATAAAATCAAAGAAGTAAAAACTCAGAACTCCTAAATTTGAACTGGAAATATGATATGAACTCATGATGCATTTTCTCTTGAGCAAATAACCAATTTTCTATTAATATGAACTGAAAATGCCTGGAGGAAATGACACCACAGCAGCAATGAGCAGCACCCTGAATACCAACTGTGGTCTCTAAACACCATTTCCCACCAAAGAAGCCAGGGCTCTTGGAGTAAGAGTTGATTCCAGGTCTGGGCAGGAAATGGGCCAGAGAAGCCAGGAGCATCAAGTGAGACCAGAAAGCAAAGAAGCTTCTGAAGACCACTGTGGTCATACCGCGTGGTATGGCCAAAAATTAAAAAAATGAGAAATACATCACTTTTCAAACTTATAGTAAAGTTGCAAGAATAGTACAAGGAGCACTGTATAAGCGGAAGGATCTCCTAGCTTCACCAATTGTTAACATTTTGCCGTGTTAACCTATGTGAGTGTGTGCCTACGAGTGTGTGACACGTACATCATTTGAGAATGCGTTCCAGTCATGGGACCCCTTCCTCCTACAGATGTCAACATGAAAAGGACACTCTCTTATACATTCACACAAAACTGAAATTTAACACAAGAAATTTAACACTGATACAATGCTATTTTCTAACATATAGCACACGATGGACTTTCTTGATTGTTGTAATATCGTCTTTTAAAACAGTTTTGTTTTTTTCTGGTCCCGAGTCCATTCCAGAATCATGCACCGTAGAAAGCACAGAAAGTGCATTAGGGGGACAAAGGCACATGGGGGCACTAGGATCGTGGCATGGGAATGTGCAAATTTGGGCTGTGAGGGAAACAAGCCACCCATGCCCTCACTTCTCTTTGTGGAGGCAGCATAGAATGTGACTATTCTATCTGTATTTGTGCATACGCTTGGGCTGGGGGTCATGGGGAGGACAGGCTCCAGGGCCAACCAGGGGGGCTCAAATCCCCAGCCTTACACTTAACCTCACTGTTGGTCAATTCTCACGCGTGACACAGGGACAAACAGAATCTACCTAGAGGGCTGCAGTGAAAATTCAACCCATCAATCTCTACAAAGCACTTAGAACAGGATTTGGCACAGAGCTCAATAAACATCACCTAGTTGTTTTTTTCCTTTGTTGCTTAAGAGGTAATTCAGCCAGTTTACTGGGGGGTGGCAGACATAAGGCATCAAACACCTCACCTCACTCCCTTGCAGATATCCCCCTCTTTGCTCTCCAGAACAGGGAGCCTGTTTAGGGATTGCTAAGGATTTCCAAATCAAAGGTGGAGGAAAAGAATAAGGATTTTCTGTTTCAAGATAAAGAATTTCTCACTGGGGAGCCCAGGCTGGTGGTGGTGGGGTGCTCCTGGCCAGCTCTGAGGGGCTGGATGCTGCTGGAGGGACTCTGCTTTCTGGCTCTGCCACCAGACGTTGCTTCTGCTACTCTGGCCACGCTTCAGACCCAAGTGGGCCATTGATGAGTGGCCACTCGGTCATAGAAGCACAGTCCTAAAGGGGAATGTCATTGTGCCTACTTTAAGGATGAGGAATCTGAAGGCCAGGATCCTATCCTGTCTCATTAACACTTTACCTCCACCTACGTCCTCTGCGGAGCTTCCACCAGCCCTTCCAGGCCGCCTCCTCACGGGAGCCTTCCCTAGCTACTCAGACAGAGTCTGTGTACTCTCAGTACCCCCGCACCCTCCCCACCCCAAGAATCTCCCTCTGCTCAGCCCTGAGATCCCTGAGCGGGGGAGGTCAGTGTCTGGCTCTGGAACCACCACTTAGGACAGTCCTTCAGGGTCCCCTGGATCCAGCACAGACCTGTGGAGGGCAGGGACAGGGATGAAAGTACAGCTCATGAGAAAGATGGTGTTTGGGAATGGTCATCTGGGAGCCACCTGGCGAACAGGCCAGGCCAGGAGAGGAAACAGCATTACCGACCCCCATGCTGCGTCCAAGGCATGCTGAGGGGAAGGGAATTATCAAGGCTCTCAACTGACAGCCTGCTTCCCTCTCTAAGCCATGGTTCTGCTTATCAAGAAAACGGTGCCCTGACAAACTGGGGACCCTGAATGATTCATCTTCCTCCACCTGCCACACCCACCCTGGTTCAGGTGGCCTCACCTGTTTCCTCCCTGCCATACCCTGTGCCTCTGTGCTCTACAAGGCAGCCAGAGGGAGACTTGAAAGCACAGAGACCGCCTCATTCACCTATTCAAAATCCTGCAGTGGCTTCCCAACCCTCTCAGAACAAAACCCAGTTCCCTTACCAACACTTTCCCTACCTACACCTTCTAACCTGGGCTTCCCCGCTTCTTTCTCATTCTTCCCAGCTACCCAAGGGACATACTTCATAACCACTTTGTTTAAAGCAGCCCCACTCTCCTACCGCATCGCTCTCTTTTAGTATTTTAATACTATCTCAACATGGAACAAAATGATTCATCTATTTATTTGCTTTTACCGTCTACTCTCCTCCCCAATGATATTTAACCTGCATGAGAGCTGGGGCCCGTTTTGTTAAACACCTTCCCCCCCAATGCCTAGGATGGGGCCGGACATGCAGCAGGCAGTCAGTACATACATAAGTGTTGAAAGAATGAATAAATGAAAAAAAGCGAAGAGCACGGAAGTGGGTGATTTTGTCCCTGGGCGGCTTCCGTAACGATCTTTCATCACCCAAAACCAAGTCCCAGAAAGGCGCGCCACAATCACTAGTCCGACCCCGCGGCGTCCACTCCCTGCCTCGCGCACGAGGGGGATCGGCGGCCACCGCTCCTCACCCGGTCTCCGCGGCCACGTGGGGAAACGGTGAGGTTCGCGGCTGTCAACGGCTGCGGCGCCTCTGGTCCCTTTCGGCCGCCGTACGTGCGCAGGCGCTTTGGCGCCGCCTCGCCTCGGCCTCCCTCAGCCCTGTGAACTGCTCCCGGGGTGACCAAGGGTGACCGTGAGTGCAGGTAAAGCCGAGGGAGCCAACAGGTGTGCGGCGGCGACGTCTTTGTCTCCTTTTTCGGGCGGTTCCCGTTGCCGCCACTCCAGGCAGCGAAATTTTTTACCTCAGGAGTGTCCGCCCTGAAGACGGGGCAGTGCGCCTGCGCAAAAGGGTTTGGCGGCGGCTGCCTGCGCCTGTGCATCAAGGCTCGGCGGCGGCCTGCGCCTGCGCGGCGCGGCGCTGCGGAGACCGTTGGCTCATTTGCATGTCCCCGCCTCGCGCGGTGGCGGCGGCGGGTGAGGAACCTGAGGCGGCGGTGGGGGCGGCTCCGCACGCGGTGGGCTCTGGGTGAGGTACGGGCCAGGGCGTTGTCGACGGATGGGCCCCGGGGTGGGGGCTTTGGGCTGGACCCCGGGAATCCCGGGTCTCCACGATGGCGCAGCGGGCTCAGCCCTTGGCTGCGCGGCGGCCGCGTCGCGTCCGGGTCGGCCTGGGGGGCTGTCTGCGGCCTGCCGGGCCCGACGCCCCCTTTTCTTAGTCCTCGGAGGCCGGTAGGAGGCAGGCCGCGCCCGAAGGGGTTCATTCGTTCGGTCGTTCATTCATTCAACGTGAGCCGGGAGCGACCCCTCTGGTGGGGCGATAACGGCGGCGGGGCGCTGAATCCGGCTCTTTGCCATTTTTAACTGGTTCCGTCCCCACAGCGATCCCCATCATGAGCTGCCCATTCCATAGATGGGGAAGCGGAGGCACGGAAAGGTTAGGTCACTTGAATTGATCTCGGGCCACCTGGCCAGGAGACCCTGCCCTTCGGTAGTAGAGAACAAGGGAGCCCCGGGAAAAGGGCTGAAGGATAGTAAAAGGGGGTGATGGTTATAAGAAATGACTATAAGGCAGGGGAAGACTTGGGTTTTGAGGCTGGAGGTTTCAAGATGGAAGGGAAACCTTGGTGGGTAAGGACACTGCCACTGGATTGCTCAGTGTTGCTTCTCAGTCTTTTTCTACTCAGTCTTCAGGGCTTTGTCCCCACTTCCAGTGCCCTGTTTTTGCCAGGTTTCAGTCTGGGCTGGCTGACCTTGGATGGGTCACTTAGCCTGAATCTCCCTTTTGCATTTTTGTGTAATTTCATTCATAATAGGACCCACTTCTTTATTGGGTTCTTGCAAGAAGTAAACGGCATTGTGGGAGTCCCTCCCCTGCAACAGGACCTGGCACAGAATAAGTAAGCTCTGTCAGTAGGTCATCATCACTGGTCAGGGATTTCTCCACTCACTCTTTGAGACACCTCTCTCAGAGGGGAAGTTAGCACTCAGAGCCTCTTCACCATGTCTGTGAAAATAGGAAAATGGAAATGGGAAAGATCACATCTTTCCTAACCACCATTTGCAAGGGTTATGCTCCTACTGCCCTACATTGTTGTGTTTAGTTATGTGTGTTGCTTCATGTGGTCCTTCAGCAACCCCGGAGATAAGACTGCTTTTATAGAGCTTCTTTTAAGGGACTCTGGGAAAATGGGCTCAGAGATGCAAAATAAATTATCCAAGATCAACATGCTTGTCTTACTCCTTCTCAACCAATACACACCTGTGAGGTTCATGAGGGCAGAGCCCCCCTTAAAATAATCTGGCCTCCCTCTGAAGTACCATGCCAGATTATGGATTACTGCCTCATTACTTTGAGGATTAGGTGAAACAGATCAGACTCTGTGAGAATTAGTTGTCATTCTTAGTGTCTTTCGTTTCCCACTTCTCCCTACAGGTCAGAGAAACATGGCAGCAAGGAGAATTGCCCAGGAGACTTTTGATGCTGTATTGCAGGAAAAGGCTAACCGATATCATATGGACCCCAGTGGTGAGACTGTAGGCGAAGCTCTTCAGTTTAAAGCTCAAGGTAAATTAAAGTGCCTGTTTTTTTGGGGGGGATGGAGCGTGTGTTTAGGGTTGGGACCAGACCCCAATCTGCAACTCCTCAGATCCTACCTTCTTATTTGTTAAGGGGAGAGAAAATTTTCTCTTGGTCCACCTGTCATGTCACATCATTATGTAGAAGGAGGTATTGTCATTATCTCGAGGTTCTTCTCCCCGGGCACCTTCCGCCACCTAAAGACGAGTTCTTAAATAAACCTCCTGGCTCCATCCCCACCATTGCTACCCAGGTTTGAGCTCTTATCAGTTCTCACCTGGATTATTGCAATAATCTCCTCCTGAAAGGTCTTTCAGCTTCTGGCTTCATTTCCTCAAATCTGCTTTCCCCACAGATCTCTTTTTTTTTTTTTTAATTTATTTATTTATTTATTTATTTTTGGCTGTGTTGGGTCTTCGTTTCTGTGCGAGGGCTTTCTCTAGTTGCGGCAAGTGGGGCCCACTCTTCATCGTGGTGCGCGGGCCTCTCACTGTTGCGGCCTCTCTTGTTGTGGAGCACAGGCTCCAGACGCGCAGGCTCAGTAGTTATGGCTCATGGGCCCAGTTGCTCTGTGGCATGTGGGATCTTCCCAGACCAGGTCTCGAACCCGTGTCCCTTGCTTTGGTAGGCAGAATCTCAACCACTGCGCCACCAGGGAAGTCCCCCCACAGATCTCTTAATGCCAACCTTGCTGGGCCAAGTCCCTGCTTGGACCCTTGGGGCTCCCCATTTTGGGTTTATATCCTCAGACAAGTGCAGGAGCAGCCGGGTAACTGGTATGTGCAAGACAGGAAGGTCTGGGGGGCCTGTGGAGCTGCTGAACGTAGGCCCTGCCTGAAAACATTCCTTTTGCAAAGTTTTGAAACATAATGCCAGCAGAATTAAAAATGGTGCCCATGGTGCTTCTCTGGTGACACAGTGGTTGAGAGTCCTCCTGCCGATGCAGGGGACACGGGTTCGTGCCCCGGTCCGGGAAGATCCCACATGCCGCGGAGCGGCTGGGCCCGTGAGCCATGGCCGCTGAGCCTGTGCGTCCGGAGCCTGTGCTCCTCAACGGAAGAGGCCACAGCAGTGAGAGGCCCGCGTACCGCAAAAAAAAAAATGGTGCCCACACAGATTGCGGACAACTTGGAAGTCCTTCACAGCACACGAGGCTCCTAGCCCTCATCCCCTGCTTTGGGCCTGTTGTTTCAGTTATACTGTGTGCCTCTCTGTGTTTTGAATCCCTCATCCCAGCTCTGCATGGTTAATTCCCTCAGGCACTAAGACTCAGCTCACAGGTGCCTTCCCCCAGGAGGCTCTAGTAGGCCTGGAGATTGATTTTGCACTGTGTACTTGCTCCTCTGCCATGGGCTGGCCTCCTCCAGGCCTCCTTCGGGCCTGTGCCGTTTGCTGCTGCACCAGCCCTAGAGCCAGCTGAGGTGTAGAGGAGGCTTTCTCAGTGTTGGCTGGATGAGCCTGAGTGCTTGGGGTAGGGATAACTGTTATTATGTGCTTTGGACCTGGAGAAACTGAGGCTTAGAGGCTGTCTCCAGATTCTGAGTTTTCAAAAATGAGTAGCAGACAAAACCATTCCTATTACAAAAGATGGGAAGAATTAAGTAGTTAAGAATAAGATGTAAAAAGCCTCTTTGCTGTTTCCTTATCCTTCAGAAGTAACCATATCTGTGGTGTTTTGTGCATCCTTTAATTCTTTTAGCCATATGTGAATCCTGAATACTTAATGTGTTTTTATATATATATACGTATACGGGGGTATATGTACGTGCATATATATGTGTATGTACATAAACCTGTGTGTATATATATGGGTATTTGAATCTTGGTTTATCTTTATCTAGAGACTCGAACACTAATACATATCTTAAGTTACCTCAGGAAGGGTTGGGGGCAGGGGAGACTGTGAACCCAGTAGGGTGCTAGATGGTTCTCGAACCATTTCTTTGTCACAGAGCTGTATGGTCCATCGGTCAGCCTTTCTCTGTGCGTGTGCTCTACTCTGCACTTTTCCAGTGCCTTGTAAACCAAGTCATTGGAAGATCCTGTTGTGTAGAATGCAACCACTGCTCTACCTCTAGTGCTACCACCCTCACCAGGCCATCAGTAACCATACTGTCTGGATTATCTTGGTGGACTCCTTGCTGGAACATCCACATCCACTCTTGTCCCTTGTGGTCTGTTCCCCACAGAGCAGCCAGTGAGGTCGTCCCTCTGCTCCAACCCTCCCTCACCCTCCACCCCCATGGCTTTCTGTCTCATTCATAGTAAACCCCAGAGTCCTGTCAAGGGCCTGGCTTGATCTGGTACCCACCCTGTTCTGTTTGCATCTTCTGTCATAATAGTTCCCTAATTTTGGTGCACATTAGAATCATTTGGGGGCTTTTTTAAAACCCTAATGCCCAGGTCACACCTCATTCTAGTTAATTAAGTCAGGATGCCCCAGGGACTTCAGTGTGCAGCAGAGTTTAGGTTCTGCCTTCTTACCACTTTGCCCCTCTTTCCCTCTGTTCCATTCTGGCCACATTTGTCCCCTCCTCGTCTTACCTCAGGGCTTTGTCCTCACACTCCCTCTGCCTGGTAGGCTTTCCCCACAACTGCCCATTCTGACCCCCACAGCAGGTCTCTGCTACTCAGATACAGTGTTTCAGAGTTGGCCACCTTGACCAGCCTGTCTAAAAATGTCCTTTCCTCCTCACATTCCCGCCTGTTTATTTCTTATTGGCACTTTCTTACGCCTCAAGGACTTTTTATGTTTGGCTCCCTCAACTGACAGGTCCAGGAAAGTGGGGTCTTTGCTATCTCCTTTCCCTGTTGTAACTTCAGGGCCTATAACAGTGCTCACATGCAGTAGGTGCTTAGAAAGTACTGGTTGGACAAATAAACTTGGATTTATACAAAGCCCTGGCTTCCTGTGGCCTCTTGGCCCATCATTACTTCCTGGCATCTCTCCCTCCCTTTTCTTACATTTGACTTTTTGACTAGGTAATAGATTCTGATTCAAAAGCTAGAAAGTAAGAAAGGCACTCTGTGCAAAGTCTCCCTGAGGCCCACTGTTCTCATATGCCCATAGTTCACTTCTGTTGCTGGCTTCTTACAGTTTCTTTTTTTTTTTCTTGGCCGTACCACGCTTCTTATGGGATATTAGTTCCCCACCAGGGATTAAACCCAGGTCCTCAGCAGTGAAAGCGTGGAATCCTAACCACTACACCGCCAGGGAATTTCCCTTATAGTTTCTTTATGCACAAATGAGCAAATGCAAACATAGTTTCCTATTTTTCTCATTTCTCCACAGGGTAGGACAAAAGTACACAGTGTTTAGTTTCCATTGTGGCCTCTGTTGTTGTGGCTTGTTTAGCTTCTGTCTTCCCTCCTATCTGCTTCAGTCTCTGTTTTTCCAGGAATTGGTTGGCCTAATGGACCTTGCTGAGGGAGCCTATCAGCCAGCTTTGGGTCAGATGCTCAGCCAAGGCCCAGCCAGCTGTGGTGGGTGCAGTGTCAGATATGGCTCCTGCCTCAGTGGCACTGTGGGCCAAGAGTTCCTCATAGGAAGCAGGGGAAGCAGACATCCTCTAGAAAACCCATCTGCTGTGTGATAGAAGTAGAAACACACAGGTGTTCTGGTCGCAGTAAAGAAGCCCAGGTTATTTGGGGACCAGATACCCTTCCCTGAGTCTAAAAGAGGGCTTGTAAAACAGAGCCAGGGCAGGAGATCTGAATGAGTGAGAGTCACTGCTGCCCAGCCTCGATGGACTGTCGTCAGGGCAAATGCAGGCCCAGTACTTGTAGGTCTTCTGTTTTTCTAAGTAGTAAATCTATTTTTAAGTGAAACCACACACGTTTTAAATGTTGGCAACGAATATGAGCTTCTAAAATGCACTCTGACTGATAAAGCACCCCTGCTGGCTGGTGGTCTGTGGATCATCCGTTTGCAGCCTGTGGTCTGAAGTACCTTTGTGTTTCTTTCTGGATTGTTTATTTCAGATCTTCTAAGGACAGTCCCAAGAGCCAGAGCAGATATGTATGATGACATTCATAGCAACAGCAGATACACTCTGGGCGGATCTGTAGCTCATCCTCAAGACACTGGGAGAGAAGGCCTGAGAGGTGATATATTTCCAGGACCTTCCTTCAGATCAAGCAACCCTTCTGTAAGTGACGACAGCTACTTTCGCAAAGAATGTGGTCGGGACCTGGAATTTTCCCACCCTGACTCCCGAGACCAGGTCTTCGGCCACCGGAAATTGGGACATTTCCGTTCTCAGGACTGGAAATTTGCACTCCGTGGCTCTTGGGAACAAGACTTTGGCCATTCAGTTTCTCAAGAATCCTCCTGGTCACAGGAGTATAGTTTTGGTCCTTCTGCATTACTGGGGGACTTTGGCTCCTCCAGGCTGATTGAGAAAGAGTGTTTGGAGAAAGAGAGTCGGGATTACGACGTGGACCGTCCAGGAGAGGCAGACACTGTGCTCCGGGGCAGCAGCCAAGTCCAGGGCAGAGGCCGAGGTCTAAACATCGTTGACCAGGAGGGTGCCCTCCTAGGAAAGGGGGAGACTCAAGGCCTGCTCACGCCTAAAGGAGGGGTCGGGAAACTTGTCATGCTGAGAAACATGAGCACAAAACAGGTGCCCACTGTAAGTTGTATCACTCCCAAAACTCAGGGCACTGACCAAATTCAGAAGACCACCCCAAGTCCTGATCTGACGCTGGGGACAAACCCAGGGACGGAAGATGTCCAATTCCCCACTCAGAAAATCCCTTTGGGGCTTAATCTGAAGGATATTCGGCTCCCCAGAAGAAAGATGAGCTTCGATCTGATAGATAAGTCTGATGTTTTTTCGAGGTTTGGGATAGAAATAATCAAATGGGCAGGATTCCACACCATAAAAGATGATGTTAAATTTTCCCAGCTTTTCCAGACTCTCTTTGAACTTGAAACCGAAACCTGTGCTAAAATGCTCGCCTCATTCAAATGCTCCTTAAAACCAGAGCACAGAGATTTTTGCTTTTTTACTATCAAATTTTTAAAGCACTCTGCTTTGAAAACACCCAGAGTTGATAACGAGTTTTTAAACATGCTTTTAGACAAAGGTGCTGTGAAGACCAAAAATTGCTTTTTTGAAATCATAAAGCCCTTTGATAAATACATAATGAGGCTACAAGACCGGCTGCTGAAGAGTGTCACACCCCTGCTCATGGCCTGCAATGCCTATGAGCTGAGTGTCAAGATGAAGACCCTCAGTAACCCCCTGGACTTGGCTATTGCCCTGGAGACCACCAATTCTCTCTGCCGGAAGTCTTTAGCTCTTTTGGGACAGACGTTCTCCTTGGCCTCTTCTTTCCGGCAAGAGAAAATCTTAGAAGCCGTCGGCCTCCAAGATATAGCTCCCTCTCCTGCCGCATTTCCAAACTTTGAGGACTCTACTCTGTTTGGGAGAGAGTACATCGATCACCTGAAGGCCTGGCTGGTCAGCAGTGGGTGTCCACTCCAGGTCAAGAAAGCCGAACCCGAGCCAACCCGAGATCAGGAGAAAACGGTTCCTCCTACCAAACCTGAAATTCAGGCTAAGGCTCTGAGTGGTCTGAGTGATGGTAAGGAAAGCAGCAAAAGTTTCTGTTTGTTGCGATTTGCTTGCTTTTCATGTTTTCTTGTAATGTCTCTCATTCTCTTTGATATTTGTACATAAAACTCCTTTAGCCAGTTGGAAACAAATCAGAATTTTAGTAGTAAACTCACAATGACCAGTATACATGCCTGCCATTCATTCTGTAAGCATGTAAGCATGCGTTAGGAATCTTTTGTCTGTTACAGAAGTCCTTAGACTTTCTGGGTCAAGACTCCTTTGGGAATCTGATGAAAAGCTGTGGTCCTTGCCAGGGAAAATACATATATGTTTGTACACAGTGTTGCACGTTCTGGGGTGTTTGTGTCATCCTGCAGCCAAGTTTTAAGAAGCCTTGTTCCAACAGCACCCCTTCTCTACCCCCGCCAAGTTATTACTAGAAGGGAGAGTAAATGCTGGGCACAGTCTCTTAAGAATTCTCCAGGCTTCTAAGGGAAAGAAGTCACAAAACCCAGCCCCTCCTTTGCTGGGATTAAGAGGACTATAGGAGAGGCCCCAGCTCAGCTCAGCATGGGGAGTCAGGAAGGCTATGTTTGAGCTGTTTTGAGGGATGCGTGGTGGAGGCACCTTTTCACCTGGTCGCTTTTCTAGACTGGCTAAAGGTTGAGAGATCACTTAGGTATACCTGGTAACCTGCAGTTAACGAGTTGGCTTACTGGGGAGGGGAAAGACCTAGAAGAAGGTAATAGAAATAGAAATGACTGGCTGGTGTCCCTTGTCCCTCCCCCTTTGCTCTCAGGATGGACGTTCTCACAACCCAGACATCCCAGAGGTCATGAGCACACATAGTGGCCATGTGGCCATTTAGGAAGTCCCCTTTCCCTCTGATAGAGTTTTCAGCTTCCATTGCCCCAGCCAATTTGGGAAGTCTCATTTGTCCCTGAGTCTCTTCAATCCTCTCCACCCTCGTGGAGCCCTGACTGCGACAGGCACTGGGTAGGTCGCTCCACGGATGGGCGGCCACACCTACTCCCAGAGAGGGAGCCTTCCAGTAGTGGGCTCAGGGCTGAAGCAGGACCTCTCCTCCCCACATCCCCAAAAGTAGTGGAGTGGAAAGTCAGTATAACAACGATACTGAAGAACTGTAAGAAGGACAAAAAAGTCCCCCATAACCTAAAGTTGCCTGCCACCATCCCCTGGTTGTGCTGCTATGCAGGCATGCCTGTAGCTGCAGTCTTGCTGTACTGAAAACACTACAGTCTGCTCTTTTACAGGATTATCAAAGGCTCTTTTCTGTGTTTCTGCGGCATTTGCAGCATCATGACTAAATGTGAATTTACCTCACCTCTCCCTTGATGTTGGACTCATAGTGCCTTTTACTAGAGGCTTCTGAGGCTGAGCAGAGCTCAGTTCCCATGAGATTGGCATCTGCAAAGCATTGGCTCCTTTTCTGGTCAGCAGGTAGACAGTACCAGCGCCCACGTCTTATGGGGCGCTGCCCTGCCATTACTTCAGTACTGTTAGAAATGCTGAGATGACATCTTTGGTTGTATTTATTATTGCTATTATTTTCGTTAAAAATGTTTTTGAATCCTCCCTTAAAGGAGATAGTCACAGAATGATTGCTGGGCCAAAAGTAGGACCCACTTTCTGGCCCTTACTATGGTCATCTTCTCTAGAGATGTTTGCAATGATGCACAAATTTCATTGTCTTTGAAAGCTTCTGACTTTGAATCTCTTATTCTTTTGTAAAATCATATAAAACTAGCAGTTCTATAGAATAAGAGCTGACAACAAAAAAAGGGAAAGTAATTTCAGAGGGGAAATGACATGACAATTGAAGGATTGACTCATCCTATGTTAAGAACTCACATTGATGTTTAAAATACCATTCCACAGAACAAACTGGAAAACCTCTCCAGTTCAGGGGTGATTTTTATTGAATGAATGAACAAATAGACCATCTATGCTATTAAAACTAGCAAATATCAGAAAACTAAACAATCTTAGTGTTTAAGGACATAATGCTCTTCTGTGTTGCTGGTGGCATTGTAAATTACAAGTCATTGGAGGAAATTCACACTTTAAGAAATGTTTTCTTTTCATACATTCAGCAGATATTTTCTGTGAACACCTACCTTGGAACTACTGACTTTTTTTTTTTGCGGTACGCAGACCTCTCACTGTTGTGGCCTCTCCCGTTGCGGAGCACAGGCTCCGGACGCACAGGCTCAGCGGCCATGGCTCACGGGCCTAGCCTCTCCGCGGCATGTGGGATCTTCCCGGACCGGGGCACAAACCTGTGTCCCCTGCATCAGCAGGTGGACTCTCAACCACTGCGCCACCAGGGAAGCCCTACTAACTTTTTTAATTGGGAAATTTTTCTTTGTAAATTTATGTATATGTTTTATGATTACAAAACACATGTGTGTTTAACTTTTATAGATAAAGCAAACACAAAAATGAAATCCCTGATAAATCTACCACCCATAGATAATCTCTGTTAACTTTCTGGTATATTTCCTTCTAATTTTTTTCTGTGTGTCTGTATTTATGTATCTCTTTTCCTTTTTTTCGTATTGCAACTCACAGTTTAGATATACTTTTTACATATTTTATACCTAGATACATTTTATGTCTTTTGTTCTCCCCTTAATATTGTGAACATTCAAGTTAAGATGTGTGCAAAAAGTGGTTAGGAGTTGCTGCACACCATTTTCTCCTATAGAATATGTATATATATTGCTCTGTACAGTCATCGTAAGTTTGTGACTGTTTCTCTCCTAGCGATTATGCTGTTATAGCTTTTGAGAGGATATTTTGCATATTGGTTTTGAGAATAACAGGCCCCTTTCCTCTTTTCAATGCTGGTCTGTCATCTACGAGGATTTCAGTTCCTGGTGCCTGCTTAGGCCCCATCCTAAGCCTTCAGTTCTGTCCTGGTCTTCCCAGGCCCCATGTGGTCCAGTGTGTTTCTCAGAAAAGCCCTTCTGTGTGTTCCAGAGGTCCCCCAGCGAGCAGACCACAAGGTGGTGGACACCATTGACCAGCTGGTCACACGTGTTGTTGGAGGCAGCCTGTCTCCCAAAGAAAGAGCTCTTCTCAAGGAGGACCCTGCTTACTGGTAGGTCTTTAAATGTTGCTCTTCAGAATTCCTCCCATAAAGTACATGGCAATGTTTTTGTTGCTCTGATGATGTCCAGAGAAGAGGGTGAGATGCTTATTTTGTGCTGTGGTGTAGTCAGTGGAAGAGCATGAGGGTGGGTCAGGTTCATGTGGGTTCAAGCTCCAGTCTGCTGCTTACCTGCCATGTGGCCTTCTCTCAACTGGACATGGAGCACTTTATCCCTGCTGTGCTGGTTTGAGGATGAGGTGAGAAGTGTATGCAAAGAATGAGTGTAAGATAAGGAATATATCACAGCAGTTGTTTGTGATTTATTGCTACTGTTTGTTAAACTGTCTTTTCCTTTTGCCTTATTGCCTCTTCACTTGAATAGAACTTTTTAAAATTAAAGTTTTCACCATAAATATAGTATTTGATCATTAGAGAAGGTAAAGAAGAACAGAAAATTGGGCAAAGCCACCTGTGTACTTACTGGCATTCACTGGCATTTTTGGGTATTTGCTTCCAGTCTTTCTGCTCATTGCGAGCTGTGTGGTTTTTAACACAGTTGTGATTATGCTGTGATATATGCTACTCCTTTTAGATAACAAAGGAAAATGCTCGTATTCCCTACTTTTTGTAAACATTTCAGATGGCTGTGTTTACCGGTTCGCAGAGTAGGTGATCAGTTTATCTAGCCATTCCTCTCTTGTTGGATTTTTAGAATATTTTTGATTGTACACTATTTTTAATTTTTTCTGTGAATAGCTTAATGTGTCACATTTCTGTGTGTGTTTAGGATTATCTCTAGATTAGATTGCTGGAAGTGGAAAGGTTTTATACTTCGTTAACTTTTTAAAAAATGATCAGAGTGGCATATGCCCTTTGTAAAAATAGAGAAAAGTAAAAAGGCAAAGATGGAGTTACTCAGAGCTCTCCCACTTTTCCCCCACAGTGTGTGCTCTGTAGTTGTGTCCTGTGTTTTAAACTTAACATAATTGTCCTTATTATCAATGAACGCATACTATTCCTTCTTACACAGTATACTACACTCAACCATTGCCCATTGGTGGATTCTTAGATTCTAATAACGTTATGATGAATGTTGTCTTGCTTTTATTTATGTCTACATTTCTGGCAGTTTATTACGGTAGTATCTGGGAGTAAAATTGCTAGTTTAAAAAGAAAGCTCATGTTAGAGGCTTTTGATCTGTGTCAGTGTTTCTCAACTGCAGCATTATTGTTATTATTATTATTTTTAAAGAAGATGTTGGGGGTAGGAGTTTATTAATTAATTTATTTATTTTTGCTGTGTTGGGTCTTTGTTTCTGTGCTTTGTTTCTGTGTTTCTCTAGTTGTGGCAAGCGGGGGCCACTCTTCATCGCAGCGCGCAGGCCTCTCACTATCACGGCCTCTCTTGTTGCAGAGCACAGGCTCCAGACGCGCAGGCTCAGTAGTTGTGGCTCACGGGCCTAGTTGCTCCGTGGCATGTGGGGTCCTCCCAGACCAGGGCTCGAACCCGTGTCCCCTGCATTAGCAGGCAGATTCTCAACCACTGCACCACTAGGGAAGCCCAACTGCAGCATTATTGATGTTTGAGACTGGATAATTCTCTGCAGGGGGACTGTCCTGGGCATCCTTGGCCTCCACTCACTGGTGCCAGTAGAAGCCTCCATCCCAGCCAAAAATACCTTCAGACATTGCTCAGTGTCCCCTGGGGGACAGAGTTGTCCCTGGTGGAGACCACTGATCTTTATCATCAGGTTATTTTCCGTGATTGACACCCTCACTGCCACTCCGTACATGTGCCATGCCCTCACATGAGTGTTTTTGACTTAAAGATAATTTCATAGGGTGATGTTTTACCTTATATGCTTTTGTTTTATGTGTTTGCTCATAGGATTTCTAGTTGTAGTTCCTCTTTTTTGAGTGATCTGTTCAGGTCTGGTATAGTCAATGTTGTATCCATACCAAGCTCTCTATTCTTGCTGTTGTAATTTCTAAAGATGCTTGAAAGGTGTAAATTTCTGTGTAATGGCACCAGGGCTTTGGTCCTAACCAGCATGATTTTTCAGGAGAAGAGTTGGAACTTGTTATGGTTTTATTTTTACAGAATTTTTTTTTTTTTCTGGCTGCACTGGGTCTGTGTTGCTGCACTCGGTCTTTCTCTAGTTGTGGTGAGCGGGGCTACTCTTTGTTGTGGTGCGTGGTCTTCTCATTGCGGTGGCTTCTCTTGTTGTAGAGCACGGGCTCTAGGTGCGTGGGCTTCAGTAGTTGCAGCATGCAGGCCCTAAAGCACGCAGGCTTCAGTAGTTGCAGCGCTTGGGCTCAGAAGTTGGGACTCGTGGGCTCTAGTGCGCATGCTCAGTAGTCGTGGCGCACGGGCTTAGATGCTCCACGGCATGTGGGATCTTCCCAGACCAGGGCTCGAACCCATGTTCCCTGCATTGGCAGGTGGATTCTTAACCACTGAGCCACCAGGGAAATCCTTTACAGAATTCTTGAATTCATCAAGATTATGTTCCTGTGTTGAATAAGATAGGCATGTAACTTAAAAGGTAAAAAAAAAAAAAGAAAAGAAAAGAAACCCAGTAACCTAATTGCCCCAGTATCATTTATTGAATACTTTTTATTTAGCAAATACTTTTGCTTTCTGTGCACTTGGTACCGTTCTAAGCACTTTACTGCTTTAAGCATTAGCTGGCCGAACCCTCATAAACAACCTTTTGAGGTAGGTATGTTGTCATCCTGATTTTACAGACAGAAAAGTTGAGGCTCAAAAGAGACCTCTTGCCTCAAGGAGGCACAGCTAGGAAAAGACAGAGCTGAGGTTCACATTCTGGCTCTGTGGTCTCAACCAACGCTCATACTGAAGGAAGGAGGCTAGATCCTCTGGGTAAGATGTCATCTAAACTTGGAAGACCCAGGGGCAATTTCCAGGTGATTGCCGAGGTGATTGGGCTGGAGGGAAGGGGGACCCTGAGAGGACTAGGAGCATGCCTCTCTGCTGCATGACCGCTCCGCACTACCCATCAGGTTCATGATCTCTGACAGTCAGGGGTGGCGGACGGAAGCATAGCCAGAGCTGGGTGTATGTGTGGCGGTGGGAGGGGGTTCCAAATCAGAAATGAGCATTGAGCTCTAAACCAAGTATTTGAGGGAAACTGGCAGCATGAAGGAGGGCCACCCAACCCAGCAGATCTGGCACCTAAGAAGCTACTATAAGGAAAAGAAGATTGTCTACAAGTACATGTGTGTAATTAATAGTCTTGGGTGGATAATAGCATATTGTATCCATGAAATAGGAACTGCTTGTTATGGAAAAGAACCAATTAAGGATCTTGGAATTGACAAATGTGATTGTTGAAATGATCTCAGTGGTCGGCTGATAGAATTGACCTGGATGAAGAACAGATTAGGGAGCTGGACTCAGAGACGTGATCACCTGTGACTTCCTTCAGAAAGAATCATCCAGAGACTGTAAGAAGAAAGAGTGTGCAAAAAACAGTGTTAAAGAACTAGTAAACTTAGGTTTTTGGTGTGTATATTTGAATTCTTAAGTTAAAGTAGTACTTTACCAAATGTGATTTACCAAAAAAATGAAGTAAACACAAACGGCAAAATGTTTCTGCCATGATATTGATGGCAGAAACCATGGCTGTGTCTATGTGGCATGCAGGATCTTAGTCCCCTGACCAGGGATTGAACCCATGCCCCCTACAGTGGAAGTGCAGAGTCTTAACCACTGGGCGGCCAGGGAAGTTCCCAGTTCCACTCCTTGGAGACAGTCGCTTTTAGTTCATTAAACTACTTTTAACAGTTACTTCTGTATCTCTAGAGATGATAAGCCTATGTTGCTCTTTTTTTTGTTTGTTTGTTTTTTATGACCACACTGCAGGTCTCGTGGGATCTTAGTTCCCCAACCAGGGATCGAACCCAGGCCCCGAAAGTGAAAGCACCGAGTCCTAACCACTGGACCACCAGGGAATTCCCCAAAGCATTTTCCTTATAATGAAAAGTGTATATATAATTCAAGCCTCACAGCAACATGATGAAGTAGCTTATTATTATCATCCGTCTCATCTTACAGATGGAGAAACTGAGGCACAGAAAGATTCAGTAAATCTCACAGCTAATAAGTGTTTACACTGGGATTTGAACCGTGCAGGCTAGCTTAGGAGTATTCTATGCTCTTGATGTTACACTCCACTAGAACTAAGGGAGATGGGTTTGTGACATGTCCTCACACTGCATGCACTTGGCATTAGAACCGACCAAGGGAAGGGGACTTACATCTTGGGGATCCAGGTCACCTGGGCACTGACTCCACTGTCTGCCCTGGATGAGGGGCTGCGTTTGACTTGAGAACTGGAGCTTCTGTTTTGGTCAACCTTCCCTTATGTGGCAACCCTTGCTTGTTAGGATGCAATCTTGCAGGATGCTGCTGTTGGCCCAGCAGAGTGTCCAGGGCAGCAGAGGAACCAGCACACAGGCTCTTTCCTCAGATCCAGCCAGACCTTGACTGTGCAGTGAGCATCAACAGGAGCTTCATATGGAGCTGCCCACCAGGGACATGCCACATCACACGGTGCTGCCAGCATCCTGCTGTGCACTGCCACCTCACAGCCAATCAGCTTCTGTTATTGGTAATTGGGAACCTCATCTAATATATGATCTCAACTTCAGGCGTCCAAAAGCCGCATGAAATATTGCTATACTCACCAAACAGTACTCGTTCTTTAACACAAACTGAGATTGAACGTTCACAAAAAACTTGTTATGAATGAGGTCGTGTAGAAAATTACAGAATATCCCAGGAAAGGGAAGTCACGTGGGCCACATTGTGCAATGCATAGAAGTTGAAACCAGCAACAGCCAAAATAAAACAGGCTTCTGAATAACTTTTATATGAAAGAGAATTAGAATTGGAATTAGAAACTCTTCAGAAGGGAGTAGCGGGGAGAGCATTGCATATAGAATGCATCCGTAACAGCGGTTGGGAGAAAGGTGCGACCTTGTGTGTGTATCAGAAATAGAGTGAAGGTAAGCATTCAGTTCATGAAGCAAGAAGGAAATGGTGCAAAAAGCCCAGAGACTACAAGGAAAGGGTTAATAGAGATGAAAGAAAGTGCTAATGAAATGGTCAACAAAGTAAATAATGTGACCTTCCCCTTCTAATCCAGTCATTCCTCTTTCTAACCCGTTCCTTGAGCAAATCCTTAAGTTTGCTTTATATTCTTTCAACCTATGTGAAAAAAACAAATATATGTGGATTTCATGTACACAAAGCAGTTTCATATGGTATGTATCAATGTTGGTCTTCTCTAGTTTGCTCTCCGTGGGCTGTATTACGGATCTCTTTCTATGTTAGTACATGTAACTCAAACTCCTCTTTTCTGTGCTGTTCTCATTATGACTCTGGCACGTGATTTCACAGCGGTGGCACACTCAGTGCCTTAATGATGTAGTTAAAAGGTCGCTGAGTGCTCACCATTTGAAGGGCGTCATCTCCTGAAAGTGATGTCCAGGAGCAACACCTGCCACTTCCTGACAGCAGAGAGCTTCCATGGTTTCAGGGTAACTGGTTTGTATTGTGAGGCCACCAGGAGCTGGGAGCTCCTTCATGGCTGCTGATGATGGAAATTGAGGAGGAATCGACCAGTGTTCGGTCAGAGCTCCTGGTCACCCTGTGGTCACTCTGAGCAGGACAGATGGCCAGGGCCCAGCGCTGGGTTCTTGGTGGAGCTGGGCGGAGCCTCTCCAACAGCAGGGAGGCCACTAAGTAGAAAGGGTTTGCAGAAGTGTATTTACAGTGACAATTTGGTCATGCTGGTGTATTCACAAATGTCCTGCTATTCCTGTTTTGTTATACAGGTTTTTATCTGATGACAGTAGTCTGGAGTATAAATATTATAAGCTGAAGCTGGCAGAAATGCAGCGGATGAGCCAGAACTTGCCAGGAGCAGATCAGAAGCCGATGGCGGCAGAGTGTGCAGTCCGGGCCATGCTATATTCCCGGGCGGTCCGGAGCCTCAAGAAGAGGCTCCTACCAGGGCGGCGGCGGGGGATGCTTCGAGCTCAAGGACCCCGGGGCTGTAAAGTGAGGAGAGCAACCACCGGGACCCAGACCCTCCTCTCCTCAGGCACCAGGCTGAAACACCATGGCCGGCAGGCTCCAGGCTCCTTGCAGGGAAAGCCACCTCAACCAGATGGCAATGATGTTGCCAAGGACTGCCCGCCAGACCCAGCCGGACCCTCTCCTCGGGACCCCAGCCCAGAAGCCTCAGGCCCATCCTCCAAGCCAGCAGGAGTGGATGTCTCCGAAGCCCCTCAGACCTCTTCTCCCTGCCTGTCTACTGATGGTGAGTGCTCACTTCTGTCCCCCTCCTCTGGGCCCCAATGCTCATCTATCCCCAGGGCTCTCTGCAGAGACAGGTGGCTTCAGTGGGCTGGGCTGGGCAGCAGGCAGCAGCGAAAGGGACCTGGCCAGGATGGCACACACACAGGCACTGTCTCTCTTCTTGCTTCCTCAAGGGGCTGGCCCTAGACTCCTGCTGCACCCTTCCTCTTATCCTGAGTGTGGAGCTGACACGAGGTGCTGCCTGGTGACTCTGTGCTTCCCTGCAAGGTCCTCCTGCTGGCCAGCAGGGTGTGCCACATGCCCGTGCTTAGGGCTTTGAGCTCCTTGATCCATTTCTCTCTATTCTTGCCCGTTATATGTTCCATAAGGCTGCCCGTGTTCTCATTCTGCTTCCTCTTCCCTGCTAAGGTCTCTGTGTTTCCTTCCTTAGAGTTAGTTGACCAGCAGTTTCTTTTGTTTCTCCCAGCCATTACCTTCTCCTACTGCAACAGGCCTGCCCTCTGGCCAGTGCTTCCCACTCAGCACTAGGTGGGAATGGAGAGGGAAAAAATCTACACAACTGCTACATTTCTCTAGCTGTTGCTACATAACAAGCCAGTCCAAACTGTGGCTTCAAACAGGAGGCATCCAGTGTTGCTTCAAGTCAGCTGGGCTGGGCCTGCAAACTGTCTGCAGGCAGCGGCCAGTTGTCTGGAACTGTCAGCTGAGATGATAGGGGTAGTGGGCTACATGCCTGTCACCCACCAGCAGTTCACCTGACAGTCGGGTTTGGCCATCCAGGAGAGGCAGAGGAGGTGCTTGAGCCCTCTGAGGCCTGGACTCCACATTTCTGTCACATTCGTAGCCAGCAAGAGTTCCAGGGCCAGCCCCAATTCAAGGGGAAAAAAGAGAGTCCACCTCTGCTGGACAGAGCTGCAGAGTCACATGGCAAAGGGCAAGGGTACAGTGAGGGGCCGTCTTTGTAATCAGTCTCCACAGCCCCACGATGTTCACATGGGAATTGGCATCTCAGAACCAATACATGACAGTTGCTTTATTTTGTAGTTGATACGAAGACAATGGAGACTGCAGAGAAACTGGCCAAATTTGTTGCTCAGGTGGGACCAGAGATTGAACAATTCAGCATAGAAAACAGCATTGACAACCCTGACCTTTGGTATGTACCCATCACACCCCTTTAATCTGAGGCCATGAGTGTCCTGAGAGCCCACAGGAGTTCACCCCATGAGTGTCCTGAGAGCCCACAGGGGATCGCCCCGGGATAAATCACGACTTCACTTCTGCTGAGCTCAGGGCTGTTAGGGAGCATCTGTTTTGGGTTGTTGGGAGACCTGCCCTCATCTGGGGCATCAGGAAAAGCCTCCCCCGGAGGGAAGTTTAAGCTGGATCTGAAGGTTCAATGGGCGTTGGCCAGGGGAAGGGGGAGGGAATGCCCTGGCCGAGGGACTTATAGTTTCCCCGGGACCTTTGCAGAGGCAAAGAGGAGAGTGTGTCCTCGCCCATGAGTCTGAGGAGGAGGAGGGCACTGTCCCTGGTCATGCTGGCTACTCTGGGCAGGATGAGAATGTGCTGCTCATGTAGCATGTTGGTGGGTTTTGGTCCAGATGTAAGCAGCAAGCACTTCCACTCAGTGATGGCGTGGCACCCTTGTGCCAGGAGGGGGCACCATTTTCCTCCCCATTCTTCAGATGGCGTAATCATTCAACACTACACAGCCCAGAGGCCACAGAACCAGAGCCCCACTCTGCCTGCGGGGTGCGGGTTCTCCTTCAGGGAGAGGCTGCCTGAGGGCCATGTGTTCCCAGTACCGAGCCGTAACCCGGCTGGGCTCCCCTTGGAGTGTGGGGTTCCTACGCTGTGTGGATTGTGTCCTATTGCCAGCTAGGGGTTCTGGGCGCTCACCCTGCTCCCAACATGCTAGAGAGTCGTGCCTCAGCTTAGTTAAGAATACAGTTAAAAACTTTACATTTCCTGGAGCATTTCTGGGACCCAGTAGTGGCTAAGCGCATACTTCTAGTTTGGCCTTACACACAATCTCTGTGTTTGTGGTGAGAACTTTTGGGTATCTTCCAGAAGGGGATTGTTGAATCATAGTTCAATGCAAACTAAGTTTTGTTAGTGCGAATTCCCCTCCCTGAGGGCCACTCTTCTAGGAGTGTCATGAGTGCCTGTCCCCACCCCCCACCTTTTGGCATGCCTTTGAGCCAGTGGGATTGGTGAGGAATTTCTAATTTTCTCAGTGAAGTTTTAGTTTGCATTTTTCTTATGAGTGAAATTGAACCTCTTTTCATAAACTTGTGTCCTTTGAATATCTTTCTGTAAACTGTTCATATCATTTGCCCTTTTTTTTAAAAAAAGTTTTGTTGAGGTATAATTGACATGCCATAAACTGCACATATTTGTCTAATAAGTTTTTTTATTAATTAATTTATTTTTGACTGCATTGGGTCTTTGTTGCTGCGCACGGGCTTTCTCTAGTTGCAGTGAGCAGGGGCTACTCTTCCTTGCGGAGCGCGGATTTCTCATTGTGGTGGCTTCTCTTGTTGCAGAGCATGGGCTCTAGGTGCGCAGGCTGCAGTAGTTGTGGCACATGGGCTCAGTAGTTGTGGTGTGCAGGCTCAGTAGTTGTGGCACACGGGCTTGGTTGCTCTGCAGCATGTGGGATCTTCCCGGACCAGGGCTCAAACCCTGAATTGGCAGGAGGATTCTTAACCACTGCGCCACCAGGGAAGTCCCTGTCATTAATAAGTTTTAATGCGTGTTTACACTCATGCAGCCATCACCAACATCAAGATGATGAACACATCCATGACTCGAAAGTTTCCTTGTGCCCTTTGTCATCCCTTCCTGCAGGCAGCTGCTGATCAGGGTTCTCTCACTGTAAATAGTTTGCATTTTCTATAATTTTGTGTAAATGCAGTTTGTTTTCTCCTTTTGTCTGGCTTCTTACTCCACATAGTTATTAGGGTTCATCCATGTTGTGTGTATCCATAGTTCATTCCTGTTTATTGCTGAATGTATCGCATTGTATGGCTGGACCACAGTTATTTACCCATTCAGCTGTTGATGGCATTGAGATGTTTCCATTCAGGGACAATTTCAGATAAACCTTCTGTGAGCAGTCATGTACAAGGTCTGCTTTTATTTCTCTCCAGTAAAATACTGAGGCAGAGAAAGACTGGCTCACATGGTGGGTCTGTGTTTAACTTTTGAAGAAACTTCCAGACAGTCTTTCTAAGTGGTGGCACAGTTTTGCATTTCCAGCAGCTTGGGTGAGAGTTCTGGTTCCTCCCCATCTTCACCAGCACTTGATAGTGTCAGTCTTCTTCATGTTAGCCCTCTTGGTGCGGGGGAGGGGTGGTTTTCATTTGTGTTTCTCTGAGGACTAACAGTGCTGAGCATCTTTGCATGTGTTTATGTATTTTTTTAGTGAAGTGTCTGCTCGGATCTTTGGCCTATTGTTTTATTGGGTCGTTTATTTACTTATTAATGAATTTTGAGAGTTTGTTATGTATTCTTGATACAAGTTATTTGTCAAGTGTGTGGTTTGCAGATAATTTCTCCCAGTCTGTGACTTGTTTTCTCATTCTAGCAGTGTCTTTTGGAGGGCAGAAGTTCTTAATCTTTGCCCTTTTTCTCAATTGGGATTTTTGGATTTATTCTTTCTAGTTTCTCTGACCTTTTACCTGTAATGTAATTGTATCTATTTCCTTCATAGTTGGATATTTTTCACTTTACTTATGGTATGTTCTGCAGTGCAGAAACGTTTGATCTAGTAAAATTTCTGTTTTATCTCGTTGCACCTGGATACAGAGTTACAGTTAGAAAGAATCTCCCTACACTCAGATTATAAAGACATTTATGTATTTTCTTCTACAACTTGTATGGCTTGGTTTTTACATTTAGATCTCTGATCGGTGTGGGGTTATTCAGGAGCAGAGAGTACAGCATAGATCCAATTTAAATATTTTTGTAAAAAGCCGCCCAGTTGTCCCAACACCATTCGTTGAAAAGACTGTTCTTTTTCACAGTGATTTGAGAGGCCACCTTCATCAGATACTGTGTTTCTGGCCTTCCTCTTGGTCTGTCTGTCCATAGACAAGTACCACACTGTTTTAACTATAGAGGCTTAACACACCTTGTAATACCTGGTGGAACCGAGCCCCTTGTTGATCTTGTTCAGGGGTTTCCTAGATAGTCTTACATACTCATGTTTCTATATGAACTTAAGAATCAGATCCAGAAAAAAATAATGCTTTTACTTTTATACGTTAATATTTAATTAAGGGAGAATTGACTTCATTATGAGCCTGAGTTGTCCTGTCCAAGAACAAGGGCTGTCTTTCCTTTGGCCCAAGTAAATTTTGTGTGTTTTCGGTTTCTCACACCAGCCGCAGCTCCAAGCTGTGGCTAGGGCCATTGGACTCGGAGGCTCAGAGAGGCCTTTTTGCCAGCATGTTCACACAGCTTTGCTGCAGGACATGAGGCAGGAGGTGACACACCTCTCTCCATCTCATGGCTGGAGTATGGGAGGAACCAGAGAGTCACAGTGAGCACACCCAGGCCCAGAGTGGCCGGTGACGTAATCAGAAAGAGATGAGGTAAGGCCCAGTTTGGATCTCCTGGCTGTAGTGTTAGAGCTCGTTCTAGCACGTTCTCTGGTCGTCCCTGTATACCTTGTTCCTCCAGCTCCCTCCCCGAGAAAGCAATAAGGCCTCTTATGTTCTGGCTACTTCGTTAAATTACTAGTACTCTACAAGCTTTCTATCTCATTGTAAAGCTGCCCATCAACCACAGCTGGTGGAAAGAGGTCATGTGTTCGCTTCTTTGTCCCACCCCCAGCTTTGTCAAGTCCATTTGGACAGTTTCAGAAAATACGAATGTTTATAGAGAACCCTCTGGTTAACCAATGTATTTCATCTTTATCCCAGGTTTCTACATGACCAAAACAGTTCAGCTTTCAAATTCTATCGAAAGAAAGTATTTGAACTGTGCCCATCGATTTGCTTTACGTCATCTCCTCTGAACCTTCCTGCCAGCAAGAGCACCGATTCTCAGGAGAGCCCCCTGGAGCCCATGGAGGGGGAAGGAGAGTTTGAGGATGAGCCCTCTCAGCACAAGGCTGAGCTGGAGAGCCCAGAGGTGATGCCTGAGGAAGACGAGGACGAGGAGGAGGATGAGGAGGACGAGGAAGGGAGTGAGGAGGCCCCCACTCCTGGAGGGGCCTCCAGGCCGGCAGGAGGGTCGACCAAGTCTGAGGGCTCGGAGGGCAGCCCCCCAGCTGATGGCCTCCTGAGTGGGGTGACCGAGGATGGCCCGGCTGGTGCGCCTGCCCTGTCACAGTCCTCCTCAGGGGCCTGCTTCCCCCGGAAGAGAGTCAGCAGCAAGTCGCTGAAGGTCGGCATGATTCCGGCTCCCAAGAGGCTGTGTCTCATCCAGGAGCCCAAAGGTAAGTGCCTGGCTATTGACACAGTGCCCCCAGCACGGTCTTCTGTTTAACACCTGAGGAGGAGTCATGGTGCTCGGTTGTGGGCCATGAAAAATTGTGGAGATGTTGTCTGACTGTTTTGAAGAATTTACCTGGCCCTCAGCCCAAGTTCAGGTGCAAGATGACCAGCTGGCCCCCGTCACCCTTTCCGCCTCTGATTACTCCAGCTAACCTGGACATTACCTTCCAGAACACTCCCAGGGCCAACACAACATGGGGTTCTTCGGTCTTATGTTTTTAACCTAAAATAGTCCTATTGGTTTTGCACGCAGTCCAAAATGTTCATGAGAAACTGACGTTTCCAGTTGGTCTGAGGTTGGCACTCTAAGGAGATGCTGCGTTTGGCTTCTAGCACCCCACATGCTGCTTGTTATTTTCCATTATTGCTCAGCTTCCAACAAGGGAGTCCTGGCTGTGGAAGGAATGGGCCTGGGTCATCTTGGCTGTTTCCTGCCTGTGATCTTGAGGCGTGCCCAGCTTTCTGAGTGCCTCCATCTCCCCAAAGACCCCAGAGCTGTGATGACTGCTTGGTGACGATGAGGCAGGAGGACACGGACAGGGATCAGTCTTGGGCAGCAGTTAGTGGGAGCTGTGCAATCCATGCTCTGCCAGCCTTGGCCATGGAAGGCCATCTCCTTCCTGCCTGTGGGGAGGGTCAAGTTTCTTGAGGTACAATTTACCAGCAGTAAAGGTGCACCCTTTTCAAGTGGACAGTTCACGGAGTTTTGGCAAAGGTGTATAGGCATGAGCCCCCCAGTACAGCCGAGCTGGAGCTCGTCCCAGAAGTGTCTCTGTGTCCCTCTGCAGTTTTCTCCTCTACCCAGCCCAGGCAACCACAGACCATCTTCTGGCCTTGTGGTTTTGCCTTTTCTAGGCTGTCAGTAGGCGAATCACATCATGTCCCGCCTTTTGTTGGGCTGCTCACTGCCCACCCAGGTTTCCACACAGCCGGGCCTGTGTGGGGCTGATGCTGCGATGCTTGTGTGGCAGGTGGTTTTGGTGAACAGGGCTCCATTGTGTGCGGAGAGCCTGTGTGTTCTACATTATTGAGACCATCATATTCACACCCAGCAGTGTCAGTATAGTTTCTCCTGCTAAAGGAACAGTTCTCGTGGTTTGTGTTTGGAAACCTTGGTGTTGCAATGGATTTCTAACTGTTCTACTAAACTCTTATGTCCTTCAGAACTTATCAGAGTATGGTAGCACATCAGAATGCTTGTTAAGATGGCTTTTATGGGGGGAAAGTGGAATTCTTTCTACTTTAGAAGCTCTCAGTTATTTTGATAGGGTGGTTGATGAGATAGTACCAGACCTGCTGATCTCTCCTTTGTCAAATATAATAATAACAATAATAATAACGTGATGTGGTGCTGTGTATGAGAAGCATGGTTGTTTTTACTAGAAAGTTCTGAGTGGACTTTACTTCTCTATCTATGGAACAGTCACAGGGACGTGAGGAGGGCACAGTGTTGCAAATAGCTCATTTGTTGAAGCAAAATGTATTCCTACGGTCATGGAAAATGACCCACGTGTCAAGTCCTTCGTCATAAACGTGGGAATCATGCTTAGGTAGACTCTCCCATAGCAAGGCAGCCCTCAGTTGAGCCTCTGTTCTGCCTCTGCACTCCATGGGTCACAAGATTCCTGAGAGGAGTCAGGGCCAAATGGCTGGCCCTGTGGTGCAGCTCCTAGCCACCTTCTGTCCGCAGAGGGGCTATAAGCCAAAACTGCAGCACCCTCATCCTCTAAATAATTTGGGGAAAGTACATATATGTGTATATATACATTTCTTTTGTCTTCCAGTTCACGAACCAGTTCGAATTGCCTATGACAGGCCTCGGGGTCGTCCCGTGACCAAGAAGAAGGTGAGTGTGGCTGTGAGTCCTCACGTGTGACGTAGTCAGAGTTTGCCAGAGTTCCAAAGGGCACTGGCGTGACTAAGCTATACTCATACTTCAGGCCAGGTGTCAGCATACAAAGCACAACACACAGCCTTTTCTCTCCCGGGACTTCTTAAAAGTGTTTTGCATTGCCCAAAACCACAAGAGGGAGTAATTAGTCTACTTAACGGATGTATGAGGCCTGATATGTGCAATGGATTGGAGAGATGAACAAGATAATGTCTCAGCCAATGAGAAGTTCAGATTTAGTAGACTATAATTGTGGTTAAAAGTGTGCTACTTTGTTAGTAAGCCGAGCGCATGTGCGTACGCATGTGTGTTTATTAACTGGTCAGCACCTCTTGTGCTCCCAGCTCCATCTGCCCACCTAGAGGCAGCCATGAGCGGGGCTGGCAGCAATAGAAATGTGCAGGACCGGGAATGGTGGGTGCTGTGGGTGCAGAGAAGCAGGTCAAAGGGAGGCAAGCAATAAGGTGGGTTGGGGGTACCCTTTAAGCAGGGAGGCCTAGGAGAAGCCCCAAATCAGTCACAGGTCAGCAGGGAGCCCTTTGTGCCTAGAATGGAGTGATGGGGTGAGGAAGTAGAGGTGGCAAGCACCCAGGTCACATAGGGCTTGTCGATGGATGTCAGCACTGTGGCCCTTTCTCTGGGAGAGGCATTGGAGAACCACGGTGGGGATTTGGGTGGAAGACATGGCCACCATGGCAGCTGTGTTGAGAGCAGCCTGTGGGGTGGGGGGCGAGGCAGAGCCGGGGGTCCAGGAGAGGCGAAGGTGGAGTTGGTGGGACTTGCTCATGGATTGGATGTGGAACAGAGAAAGCCAAGAGCCCAGGGTGACTCCAGGGTTGTCAGCCTGGACAGTTAAGAGAATGGAGCTGCCATTGACTGAAATGGGGAGCCCCTGTGGGAGCGGGTCATTGGAAGAAGACGGGGGCACACTCCAGACATCTGGGCTGACACATGTCGGGGCAGGTGAGGCTACACAAGCTCACCTGGGATACATGTGGGGACATCACAGGTCTCTAGAGGTCAGGGAGGTGAGTGGGGAACCAGGCGAGGTCTCTGCTGGTGTCAGGGGATGAGCAAAGCCCAAGTTGTGGCTCAGACCTGTTCTGAGTGCATTGCATCAATATCAATGGCCAAATGAAGCATCAGTGTGACCCCAGTTACAGCTGAGAGCAGGGACCTTCCTGTACCCGAAGCTTATGGTCTTAACAGCTGTGTTGGGTTTTAAGCTGACCCAGCACCCGGGTACCCATCTGGTGGCCTGGGTGAGGCACAGCCTGGTGAGAAGGCAGCCTTTTCAGGCTCAACCTGGCCATCTAATCTTGGCATGTGAATCCTGAGGTTTTGTACATCTGTAAAGTGGGGCAGTTGCACCTATCCTGCAGGTAGGAGATACCTTGAGGATTAAATGAAATGTATGTTAACCCGGTGTGCAGCCAGCTGGTGTCCTGCAAACATGGGTCTCTCTTTGGGGTGACTGCAGGCAGGGAGGAGGTCTCCCCTACAGCTCTCTGTGCACACCTCAGCCTGGCCTATGGTGCATGGCTTTGCTCCAGCCCCAGGAAGCCAGGCAGGGTGATTCTTAGACACAGTTGAACACTCACAAAGATCTGTCCAGCTGAGTGGACCCCTGTTCCTCCTGTTGCTCCCACCTGAACAGCTTTCCCGAAGGGGGATGCAAGCCTGCCATTTGGGGACCAGTGGCCAGCCTTCCCTCTGCCTTCCCCATCCTCTTCCCCTCCCCACTTGTCCCCTGCTCAGACCCTCTCCACTACTCCCAGCTGCCTTGATCAGGATAGAGGAACCTTCTCCCTGGGAGCATGTGAGGCCCTGGGGACAGGCTGTGTTCAGTGTTTAGTAAACGGATTAAAGAAATTGGCTCAGGCGGCAGGGACTCTGAGCCCCCAGCTGCCCAGCGGTTCCAGCACACTGTGGGTGCTAATGAATATTCATGAGTGAATGGAAATCCCCTTTGCTCACACTGGGCAGGCTTCTCCTCCAAAGGCCTCTAGGCTTTTTAATTTGTCTTCCCACAGTCAGCTCTGGAGCCCAGACTTCCTCTAGGGCTTCTTACCTTTCCACCCACAAGGTCTTTCCCAGGCCCCATCCTTCTTCCCAGCTGCACTGGCTCTCAGTGAGGTCTGCTCTGTGCTAGACATGGACCCCAGAGTCCAAGTGAAACCCGGTCCCTGCCCTTGGGGAGCTCTCAGAGCTCCAGACCTGGGAAGGACCAGAAAGACACATAGGTCAGTCAGGTTTGCTGAGTAATGCCTGAGGGCAGCCAGGGAAGCTTCCAGGATAGGGTCACTGCTCAGAGTTTTGGAAGCCCATGGGAATTAATGAAGCAGTGGGAGAGGAGTGGGGGTCAAATAGGGAGGACCCTTTGAGCCGATTTTTCTGTACAGCCTCTCTCCACTGCCTTTCTGGATCCCTCCTGCCTTAGCCCTGCTGCCTCTCTGACTCCTGCACTCCAGGGGCCTTCCTGCCTCAAGTCCTGTGCCCTGTGTCCCTCAGGCTGGGGTATGCCCTTTGGTCATCACAGGGCCACTCTCTTTATCCAGGTCTTCACTCTGGGCTCTTCCTACTCACCCTTTGGCCCCAGGACCCACCATCCCCTCACGAAGTTTAATTCACAGTCTCAACACTGCAACAAGAGTGGTCATGGTGAAGCCTGAGAGGCTGGTCTGGTGTGGTTCTGTGGGGATACCTCAGGCTGGTGACCTCCAACCTTTAGAGGTCTGAACCCACCCAGGGAATATTGCCAGGACCATGGCTTGATCTTGAGCATCTGTGGAGTCAGGGAGGCATTAGGGGTGTTAGTACTGGACCATGTCCAGGTGTAACGCAGGGCAGACCCTTGCTCCAGGGGCTTTGCTGCACCTCACGTGCCACACTCTTCTCTCTCCTCAGAAACCCCAGGACTTTGATTTCGCCCAGCAGAAACTGACCGACAAGAACCTGGGGTTCCAGATGTTACAGAAGATGGGCTGGAAGGAGGGTCACGGCCTGGGCTCCTGTGGGAAGGGCATCAGGGAGCCTGTCAGTGTGTACGCAGTGGGCGCTGGGGGCCAGGGGTGGGGATGGGCAACCGTGCCTGGGGAGATGAGGCTTTCTGTGGGATTCTGGTCCTAAGTCCTTTGACCTGCAGTCTGATCCTTGGTTTCCTTCATGTCGAACATGGGTTATAGCAGATCATTTACATATGCAGGTGTTCATACAGCTCCTTGCTGCACTTGCATAGACTTGGTCCCTGGCATTTGGCCACATTCATTATTATCATAAAAGCTTGAGTGGTAATGCTGGGTAGTTACGCTAAGAGCCACTTCCCTTTTCCAGGAGCCCACATGCAGACTAGCCAGGGTAGAGCACAGCCCAGAGTTTATTAAGCCCCATTAGCAGCCAGCAAGCATTTCAGTTAAAATTGAGCTTAGCACCTGCTGGGGAGGCTTTCTGCCGTAATCAGGGGCTGGTTCTGAGCACACTTCTCAGAAAGTTCGCATGCCTGCCCGGGTGAGTATCCCTTGTTCCCCACTGTGAATTGTGTCTCTGTTTTCCCCCTCCCTTGCTGTCACTGTTGTGTGTCCCTCATACCTCTGTCCCACTCAGATGACTCAGGCTGTTTTCCATCTCCTGGTGGCCGGGCTCTGGGCTCAGGTGTAGCTAACTCTCCATTTTGCTCCTTAGGGGAACTGCCTCGGAAGGGGAGGGGTTGGGTGCCGACGGGCAGGAGCACAAAGAAGACACGTTTGACGTGTTCCGTCAGAGGATGATGCAGATGTACAGACACAAACGGGCCAACAAATAGGTACGTATGTGAGCTAGTGTGGGGGGCATTCTGCCTAAGCTGATGTTCTGGTACACAGAGAAGCTTCCTCCAGAAAAGTTAGTGTGCCCCACTCCTCAAAACCCAAACATCAAGATATCACTCCCCCTAAATCATAAAATTTTGTGAGGGAAACAAAAGGAGTGTTTGGATGTGGATGTGTCCCACCTCTCACCTTCCAGGCTGAAGGAACGAGCCCAATGCTCGCCAAGCGCCACTGCACGCAGCCCATGGTGCGGCCTCTGCACTGGGCTCCCAGGTGCGACTGTATGTGGCCATCTTGTGGAAACAAGCCACCACGGGAGTGGCCTGGTGTCTTACGAGTGTAAGGGTGACCTGGAAGCTGGTGCTGCAGAGGACGCCACTCTGCCTCATCCCTTTCTGAGGGTCTTCAAATCCTTTTCCTTCTGAGGGGCCTTTGGCCTATAAATATCCTATCTTTCTCCTATCTTTCTCCTCTCCTCTCAGTTTTGAACAAAATCGTTCTCTCCCTGAATAGATGAAAACCATTGGTGAGAAAGATAAGGCTTGAAGCAGCAATTACTCTTAAAACGCCACCTCTGTCCCGGATCTGCCCTGGAACCAGTGCCCAAGTAGGTTTGGTGTGTACACGAAAAACAAACATCTCTGCAGTTTCTGGTGCGGAGGTTCCACCCGCTGGCTTTTCTTTTTCTTAAAAAAAGAACGCACCATTTCCAATCTGCTTTTGCCTTTCACCCTCTTCCAAATGCTTTTGGCAGCAAGTCTTCTCCAAGTCTCCCCTGGTTCCGCTCAGAAGGTGGGGCTGCCCTTGAAAGCACCAGCACCCTTTAAGTGCTCAGGAACCAGCTCCTGTCGGTTTTCCTGTCCTGGGACACATTGCTCTCTAAAAGTGATCTGCTTGCAAACTTGATACCGAAACAGTCACAGATCATATCTTCTCAAATTTAAATAGGGAATATAAATCAGTAATAATGAGGTCTGTGCTTTGGTACCACAGCTGTCGGTTGGAGTGCTGAAGCTCTTTAAACAAGTGGAGGTACTGGATTCGATGAACGTGTTATTTATGGAGTCTCATCTCTTAAATGCATCCCAAGAGACTTGATGAAATTTCAGCAATGTATTCAGCAGCTGTATTCAGGGGGGAGTAATCATTACACCGATGAAACTTTCCCCAAATTTACGTGTCTCTTAGAATCCACAAAGCAAACTAGTTTTTTTTTCTTAAACCACATATGGAGTCTCTCCTACAAAGGGGTGGGAGGTGTAAACTCTTCAAGACTCTTCAGTTTTTGCATGTGTGGCAGTGTAAAGAATTGTTTTATTAGGGCCTTTGTACAGAGCAGAAAGGATCCTCTTGGGGTGGGCTGTGCAGCTGTTTGCTATTTCAAGGCGTATGATTGCCGCCCCTTCCAGCTTCTCGCACTCTGCCTCTTGCAACTACATGCGAAATTCTCAGGCTGTGGGAATCTCTCAGCCCTTCCTCACAAAGCAGCAGTGTTGAAGTTTTAAATACATGCTAAAATCTGGAAAACAGGATCCTGCTGATACTATAAGCTTGGGGGACACAGCAGTGAGTTACCCTGTCAGCCACTTGTATTGGCTGTTATGAAATCCTTGCTTTCTCAAAGCCCGAGACCTCCTGGGCTGTAGTCCCAGGCTCCTCTGGATCTGTCTTGTCTGTCTGGCCCACGCTCACCAGCACAGCGTCACGGGCCTGTGCCAGCATCTCACGTGCCCGCCTGATGTTGCCCTTCTTCATGCCACGGGTAGTCCCCAGGGCCCTGCTTGCTTCTGGTCACTTTTGTTGCTTTGGCAACTGGCAGATCTTTATGGCCACGGACATGCTGGAGGTTCTTCAGCAGAGTTGAAATAGCCTGCAGGGGTGGTGTGGTTTTGGGGAACCACAGCTATGGGTTTTTTTTTCTAATCTTTCCAACAGCCTTCCATGTTGGCTGGGGATCAGGTAAAGGGATAGAACTCTGAGAACAGGGCCTTGATCCCGCATGGCCTTTCACAGAGCACCCTTTGGTGCTGAGTGAGGTGTGCACCCCCCAGCATGGGTCCTGGCTCTTTTTTCAAGCATCATATTCGCTTTGTCCTAGTATACTCATTCTTGGCTTTCCTCTGCTTTTATTTATAAGTAAAATACTTTAGGAATTCCCAGGGTTTGAGCCCTGTTCCCACAGCCTCCTGCCACTCCTCCTCCTGGGGGTGTCCTGCTTTGAGCTGACACTGTGAGCCTTTGGCAGTCGTCAAAGGGAGCACCTACTTCTTGAGCCTGGAAAGTCCTGTAAGCACTCAGGTGGCGCTTCTGTGGAGTTGGCATTGAGGCAGTGAAGGTGTTGCGTGGGCCGGGGAGGAGCGTGGTGGTGCGTCCCTGTGCCAGCTGTCGGCTGGGGACCAGCGTGCTGGCCCTCTGTGCCCGCCCTTGCCCTCTCCAGCAGAGGCCACTCTGCGGAGAGCACGTGTGAGAGCAAGTGCGATGTGCAGTTGCATAGCCTTGTCAAAGTCACAGTGTCTTTTCTGTCATTCTAGTTCCAGGGTCTCTTCCATGAGGACGACAGGCATCCGGAAAGTGCTAACTCACCACTTTGGGTGCTTACTGTCTCTGCCTTGTTTCCATCACTGGAAATCATATAGAGAAATTTAGCGTTTTTGGTCCTTGGTAAAACCTAGAAGACATTTGTGATGTTACAAAATGGAAGCTTTGGGTTTTGTTTCTTTTTTTTTAATCTAAGAAGTTGTGGATGTTGTTAATCATTTAGCAGTTGAAATAAATGTAGAGGAAACCTAATTTTCCATGGTCTCCGTTGATGTGTTTTTAAATCAGACTGGTTGGGGAACACATGGTAGATGTTGTAGGGCCTACGTGGAGCCAGATCGTAAACACTCCTGCCTCCCAGGCATGCCCTCTGCCTGCGGGGGCCTTTCTGACTGGCTTGCTGCAGCTGGGGAAGCCTAGAGGGTGCCAGAAAGCAGGTAGTGATCAGGGCCAAACATAGTGGGTGGGTCCACTCTGTTTTCTGTAGAGAGGGGGGTTTATTGCTGGGTACAGAAATCTGCCTTTGAGAGGGTGTCGGGACATGGGAGCTTTACCTGAGCTGCCCACAATTCACCTGCCCACCTCAAGGCCTTCCCTGATCTCAGAGTCGGGGTTACAGCTGCCAGAGTTAGACCAAGGCCCACCTGGGCTTCCCCCTGAGTTAGGAGCTGGCCTGTGGGACATCTTCAAAGCTCCCTGCTGTTCCCATATTCTGCCCAGCCTGTGTATGATTCCTCCATCAGCAGCCCCTTGGCCCTTCTGGTGAGGAGGGAGGGTAAAGAGCACATAGGTGGGCAAGCCTGGCACCTACAGGACCTGCAGGGACCTCCACCTGAACACAGTGTAATGGGCAGGAGCCTGGGATATGGTTGTGCCCGGGGTAGCAGGGAGCCCAGGAAGGGTTTGGGGGGCCTTTGTCAGCAAGAAAGGGAGGGAAGGAGGAGACAGTGCCCCTTAGGAAGCTGGTGTGAGACCCCTGAACCTCTCCTCTCACTGTGTCCCAGAGGACACTCAGGAGTGATGAGGACCCGCATGATCATGATGGGAGCTCTTGTCATCCGAGAACCTCCCACACATTTGCTGTCATCTTCACCAGAGCCCTGGAGGTTGGTGTCTGACCATGAGCTTTAGTGCCGCTCCCTGAGAAAGTTGCTCAGAACCTATAAGGACCCCACCCATTCTCCTCCTCCCTCTTGGGAGCCCCCCTTCCCAGCTCTCCTTTATCACTGTGCAGGGCTGGGGCAGGTCACTTAGACAAAGGCACACAGAATGAGGTTCTCCAGCCCAGGACACTGTTCAGGCTTTGACCTCCGGCAGGTCTCTCCACCTCAGGCCTCAGTTTCCCCTCTGCGATTTGGGAAGGCTTTCTTCCTCTGCTACCTTGTCATTTAGGGCTAACTGGAACCTGAACATACCATTCTCAGCCTGGAGGGCCCCTCGCCTCCACGTCCTCCCCCCCACAGCCTCTCCTCTCCCTGGAAGCCTTCTGGACCAGGACCGTGAGAGGCAGAGGGTGCTGCCAGAGGAGCTCCAGTCTCCAGTGTTAAAGCAGGCCTTTGCTATGCCTGCACACGGACCTACATAACATGCACACGTAATACATGCAAACGTGCCCATTCAAGCAACATGAGTACATTTTCTTTTGTAAAAGATTTTTGAAAATGCAAGACCCAGATACACGCGGAACAAAGCACAGAGGTTTCCCCTCTTTCCCACTCCCATGTAAAAATAACAAAAAATAATAATTTAAGGCTTACGATGCATGCCGCCTAGAGACTTGCTTCCTCGTCGTCTCAACAGTCTTTCCACATGAGTTTGATTTCAAGTACTGTTTGTGAATAAGTAATGCCTGGCTAAAGTCAGGAGGTACAGAAGTGTGTTCTGTGGGAAGATAATTTTCCACGACCCACAGCACTCAGGTATCAGGTTCCTATGTGTAGATTATTTTATTTTCTTTATTTATTTTTGGCCACGCAGCATGTGGGCTCTTAGTTTCCCAGGGATCAAACCTGTGCCCCCTGCAGTGGAAGCATGGAGCCTTAGCCACTGGACCACCGGGTAAGTCCCTTGATGATTTTATATATGGGCATATTTTAGATACAGACCTTCTTAAAAATGAAAATTATACTTCACATTCTGTTTTGCCTTTTGCTTTTTTCCACTTAACTTTCCAAAAAACATTTATGTGTAACAATGTCTTGGACTGTCATTTATCTCACAAGTTCCCCATCCATAGCCATATGGGTTATCCCGAAACTTTGGCCCCAGTTAGAACACCTTTGTGGATAAAGCCCTTCAAATGGCATTTCTGGGGTCTCCCCACCTCACTGCCTGCCTCCAGTGTCCCTGTGTCATCCGACTTTGGGGGCAACCCTGGGGGTTCCCCTGTTTCCCCAGCCATGCCTGCCTCGCCAGGGCGTAGTGGAGCTGTGGACTCTGGGAAGCGCTCCACTGCAAACCAGAGCCTGCAGCCCTGACCCCTCCGGACCATGTCCTTGCACTATATTCAGGACACAGGTCCAGCTGCCACCCCTCTCTTCTACCCCCAGATCCCTCTAACCCCGTCACCCCCTCCCTCCAATTTTGACCGTCCTGGAGCCAGCACAGCTGCGGCAGGTGACCTTGATTTCCCAGGAGGCCCATCAGCCTGGGCAGGGGACCCTGCCTCTCCAGGCCTTGACTTCCCCCTCTATCCAGTAATTGGCCAACACCCACCCAAGGGGCATCATGAGGGCTGGATATGCACCAGCTGGGAGTTGCGGGGAGGGGAAGGGGAGCCTGCCACAGCAGGTGGTGGGACAATGTGCCTGGTTTCCTCCAGTGAAAGGTACAGCCGATTTGCAGGGTAATCCAGGACCACTCCTAGAGAGGGTTTAGAGGGACTGGTTTTGTTACTGATCCTTCCATATCCTGTCCTCTTGGGCCTCAGTTTCCCCACCTGTGAAGTAGGCGTTGTCCTTGAAGATCCGTAACCCCCTTCACTGTGTGCCCTCCTCACCCCTCCTTGGCCAGCCCGAGGGTGGGGTCACACCCCCAAACTGCCCCCCTCCCACTGAGGAGGGGCTGAGGCCTAGGGTCCAGCCCCTAGGACAGGGGTAACTTGTCAAAATCCCATGTGTTTGGGGCATGGGGACAGTCGGAGGGGAGGAGCAGTGGTGACAGTTATTGTTGGGGCTGGAGGCAAACTCCTGCCCGGCTACATGACTGCCAGCTGTCCTGTCCTATTGTACAGATGGGGAAACTGAGACCCAGAAAGGGGAAGAGCCCGGTCCCAGGCTGCACAATGAGTTCTCCAAAGTCTCAGTGCCTGCTTGAGCCTCAGTTTCCCCATCTGGGTAGGGCTGGCACTGTGCTGCAGCAGGCAGCAAACTTTTTTTTTTTTTTTTTTCGGTACATGGGCTTCTCACTGCTGCGGCCTCTCCCATTGCGCAGCACAGGCTCCCGACGTGCAGGCCCAGCGGCCATGGCTCACGGGCTTAGCTGCTCCGCGGCATGTGGGATCTTCCCGGACCGGGGCACGAACCTGCGTCCCCTGCATCGGCAGGTGGACCCCCAACCACTGCGCCACCAGGGAAGCCCAGGCAGCAAACTTTTGAGCCTGTTGTTGGGACTTACGGTTGAGGCCTGGGGCCAAGTATTGGCTCCTACTCCTGGATGTCAAGTGTTAGGGAAACTCCTAAGCTGTGCAGCTGGCCATCAGTGGGGGTGACTCTCCACCCTGCCCCCAGGCTCCACTATGCCTGCCGGACCTCCATTCAACCTTCAAGGCCCACTTCCCATGTCTCCTCCTCCAGGCAGCCTGCCCTGCTCTCCCTGACAGAGGCCCTGCTGCCCCTCTGGCTTCCCCAGGTCTGTCCCTTACACCCCTGTCTTGGGGCGTCCAAGTCTGGCCCTGTCTCACCTGGGTTGAGAGCTCCTTCACCTGGGCCTTCTTGTCTTTAAACCCCCAGCATTGAATGAGTGTTTCATGAAAGGACAATGAACAAGTGTATTTTTTTTTTTTTTTTTTTTTGCGATACACGGGCCTCTCACCGCTGTGGCCTCTCCCGTTGCGGAGCACAGGCTCCGGACACGCAGGCTCAGCGGACATGGCTCACGGGTCCAGCTGCTCCGCGGCATGTGGGATCCTCCCGGACCAGGGCACGAACCCGTGTCCCCTGCATCGGCAGGCGGACTCTCAACCACTGCGCCACCAGGGAAGCCCGAACAAGTGTATTTTGTACAGTGTCTGAAGGGGACCCGCTTTGGGGTGGGACAGGCAGACCCAAGTCAAGTCCTAGACTGGGGGCACGACAGTGGGTGACATTTAGCAAGCCCCATGACCTCTGAGACTCCATCTCCTTCATCCATAACATCCGATGATGATGTATGAGCTCGGGGAGTCCAAAATGTACCATTAATTGAAAAGCCACTTTTCTCCAGTATTTACATTGCCGTTTTTTTGTTTGAATTTTTGGCCATGCTGCACGGCTTGTGGGATCTTAGTTCCCCACCCAGAGATCGAACCCAGGTCTGTGGCGGTGAAAGTGCTGAGTCCTAACCACTGGACCGACAGGGAATTCCCATACATCGCTGTTTTAATACACTGTATTGAACTATATGGAAATAGAGATACAAACTCAAAATATATACCTGCACCATGCACCGTCACAGACAAAATCTGGAAAACTCCACACCCACCTATCAACAGGGGTTCCTTGGGAAGTGGGCTGAGCTGCGGGTGGAATCTTTCCTGTTTACCTCATACATTTCTGTGTGGTTTGAAATCTTTGCTTGCATGATTTTAGAGTGACGAAAATTCATTGTCTATGAAAACGTGGATGATAAACTGAGCCTTGGGTTTGCTTTGAGAATCAAAGGAGATCACAGGTGTCAACTTCGCAGCCTGTAGCTCAGACTGTATACTGTGACAAATCTTCTGATAGACAGTGGTCTCTCTCAACTCTAATCTTCACATCCAGCAGAAACTGGCCCATTTCCCAGTGGAGAAACTGAGGTCTGGGAGCCTGACTGCAGACTCACACTAAATACGAGGATTTCCAGTTGATCTCATCTGTTTTTTTGTTTTTTTGTGGTTCGCGGGCCTCTCACTGTTGTGGCCTCTCCCGTTGCGGAGCACAGGCTCCGGACGCGCAGGCTCAGCGGCCATGGCTCACGGGCCCAGCCGCTCCGTGGCACGTGGGATCTTCCCGGACTGGGGCACGAACCCGTGTCCCCTGCATCGGCAGGCGGACTCTCAGCCACTGCGCCACCAGGGAAGCCCTCTCATCTGGTTTTGAAGCTCCCCATATATACACACATGTGTGCATATACATGCATACGTACACACATAAAGACACGTGTGCACGTGCAGGCTCAAAAACACATGTATATATACAGACACAGATGCGCGCACACACGTGCACACACACACACATACATGCATACGCACCATTCCTATTTCCCACCAAGCCCATGCTCACCGCCCTGAGAACTTTGACACTGAGGAATTGCAGCTCCACGATGAATCTGACACCAGCTGCTTGCTTCAGGACCCAAGGAGGGGGACCTCATGAGCTGAGCTTTTCTTTGCTTGATTTTTCTCCAGAGATTCCTCTGTTTGGACTTGTGGGAGCACCACCTCCCAGTTCCTGGAATTCCTGGTCCAGGTGTGAGATTTGAGGTTTCAGCTTCAGGATTTCAGTGTCCATATCTTGATCATTTGCTTTGCCCAGAGGCAGCTCAGAGCAAAGCAGAACTTGAGGGTTTGAGTCCTCAGTCCAAATATGTCCTCCCTGTGCTGTGTCACCTGGGGTGAGTGATCCACCTATCTGAGCCTTATTTTCCTCATTTATAAAATGGGAGAATGGTAGTATCTGATGCCAGGCTTCTGCGAATCAGCACCAGCATGCTTCGAAGCTCACAAACGTTCACTGCACTGTTTCCATCGTTCTGTGACACTGGGAGTCTGTCATTGAGGTTTCCTGTTGGCCTGCTCCTCCTAAAAATAAAGTCCCAAGTTCGTGATGTGATGGGAGGACCACACGGGTGATCTTACAATATTCACTCCACCCCTTGGAACCTCAGTATCCTCATTTGTAGAATGAGGAGATTAGGTACCTGAGAAGGGGCGTCTTTGCTGACCACACGCCCAGACAAATGTTAGAATTGCTAATGCCCAGTGGTTGCCTGTATTGGCAGGGACAGCACCTCCCTCCTTGCTGGCTGCCATGAGGATCACTCCAATTTTTTGGTTTCTTATTGATGTAAAGTTCACATAACATAAAATTCACCATTTTAAAGTGAACAATTCAGTGACATTTAATACATTCACAGCGTTGTTCAAGGACCATCTCTATCTAGTTCCAGAACATACCCATCACCCCAAAAGGAAACCCAATGCTCATTAGCCGTCACTCCCCAGTTCCCCCTCCCCCAGCCCTAATAATGTCTACTCTGCTTTCCGTCTCTATGGGTTTGCCTGTTCTGGACATTTCATAGAAATTGAAATTTCATATACTATGTGGACTTTTGTGTCTGGTTCCTTTCACTCAGCATGATGTTTTCACGGTTCATCCATATTGTAGCATGTGTCAGTGCTTCATTCCTTTTTATGGCTGAGTAATATTTCGTTGTGCGGCTGGACCATATTTTCCTCATCCATTCATCTGTCAATGGACATTTGGATTGTTTACTCCTTTTGGCGATTGTGAATAGTGCTGCTGAAAACACTCGTGTATAAGTTCTGGCTTGAATACCTGCTTTCAATTCTTTGGGGTCTATACATAAAAGAGTGGAATTACGGGATCCTATAGCAACTCTACGTTTAATCTTTTGAGGAACTGCCAAGCTGTTTTCCTCAGGGTTGCTCCATATTCCAGCCTTTTTTGCCAACTGATCTGGGCGTCTTTAAAAGCCATGATCCTCTCCCTCATGGGGCAAACCCACTGAGGTCAACCCAGGGCATGACTCTCAATGTCCACAGATATGAGGCGGAATCCTGGGAACAAAGCAAATAGAGGGAAGGTAGGGAGAAGTTAAAGTGTCTTTGGATATAAAATATGATGACGTTTTTCACAGAACAGACCCTGGAGGACAGAATCCGAAGCGTGATGTGATTTTTGTAGGATCCAAAAGGATGAAATTGCAAAGTGTGATGTGATTTTTGTAGAAAATATATAAAATGTAGACAGATTCCCCCACGCAGAGAGTGAGAGGGGTCTGCTCCAAACTGTCTGAGTCACGGGGAGTGTTGGGGGGGCCGAGGGAGAAGCTCTTCCCATCCCTTCCCCAGCCATGCGCCTGGGCACACCAAGAGTGCATGCTTAGGCAGTTTGAAAAGAAAACCCATTGAAGAACATTCAAAGGAAGTAAAAATGATGAAGCATGTGCTGGCGGCAATTGTCGGTCTTTGTTTCAGAGGCAGCTGTGGTCTTAGGAGAAAAAAGCACCAGATGTAATCTAGACAGTCTCTTCCTGTGTCAAATGGGTGACTAAACATTGCTTCCTCCAGGACCGCTGTTTGTAGGCTGCCATGAAAGTCCCTCCAGCATCTCCCTGACAGTCTCTCAGTAGCCTCTGTCCATCTATCTGTTGGTTCACTCATTCACTCACTCATTCATTCACTCACTCATTCATTCGCTCACTCATTCATTCACTACATATTTGAGAAACACCTAACTGCTCCTTCCGGGTGGAACCTTCTTTCAAGATCTAAAAGCAGTATGCAATTATTGGGTGGGCCAAAAATTCGTGTTTTTTCCGTAAGATGGCTCTAGTAGCACTTAGTTGTCTTTAACTTCATTCAAAACAATTTTGTTAGATTGTATGTGACAGCTGTCATATCGGCGTGCATTTAAAAAAAAGACATCAAAATTTGTGTAGCCATTTTAATATTGAAGATGGAAGAAAAAAAGCAGCATTTTCGGCATATTATGCGTTATTATTTCAAGAAAGGTAAAAATGCAGCTGAGGGCTTCCCTCAGGTGGTGCAGTGGTTGAGAGTCCGCCTGCCGATGCAGGGGACACGGGTTCGTGCCCTGGTCCCGGAGGATCCCACATGCCGCAGAGCGGCTAGGCCCATGAGCCATGGCCGCTGAGCCTGCGCGTCCGGAGCCTGTGCTCCGCAATGGGAGAGGCCACAACAGTGAGAGGCCCGCGTACCGCAAAAAAAAAAAAAAAAAAGCAACTGAAACACACAAAAAGATTTGTGCAGTGTATGGAAAAGGTGCTGTTGACCGATCAGATGTGTCAGAAGTGGTTTGCGAAGTTTCGTGCCGGAGATTTCTTGCTGGATGATGCTCCACGGTCGGGTAGACTGGTTGAAATTGATAGCGATCGAATCGAAACACTAATTGAGAACAATCAATGTTATACTACACGGGAGATAGCCAACATACTCAAAATACCCAAATCAAGCGATGAAAATCATTTGCACCAGCTTGGTTATGTGACTTGCTTTGATGTTTGGGTTCCACATAAGTGAAAAAAACCTTCTGACCATATTTCCGCATGCAATCCTCTACTGAAAGGTAATGAAAACGTTCTGTTTTTAAAACAAATTGTAATGGGTGATGAAAAATGGATACTGTATAACAATGTGGAACAGAAGAGATCGTGGGGCAAGCAAAATGAACCACCACCAACCACACCAAAGGCCAGTCTTCATCCAAAGAAGGTGATGTTGCATATATGGTGGGATTGGAAGGGAGTTCTCTATTATGAGCTCTTTCCAGAAAGCCAAACAATTAATTCCAACAAGTACTGCTCCCAATTAGACCAACTGATGAATCTGGTCTAATTGGACGCATTTGATGAAAAGCGTCCAGAATTAGTCAACGGAAAACACATAATCTGGGACTTGCCTGGTGGTCCAGTGGTAAAGAATCCACCCTACAATGCAGGGGATGCAGGTTCGATCCCTGGTCAGGGAACTAAGATCCCACATGCCACAGGGCAACTAAGCCCGCGTGCCACAACTACTGAGCTCACGTACCACAACTACAGAGCTCGCGTGCCTCAACTAGAGCCCGCGTGCTGCAAACTACAGAGCCCACATGCCCTGGAGCCCGCGCGTCACAACTAGAGAGAAGCCCTCACACCACAACGAAGATCCCGCGTGCCGCAACTAAGACCCGACACGGCCAAAAATAAATAAAATATAAATCTTTAAAACAACAAAAAAGAAAACACATAATCTTCCACCAGGGGGCTTCCCTGGTGGCGCAGTGGTTGTGAGTCCACCTGTCAGTGCGGGGGACGCGGGTTTGAGCCCTGGTCCGGGAGGATCCCACGTGCTGTGGAGCAACTGGGCCCGTGTGCCGCGGCCGCTGAGCCTGCGCTCTGGAGCCCGCGCACCACAGCTGCTGAGGCCCACGCGCCTGGATCCCGTGCTCTGCAGCGGGGGAGGCCACCACAATGAGAAGCCCACGCACAGCAGCGAAGACCCAACACAGCCAAAAATAAAAATAAAGAAAGAATTAAAAAAAAAAATCTTCCAGCAGGATAACGCAAGACCACATGTTTCTTTGATGACCAGGCAAAAACTGTTACAGCTTGGCTGGGAAGTTCTGATTCATCCACTGTATTCACCAGACATTGTACATTCGGATTTCCATTTATTTCGGTCTTTACAAAATTCTATTAATGAAAAAAATTTCATTTTCCTAGAAGACTGTAAAAGGCACCTGGAACAGTTCTTTGCTCAAAAAGATAAAAAGTTTTGGGAAGATGGAATTGTGAAGTTACCTGAAAAATGGCAGAAGGTAGTGGAACAAAACAGTGAATATGTTGCTCAATAAAGTTCTTGGTGAAAATGAAAAACGTGTCTTTTGTTTTTACTTAAAAAACCAAAGCGGGACTTCCCTGGTGGCTCAGTGGATAAGAATCCGCCTGCCAATGCAGGGGACACAGGTTTGATCCCTGGTCTGGGAAGATGCCACATGCCGTGGAGCAACTAAGCCCATGCGCCACAACTACTGAGTCTGCACTCTAGAGCCCGTGGACCACAACTACTGAGCCCACGTGCCACAACTACTGATGCCTGCGTGCCCTAGAGCCCATGCTCCACAATAAGAGAAGCCATCGCGATGAGAAGCCCACACATCACAACAAAGAGTAGCCCCCGTTCGCCACAACTAGAGAAAGCCCGCGCAAAGCAACGAAGACCGAACACAGCCAACAAACAAACAAACAAAAAAACCGAAGGCACTTTTTGGCGCACCCAATACAAACTGCAGTCAGTGATTTGAAGGAAACATCCAAGGTACAAAGAAAGGCCCATAATGGAGCCTCGTCTGGGAGATAACATTTCACTGGAGAACTGAAGGATGAATACGGGCGTGCCAGGCAGAAGGAGTGCAAAGGCCCTGAGGTGCAAATGATCTCAGCTGTGGGAAGAGGAATGAGATGAAGAGAGGAGGGAGGGAGACAAGGGTGAGGGGTTTCTGGGGTGGGAGACAAGTATAGATTTTGTCCTAAGGCAATGGGGAATCACGGAAGGCTTCAGAGCACAGAAGGGGCATGGCCCAATTTATGCTTTTTAAAAATTGTGGTAAAAGTTACATAACATAGTTACCATTTTAAAGTGTTTAATGCCATGGCAGTTAGCACATTCCCAATGTGGTATAACCATCACCTCTATGTAGTTCCAGAATACTTTCATCATCCCAAAAGGAAACCCTGTCCCCGTTAGCAGTCGCTCCCCATTCCCTGTCCCCCAGCCCCTGGCAACCACCAGTCTGCTTTCTGTCTCTACGGATTTGCCTGTTCTGGACATTTCATATAAATGGGATCATACAACATGTGGCCTTTTACATCTGACTTCTCCAATGTATAGTTTTAAAAGAGCAACTTAGAAGGACAAGAATGCAAATAGGCACCGTGCTGCTCCATCCACACTCCTCCATCCCACTCCCTGTTTAACAACAGGCACCTGTGTGATTGCCTGTGATTGCCAGGGGCTCCCCTGGGCTGCTGGAGCACCCGTTGCCTGCAAGACCAACAGAAGGCCAGAAGTGCCTTGAGTTGACATCCCCCAGGGCAGCCCTGATCAATAGCATAAGGTGTTTGCAGATCTCCCAGCAGGATAGAGCCGAAGTCACCCTCCAGGGTCTCTGCTGGATGCACGCCCCTCACCACTGATTCCCAGTCTCTGCTCTCTCCCCTTTTCTGAGCCTTAGTTTCCTCCTCTGTAAAATGGGTCATAGGGAGGGAGCATATTGCACTCAGTGAACAGTCAAAAGTCACACTGGGTTTACAAAAAGTAAGATCCACATTAAGAGTGCAAGGAAAGGACTTTTCTGAGTGTTGATGCGGTCCACTTTGGGAGAGGTGTCAGGCTCAGGAGTCAAGACCCAGCAGGGAAGGTGTCAGGTGGTTGGGAGCAGCTGGAGGCACAGCAGAGGCTCAGCATGTGGCTGCCAGCCTAGCCCTGGGAGGTCAGCCTCTGAAGGCTGCATTCATCCTCCCAGGAAAATCACAATTCTCTCTTTCCCCTCAGCCCCTCCCCAGCCCCCTTCTCCGCCCTAGTTTATTCTTTACCCATTCAGGGCCACAATTTATTTTTGGACGAGGACGTCGCCCCTCCTCACTCTCGTGGCCACCCGCCAGAGCCCCGCGCTGGCCACGCTGGGAGAAGGAAGGCCAGAGAGAATCCAGCCTAGCTGAGAGAAGGCGGGTCCTCGGGGGAGGGTCTTGGTCACGCCTGGCTCTTGATCTTTTGTTTATCCTCATAGACAGCAACTAGGGGTGCGGGCGGCCGAACTTTCAGATTTCTCCACATTCCTGATGAACGAAGAGACTGACATGCCAGTTTACAGCACTGTGTTTGCTGTAGACATAAACAACGTCACTTCGAAATTGACATGGGTGAGCCAGGCATGGTTTGGGGTGGGTTGCGAAGTGTCCAAATATGCACTCCTTTAGTTCATGCAGACAAATAAGGATGCATTCATTTTCATTTTTAAAATTATGTTCATTTTATTTTGTTTATTAAATTTTACAAAGTTGAATTCACCCTTAGTCCCCAACTTCAACTTGGCAAACTCCTATTCATCCGTCAAAACCCAATACACAGACTCCTTCTTCCATCCTTCACATGTCCACACAAATGCTACATCTTTCTCCTCTCTGTGCTGTAAGAAAGGAATCCTCCAGTACTATAGTCACCTGTTTATGACTCTGTGTCCCTCTCTGGACTCTGTTCTAGCACCCAGCACAGTGCCTGACATATAGTGGGTGCTCAGTAAATGTGGAGGTTTGGGGGAACATTTTTAAAAACAGCTTTATTGAGATATAATCCACATATCATTCAATTCACCCATTTAAAATATATAGTTCAATGGTTTTTAGGATATTCACAGATGTGTGCAGCCGCCACCAAGATCAATTTTAGAACACTTTCACCACCCCCAAAATAAACCCTGTGCCCATTTCAGTCACTGCCACTCCTCCTCCCCACAACCCCTGGCAACCACTAATCTACTTTCTTTTTTTTTTTTAGCTTTTTCTGTGTGTGTGGTTTGAGAGATGGAAATTATTTATTTATTTGTTTGTTTATTTATTTATTGGCTGTGTTGGGTCTTTGTTGTTTTGCATGGGCTTTCTCTAGTTGTGACGAGTGGGGGCTACTCTTCGTTGCGGTGCGCGGGCTTCTCATTGTGGTGGCTTCTCTTGTGGCTGAGCACGGGCTCTAGGCACGTGGGCTTCAGTAGTTGTGGCATGAGGGCTCAGTAGCTGTGATTCGCAGGCTCTAGAGCGCAGGCTCAGTAGTTGTGGCGCACAGACTTAGTTGCTCCGCGGCATGTGGGATCTTCCCAGACCAGGAATCAAACCCATGTCCCCTGCATTGGCAGGCGGATTCTTAACCACTGTGCCACCAGGGAAGTCCCACTAATCTACTTTCTGTCTCTAGGGATTTGCTTGTTCTGGACATTTCATATAAATGGGATCATACTACATGTGGGCTTTTGTGTCTGGCTTCTCTCACTTAGCATGTCTTCAAGGTTCCTCCATATCGTAGCATGTATCAGTGCTTCATTCTTTTTGATGGCTGAATAATATTCCACCGTGTGGTTAGACCACATTTTGTTTGTCCATTCTTCTGTTGATGGACACTTGAGTTGTTTCCACCTTTTGCCTACTGTGAATAGTGCTGCTGTGAACATGTACGTGGATGTATGTTTTCACTTCTCTTGGGTATGTCCTGAGGACTCACAGTAAATGTTCATGGTTATATTGAACACTGTTAAACTGCAAAGAGTCACCTGGGTTGGGTAAATGAATGCTCCAACCTCACAGGCTTTGAAATCAGGAATGTGGGCTGGAATCTGCCCCCACTGGCTCATCTGTGAAGAGGACCACAGAGACTTCTGGATTCCTCGGATTGCCTTGTAAGGACCTCAGGGCCCCGTGAGTAGAAAATGCCCTTTCATCGTCAGCTGGTGTAATCACTTCCTCTCTCCTGGGTCTCTCCAAAATGAAATTTTTGTTCTTTGAGGCCAGCTGGTCCACCCCTCAGGGCTTTTGGGACCAAAGACAGCCCTGTCCATGGGACTGGAAACACCTAGATCTGTGATCTGGATCAGACCTTGGGGTTTTGGTGGGGGCTGATCTAGAGGCACCCTACCCTGGGTTTATTTTGATTGAGGGTGGTAGGCTGGGTCAGCACGTTGGGGGTAGCCTGTGCCCAGGACTGTGAAACCTGAGGCCTCGAATGCATGTCCTTGGCCGGCAGGTGTCTTGGGTGGCATCTGAGGCTGAGGGCCTGGCCTATGTCCAATCAGGAAAGGCCGAGGTAGGCTGTTTTTGCCTCTGAACACTCTCACTTTGTCAAGGAAATCTCATCTCTAAAAAACAAGCCTTGGGGCTTCCCTGGTGGTGCAGTGGTTAAGAATCCGCCTGCTGGGGCTTCCCTGGTGGCGCAGTGGTTGAGAGTCCGCCTGCCGATGCAGGGGACATGGGTTCGTGCCCCGGTCCGGGAAGATCCCACATGCCGCGGAGGGGCTGGGCCCGTGAGCCATGGCCGCTGAGCCTGCGCGTCCGGAGCCTGTGCTCCGCAACGGGAGAGGCCACAACAGTGAGAGGCCCGCGAACCGCAAAACAAACAAACAAACAAACAAACAAACAAAAAAGAATCCGCCTGCTAATGCAGGAGACACAGGTTCGAGCCCTGGTCCATCCCACATGCCGCGGAGCAACTAAGCTCGTGCGCCACAACTACTGAGCCTGCACTCTAGAGCTTGCGTGCCACAACTACTGAGCCTGCATGCCACAACTACTGAAGCCCGTGCTCCTAGAGCCTGTGCTCTGCAACAAGAGAAGCCACCGCAGTGAGAAGCCTGCTCACTGCAATGAAGAGTAGCCCCCACTCGCCGCAACTACAGAAAACCCATGTGCAGGAACGAAGACCCAACGCAGCCAAAAATAAATACACAAAATAAGTAAAATTTTTTAAAAAGAAAGAAAAAAAAGAAATGTCACTGAGCTGTGCATTACTGTGCCAAAATTTCACAGCCGCTTCTCGAGGAATGAGAGGGCAGGGGCATTTGAGAGTCCTTGATATCCATCGCCATCTGGCCTTCCCTCCAGAGGTCCCCAGTGATCAATGTCACAGGGTTCCTGCATGCTGATTTCCCTTCAAATCTTCCACTTCTTTTATTTTTTGGCTGCACTACACGGCTTGTAGGGTCTTAGTTCCCTGACCAGTCACTGAACCCGGGTCCTTGGCAGTGAATGTGCGAAGTCCTAACCATTGGACCGCCAAGGAGTTCCCCAAACCTTCCACTTCTGACTACAAAATTACTAGCTGCCAGTGCTCTGAACTGAGCCCAAAATGAATGAATATTCTGAACTTCTCCTGAAAGAGAAGGGAGTTCCAGGAAGCTGAGGCCACTATGTTCCTGTCCACATCATTTGTTTACAAATAGTATGTTGCCACACTGTGCATGGCCCCACACCAAGTGATGTGTGGACTCACGAAACCTCAATCCTCAAGATCCCCCCAGTCTGGGGAGCAAAGGCAAACACAGATTCCTCCAGTCCCATGGGGTCAGGGCTGGGTTGGAGGGAGGAATTGGAGCTGGAGGACCCTAGAACAGGGAGCTGGGACCTGCCAGGGAGTTTAAAGAAGACTTCCTGGAGGAGGGGGCAATGACGCTGGGTGTTGAAGTATGAATAGGAGTTCAGTGGGTGGGGAAGAGATGGCAGTGACCCTGACAGAGGGAATTTGCAAGAGCATGAGTCCGAGGACATTGAGCGAACATGGGGAACTGTGAGCAGGTGGGCACACGGAGGCAGGGGGGACATTGCTTAAGGATCCCCATCTGTAGAGTGACCTCAGAGGGAAGCAGCTCCTGCAGAAGCAGTGGACAGCCTTCCTCAAGGTCAGCCTCATATGCTCCATCCCGAGACTAGCTTCCACGTCAACATCCTGCAAGACTAAAGACTAGAGAGAAACTTTCTCTTACGGGAAACTTACACCGCAGTGTAAGTGGGCATCATCTCTGTGCCTCTGGGAGCAATTATAGGACATCCACTGCATGCTAACTCCTCATGGCCGGAGGAAAAAACAGCAGCTCAGGAAGGTTCAGGGCTTTGGATTCGAACACTCGGCTGCAGGCCTGGGCCAGACGGGGCCATCTCTTCCTTGAGTCACTTCATTTCATCTTCACGCCCAACACTTGGGAGGAGAGAGTCTGATCTCCATTTATTGAACCTCCAAGAGAGGATTTCTGCTTGAGGGTTCATAGTGCTGGTGTCTCCAAGGAAATGCAGAGCCTGAGACCCACACCTGCACCCATCTCCCCCTACCCCGAGTTCAAAATGGCAGGAGGCTGAGGACCACTTTCAAGGCCAGTCCCTTCCAGAGGGAGCACCTGGAGTCACCCCAGGGTTTTACATGATCATTTTCCCCTAATTATAAAAATGTTAAGCAATTTCCTGATGGAGAACCAAAGAAACAGAAAAGAAAACAAACAAACAAAAAAAGACACAACCTGTCCCACAGTTGCTCAGCTCAGAGATAATCTCCCCTGGCATTTCATGTACTGCCTCCCAGCATTTAAAAAATGGCCTTATTATATTTTATTATCCAAGTAATGTGACTCTCCTGGAGAGTAAGCAACTGACAAGATAAGGAGAAAGAAAACATAAGCAGAAATTACCTATCATTTCCAAAACAAGAACTCTTACTATTTTTTTTTGACTTTTTGAATGTTATTTTATTTATTTTTTATACAGCAGGTTCTTATTAGTTACCTATTTTATACATATTAGTGTATATATGTCAATCTCCCAATTCATCCCACCACCACCAGCCCCCAGCCGCTTTCCCCCAAGAACTCTTTCTATTTTAAAGTATTTATTTTTCTTAGTATGCAACATCTCACATCTACTGCAAATGATTTAGAAAATACAGCTAAACCAGAGGCAGAACAGTTTCTTTTTATTCCTTCATCCATAGATGAGCCTCTTTAACTCCAGTTCTATGGTTTCTTCACACTCATGAATACTCATGAGAACAGCAAATGCTTATGAGCATGAACAGCAAATGCTTATGAGCAAAGACTCTGGACCCAGACAGCTCAGGTTCAAATCCTAGCTCTGCCAGCTGGCTGTGTGACTTTGGACAAGTAGCTTCACCTCTCTGGGCCTCAGTTTTCTTATCTATACAACAGGTAGGATGATCATCATGCTTCCAAGGCACAGTGAAGATTGAGATAATGCACTTGCTGTGCTCAGAACATTTTTTACAACTTGATTTTTATCCTTCTTTCCTCTGCTTACAAAGTTAAGATGTGCATACCATATACACAAAAATACACACACACACACACACACACACACACACACACACACACACACACACACAGCAACAGCTAATAGGAAGGGAAAGGTTGGCAACCCCACCCAGCAAAGCCCAGCCTAAAGCAAGTTAGGGCAAGAGACAAGCTGACGTCCAGCCTCAGCCTGATCCCACGGGGAGCCCTGGAGCACGAACAGCACCCCAGAGCCTGTCTCGCTCAGAGGTGAGGGGGCTGGGCTAATATATGCAAATCCACCCTCGCAGGGGCTATTATTTCTCTCCATTTACAGAAGAGGAAGCTGGGACCCAGAAAGGGGTAGGTGACTTGTCCAGGGTCCAGACTTGATTCATGATGTGGATGAAAGAGTCAAGTGATTAGGAAAAAAGCTAATTCTTAAATTTTTTTCCTTTTGCTGTTTTATTTTATTAGTTTATTTATTTATTGGATGAAACCATTTTATAGATTAAAAAATGAAACTCCTAAAAAAATGAAACTCCTGCAATTAGTGAAAGTATATATTGGTCCATCCTTTTCGAAGTAAAATTTGACATTATATCCCAAAAACCTTATAAATATGCATGCCCTTTTGCTTAGCAATTCTGCATTTAGAAATTTATCTTGAGGAAATAATCACATAAGTGCTCAGAAATGTTGTTAATAATAATACAAAACTAGAAACAAAACATTCAGAAATACAGTATTGCTTACAAAACTTATGGTACACTTGTACAGTGAAATGTGTTTCAGAAATGAAATATGATTATGCCTGTCTATATTTATTGTTATGGAAAGACATTTATGATATGTTATAATATGAAAATCCAGGTTACCAAATAGAGTATGCTCCTTTTAAGATATGTATAATATGTTATTTTATTTTAAATACAAAAATATTATATGCTCAGTGTGAAAAATTCAAATTTAGAGTCCTGTTGAATAAAGAGAGAAGCCCCACTTTGCCCTTTTTTTTTTTTTTCCGGTACGCGGGCCTCTCACTGTTGAGACCTCTCCCGTTGCGGAGCACAGGCTCTGGACGCGCAGGCTCAGTGGCCACGGCTCAACGGGCCCAGCCGCTCCGTGGCACGTGGGATCTTCCCAGATCGGGGCACGAACCCGCGTCCCCTGCATCGGCAGGCGGACTCTCAACCACTGCGCCACCAGGGAAGCCCCACTTTGCCCTTTTGAGAGCAATTTGACATGCATCCTTCCAGGTGGTTTACACCTGCCAGGTATAAATATACAGATGCAGACATTATATACAATTTTTTTCCCTTATTTTTACAGAAATGTGATTCTACTCTACATATTAATCTGCAAATTGTTTTGTTTACATACTGTTCTGTGAATATATGTGCACATCTATACGCATAGATCTACCTCATTTTTTTTCCTTAAATGGACTACTTTAATCCCCCACTGACATTTTTTGTAATGTTTTTTAAAATTTTTGGTAAATGTAAATTTATCTTTTTAATTTTTTCTTTATTATTGCAGTATGGCTTACACCCAGGAACATACATAAAGTGCATTAATTTTAGGTGTACATTTTGGTTAATTTTTGAAATTTTTTTTCTTTAAAATTTATTTATTTATGGCTGCTTTGGGTCTTCATCGCTGTGCACGGGCTTTCTCTAGTTGTGGTGAGCGGGGGCTACTCTTCGTTGAGGTGTGTGGGCTTCTCATTGCGGTGGCTTCTCTTATTGCGGAGCACGGGCTCTAGGCACTCAGGCTTCAGTAGTTGCGGCTCGTGGGCTCTAGAGCGCAGGCTCAGTAGTTGTGGTGCACGGGCTTAGTTGCTCCACGGCACGTGGGATCTTCCCAGACCAGGGCTCGAACCCGTGTCCCCTGCATTGGCAGGTAGATTCTTAACCACTGTGCCACTAGGGAAGTCCCTGGTTAATTTTTGATATGGGCACACCCAGGTAACCACCACCCAAGTAAACCTGGCAGGTCCCCTGGTGCCCTTCCCAGTACATCATGTTTCAAATAGCTGTATGCATCTCACTATCTTCATAGAGGTTGTCCCCCACTTTAAAAAATAATTTTATCGTCTTCCATTATTTTCACTATCTGATCTTAATGTCTCAGCATTGCAAGTCTTTTTCTCCCTTTCATTAAACTTTGGTTTTTGTTTTTGCCTTCAAGTTCTTTTTTGTCTTTTTTTTTAAATTGAAGTACAGTTGATTTACAATGTTGTGTTAGTTTCAGGTGTACAACATAGTGATTCAGTTATATATCTATGTATATGATTCAGTTATATATTCTTTTACAGATTCTTTTCCCTTATAGGTTATTACAAAATATTGAGTATAGTTCCCTGTGCTATACAGTAGGTCCTTGTTGGTTATCTTCATTAAACTTTTTATTTTTAAATAATTATAGATTCACATGCAGTTGTAAAAATAAGACAGAGACTTGAAAGCATATGTTCGTACTAGAACTTGCATGTGAATACTCGTGTCAGCATTAGTCATAATAGTCAAAAGTAGGAACAATGCAAATGTCTACCAACTGATGAATGGGTAAATTAAAAGTGAGACATCTATACCGTGGGAAATCATTCATCCACAAAAAGGAGTGAAAATACTGATACATGCCACAGCATGGATGACTCTTAAAAACACTATGCTAAGTGAAAGAAGCCAGACATAAAATAAAAGGTCACATATTATATGATTCTATTTATATAAAATGTTTAGAATAGGCAAATCTATATGTAGAGACAGAAAGTAGATTAGTGGCTGACAGGAGCTGGAGGAGGGGAAAATGAGAAGTGATTGCTAATGGGAACAGAGTTTCTTTATCGAGGTGATGAAAATACTCTGGAATTAGATAGTGGTGATGATTGTACAACTTTGTGAATATACTAAAACCCACTGAGTTGAACACTTTCAAAGGGTGAATTGTATGACATGTGAATTATATCTCAATAAAACTGTTGAAAACAAAGAAAACATACAGAGAGAATTAGGGTACCCTGCATGCCACTTCAACCAGTGGGAACATCCTGTGTGACTACAGTACATACAGGAAATTGACATGGATACAATCGACAGATTTTATTCAGATTGCTCCAGTTTTACATGCACTCATGTGTGCGCCTCATAGAATTTTAAAGAAATAATAATGACAGTAGCTTGAGAGCCAGCTGCACAGCAGGCCTACTGGGACCCAATCCCACCACAGCTCTGCAAGGTGGGGACCATCTCCCATAAGAGGCTCAGAGTTTAAAAAGGTGAACTTTTGTGTATGGCATGAGGTAGGAATCAAGGTTTGTTTTGTCCCACATGGATATTCAGTTGCTACAGAAAAATTTCTTAAAAAGTCCATGCATACCCAAGCTCACACAGGTAACCAGGGATAGGGCAGGGACTCCAACCCAGAAATATTTGACTTAACCCAGAACAGTCTCCAGGTCTCCTGTGGGCCTGTCCTACCGGCTAGCCAGCCAAGCGAGCTTTGCCCTGTCAGCAAAATGGAATGACTTTTTTAGAGCGTTTGCCAGAGGAAGCAGGGTGGGGAAGCACAGGCCAGCTCTAACTCGCTTCCTTCCTGCAGGGATGTCGAAACATCTCACTCTGTCTCCTTCCCACCCTGACCTCACCTTTAAATTTTTTCCCCCTTTTTCTGCCTTCTTCTGAGGGGGAAGGTAGTTGTCTGGACTGTGTGTGCTGTCCCAGTGCGGAAGGTCCAGCGTGTCTTTGCCAAGGGGACGTTCAAGTGCATGCCTACATATAGCACTTTTGTCCACTGGGAGAGGTGAACATGAGGCTCCCAGGACACCCTCAAACTGGCCCAGTTCCCCCCTAGTCTCCCCAAGTCAGGGAGAGGCTCCATCAAGCACCCAAATATCCAGGAGTCTCCCTAGATTTCTTGCCTCCCTCAGCCTCTAGAACATTCCTCCACTGGCCAAATTCTCCCCCTGTTCAGGCAGGCCATCCCTCCCTCAGAAGGTTTGGGGATGGTCAGGAAGCCAGGAGGCCTAGGGGCCACAGTTGGTGCCTAACAAATGTTGAATGGAACCATAGTTATACTCCATGCCTCCTGACACCACTGTCCCTGAGTCCTTTCTCCCTACAGCAGCCACTGGGGGCTTTCCAGAGCTTAAAAACCATATCAGGTTACTCCCCAGCTTACCCATGTCTCCCATCATCCTAGAATCCTACTCCCTGCAGCCCCCCAAGGAGGCCCAGTCCTGGCCCATCTCCTTGGCCTCCTCTTTCTCCCTCCCCACCCTTGCTCACCCTGCTCCAGCCTCACCACCCTCCTCAATGTTCCTCAAACACTCCCAGCTCCTTTCCACCTCAGGGCCTTTGCATGTGCTGTGCCCTCCCCCTGGAATGACTTCCCTCCTGATCTCAGTGTGCCTGACTCCTTCTACCCTTTCTGCTCTCGGTTCAAATGTTACCTCTCCAAATGCACTCCCCCCCCATGCTCTCCCAGCCATCTCCCCTTTCCTGTTCGATTTCCTTCTCAGTACCTATTGTCATGTGACCTCTCCTTATTTAGATATTTGCCTTCTATGCTTTTTGTACGCCCCCACACCCAGCCCAGGGCCCATGACATGGTTAGACCTCAACATATCTTTATGGAATGAATGAATGGATGGATGAATGAATGAATAAATGAAGGGACAGAAGTGGTTAAGGGACCAGAAGTGACAAGAACCTCTTCTGAGGTCTAGCTATGGGGTAGACTGTTTACACTTTCCCCAATTTGAAGAGGACCCCAGCCATGGCCACTGGGCATCTCTGGAAGGGGCCAGGACTGGGGTGGGATGTGAGGATGCAGCCCAGACCTGCACTCACCTGGCTTGGTGCCCTGGGGCAACCCCAGCCCTCTGAGCCTCAGTTTCCTTCTCTGGAAAACAAGCATAATAATTTTGACATCCTCTGCTCTCCTCTACCTGGTTTGGACCAGGGCAGAGTCCAGGAGTATCAGCTGCTGCCATTGCTGGGATGGTTGAGGAGCTGGGAGGCCTGGGTGTCATGGTTACACTCCATGCCCCTTTGGGTTCATAGTTGGCAGAGCTCCAAGTTCTTCTCTCTGCCTCGCCTTACCCCTGCTCCAGGGGCATATGTCATCTCTGCCCTAATTGAACCCCCGGAATGGGGAGTAGGTGGGGAATTTGGTCCTTGGGGTTCCCACCCCTACCTCACCCCAGTGAGGGAACATCCACGGGACCCTGAGCTTCAGGGCAACCCAGAAGGGGAGACTGAGACCCAGAGAGGCTTCCCTACTTGCCTAGCCTTGAGAAGGGAACTAAGGCGGGGCTCTTCCAAGCGACGCCTCTCTGGACCTCTCCAGTACAGGCTGAGGATGGTACCAGGGGGCCGAAGTTCAGGGAGGTTACCTTGTGCACCCAGAGGTAGAGTGGGGAGGGGCAAAGCCGGGGTTCTCCTGAGACAACAGGGGCCCAGGCTGGCTCTGTGCCCTGCAGCACAATTGCAAATTCAGCCCAAACATTCCTGCTTGTGAATGCTGACAAGTGTCAGGTCTATGAGATTCCAGCTTGTAGAGAAATGAGATGATTCTGAGCACCTTTCAATGGAGACCCAGGAAACTCCCCCTTCCTTCCTCCCTCCCCCCTTCCTCCCCCTCCTTCCTTCCTTCTTTCCTTTCCTTCCTCCTTCCCTCCTTTCCTCCCTCTCTCCCTTCTTCCCTCCTTCCCTCCTTCTCTCTAATATGACCCCGAAGGTCTTTAGAAACATCCTTGCTTTCTGGCCTCACAAGATGCTCCTGGATCCTCTGGCCCATTTCCTGCCCAGACCTGGAATCAGCCATTCCTCCAGGAGCCCTGGCTTCTTTCGTGGGAAATGGTATTTAGAGACCACAGTTGACATCAGGGGTGCTCATTGCTGCACATCTGGTCACTGTTTCTAGGCCTTTTCAGTGGGCAGAGTGAGAGCATACTTCTTCTGTTGGAGAGACAATACATGCTGTATTCTTACTGATTTTCCAATTCAACTATTTAGGATTGCAGAATTTTACTTCTTTGCTTTATTGGTACATCTTTCCTCTAACCCTGAAAATCTTGGTTTCTAACATTAACAAAATGACTTAGTTGCTTTATCCAAAAAAAAAAATTATATATATATATATATAATAGTTACAGAATAGCAACACCAATATTATTACTAATGCTATGATTCCCCACCAGGGAATATGATTTATGTACTGTGTACTGTGTTCAAATGACTGTGTTCTAAAGTCATCTGAAATAATTCCTGTTTGTGGGGTTAAGCCAACAGCTCAGAACCACAATTAGATTCATTTGTCTCTCTCTCTCTCTCTCTCTCTCTCTTGTTTTTTCTTTTTCTGGCCACTCCACGCGATTAGTTTCCCAACCACGTATTGAACCCGGGCCCTCCGCAGGGAAAGCATGGAGTCCTAACAACTGGACGGCCAGGGAATTCCCCATTAGTCTCATTTTTATTTCAAGTTTTTTGTTTCTCTCTCTCTCTCTTTCATTTAGTTTTGTTTTGTAACCGTGCAAAACATTCACATGATCCCAAAGTCACATTTACAAAACAAGATAAACTCAGATAAATCAGCTTTTAGCCTGTCCCTTTCATCCTGTTTCTTCCTTTTAAATGTTGAGGTTTATTCTTCCATTTTAAATATAAGTAAATATACATTCATAATCCCCCTTAGATAAATGATAGCCTATTACATGCACTTTTCTCCGTCTTGCCCTTTGCACTTTATAACATACCTTGGAGATGACTCTGGTAATATAGAGCTTTTACTCATTGCTTTTTAAAAATATATATATTTTTTGGCTGCATCAGGTCTTAGTTGCGGCACGCGGGATCTTTTCGTTGGGGCATGTGGGCTCCTCGTTACAGCGCGTGGGTCTGTCTCTAGTTGTGGTGCACACGCTCACCAGTTGCAGCATGAGAGCTCTCTAGCTGTGGCGTGTAGGCTTAGTAGCCCCGCGGCGTGTGGGATCCCAGTTCCCTGACCAGGGATCAAACCAGCATTGCAAGATGGATTCCCAACCACTGGACCACCAGGGAAGTCCTATTACTCATTTCTTTTTACAGTGGTGTATTCCATTGGGTGGATGTATGGATAGTTCATCCCATCATCCCCTCTAGGTCATTTCCAGTCTCTGTTATTATCATGCATTTCCCACACATCTCTCTTTGGACAAGATTCCTAGAAGTAGAGTTGCTGGTTCAAAGGGCAAATGAACATGCAGATTTGCTGCATACTTCCACCATGCCATTCTACCTTCTCACCAGAGGTGAATAAGAGTGCCTGTTTCTTCACAGCCTCACCAAGAATGAAGGGTCGTATTTCTATCTCCATGTATATTTTTCCCCAAACAAAATGGAAGTTTATTTTCTGTCTTGTAAAAGTCCAGAGGTAGGTGGTCCAGGGCAGGCATGATGACTGCTCCACAAAGTCCTCTGGAATTCAGCCTTGTTTTCCCTGGTGGCCTCCATGCCCAATGTCTCACGGTTCAAGATGGCTGCCTCAGCTCCAGCCATCACATCTGCATTCCAGGCATAGGAATGATGAAGGGATAGAGAAGGTAGCAAAGAGAGTGCCCTCCGTGTAGTTTTAATTTCCAATGCTCTTATTAGAGCAACGTTGAGCATGTTTTCAGGGCTAGTGCACTTATTTAATGTGATCGCTTGTCCATTTTTAAATATAGGGTAGTTGATTTTCTTCTTTATTTTTGGGAACTCTATATTAGGTATATTAACCCTTTGTCTGTGATATATATTGCAAGTGTTTTGTCAGACTTGGAGACTGAGGCTCAGAGAGGCCTAGGGGAGTGGGGCTCAGACAGGGGGTGGGGATCGCGGCCCCATTTCTCTGCGGAGGAGCTTAGGCCGGCAGCCCCCTCCCTTCCACAGTGGACAACGTGGTCCTGCAGCTTCTCGCTGGAGCTGCCAGAGCAGACACCACAGTTCGAACACAACCATGGGTGGCTGGCCTGCCTAACCTTGCCCCCAGCATATTCTCAACCTCGTGGCACACTAATGCCCTTCCCCAGCCCCGCCCACCACGTGTGACTCCACCCCGCCTCTCCCACAAAATGGAACAATCCCACCCCCCTCACTCCATGGTTCCACCCACCCGTTGTGAGTAGCCCCGCCCCACCAGCCCCGTTTAAGCCCATCCTCCCAGCTGCACACGACCTCTGCAGAGGTGCATTCCAGCTGGCCCCACCTGATAGGGTAGCCCCGCCCCAACCCCTCTGGCAGCCAGATTCAAGTCTTCTCCTCGACTCCCGCATCTATGTGTCCTCCAGCACCGTGCTGACCTCTGAGCCTCACCTTCCCCCTCTATACACTGAACACAGGAATAGTGTCACCCTAAAACCTGCTCCGGCACGACCTTGATGTGTGACCTTAGGCGTGTCACTTCAGCTCTGTGACTTCAGTTTTCCTCTCTGTACAGTGGGTACATTGAGCTCCCTCCTCAAAACCCAGCCCCTCATTACCCAGCTATGTCAACTTGGGCAAGGACCTTAACTGCTCTGTGCCTTAGTTTACCCACTCATAATGGGCTGTTGGGAGAACTTTGAGGAGGAAGATTGGACTCTCAGTATACAGCTGGCACTCAATAAATGTTTGGAGTTGTTCGCTTAGTTCCTCCAGGTAAGGAGATAAGGAAACAGGCAGTGATTGGAGGAGATGGTGGCTGAGGGAAACGACAGCAAGTCGGGGGGCCCAGGGCCAGCACTGCAGACCCCAGGTGTTCCCATAGAAACCACTGCCCAGGCAAAGGCATGGAGGCTGGAATATGCTTGGTGCTTTTTTTCTTTTTTTTTTTTTCTGCTATGGAGGTTTTTTTTTTTCTAATTTACTTATTTCATTTATTTTTTATTTTATTTTATTTTTATTATTATTTTTTTGCGGTACGCGGGCCTCTCACTGCTGCGGCCTCTCCCGTTGTGGAGCACAGGCTCCGGACACACAGGCCCAGCGTCCACGGCTCATGGGCCCAGCCGCTCCGCGTCATGTGGGATCTTCCCGGACCGGGCACAAACCCGTGTCCCCTGCATCGGCAGGTGAACTCTCAACCACTGTGCCACCAGGGAAGCCCTATTTCATTTATTTTTTAATTTTTTTTTTTGCTGTGTTGGGTCTTCGTTGCTGCACGCGGGCTTTCTCTAGTCATGGTGAGCAGGGGCTACTCTTCATTGCGGTACGCAGGCTTCTCACTGTGGTGGCTTCTCTTGTTGTGGAGCACGGGCTCTAGGTGCATGGGCTTCAGTAGTTGTGGCACACGGGCCCAGTAGTTGTGGCTCACGGGCTCTAGAGTGCAGGCTCAGTAAGTTGTGGCGTGTGCGGGCTTAGTTGCTTCGCGGCATGTGGGATCTTCCCAGACCAGGGCCCGAACCCGTGTCCCCTGCATTGACAGGCGGATTCTTAACCACTGCGCCACCAGGGAAGCCTGGCACTTTTTTCTTTTTACTATTTTTTTGTCTGCGCCGGGTCTCCGTTGTGGCACCTGGGATTTTTTTTTTTTTTTTAGTTGTGGCATGCAGGTTCTTAGTTGCAGCATGTAGGATCTAGTTCCCTGACCAGGGATTGAACCCGAGCACCCTGCATTGGAAGTGCGGAGTCTTAACCACTGGCCCACCAGGGAAGTCCCTGCTTGGGGCTTTTGAGGACGAGATTGTTGAGGCCAGCTGGAGTGGGGAGAGGGGCAGGTGCTAGGCAGCTAAAAGCCAAAGAGGTGTGTGGGCAGCGGGGAGCTAGCGCAGATCCTCCTGTTAGCAGGACACCCTCCCCATGTGGGCCAACCTGAATTGGGTCAGGGAGGAGAAGAATGCATTAAACCTGCAGTTTCATGGGGCATGTGGTGAGGGAGGGGCTGAGAAGCCAAGTCCAGAAGCCGAGTCCTGGCCTGGAGTCTGCCTGGCTCTCCTCACACCTGCCCCCCCAAATACACCTCACGCCAACTCACACCCCAAGCCCCATACAAATTAAGCCATTGGGGAGAGTTGGAAGGGTGGGAAGGGAGCCAGGCCCAAGTTCAAACCCCTGCACTGTCCCACCCCTCCTGGCCTGTGGGCCTGTGGCCATGGCCATTACAGTCCTTGGGCTCAGTTCCTGTATCTGTGGCATGGAGATGATCACGCTGAGCTTGGGAGGTCCAAATACCTCAGAGATGGGGAGGGTCTGGTCAGGCGTTGGTGGGTGTGGGGCGGGGGGGTCCTCTTTAAATGGCTGTAGAATGAGCAAATCCAGTCCACTCAATCTAGCCACTGTTCATTATCAGTAGTAGTTTGGGGATCCCAAAGGCTGACTCCACGACGAAGACTTGAGGGCCCCTGGATTACTTGGGAGGTGACTCCAGGAAGACCTAGTTGGGGGGTAAAGATCTAAGGTGGGGGGAGTTCTGCAGGCAACACGGTGGGCAACTGGGGCTCCATCCCACTGAGGACCTCGTGAGGCAGGATAGCGCACACCGCAGAGTGGTCTCACCCCAGGGGTGAAGTCACAGTGGCTCGGGCTGCTCTAGTGTCACTGACCTGGCGCTTCCAGCCAGCCCCGCAGGCCCCACTAACATAGCATTCATGTAGTATTAGGTATTATAAGTAATCTAGAGATGATTGAAAGTATACAGGAGGATGTGCATAGCTTATATGCAAATACTGTACCATTTTATATAAGGGACTTGAGCATCCACAAATTTTGGTATACAGGGGGGGTCCTGGAACTAATTCCCCCTGTGGATACCAAGGGACAACTGTAAGACATCTTCTTATCCCAAAGACATCCCTTGTCCCCCCACTTCTCTCCACCCCGGTGCCTCCACTCAAGGTGCCCCAGTCTCTTCCCGGAGGTCCCAAGCCCTGCTTCCTCCTCCTCTCCCTACTTTGGCTGCAGCGGGCTTCTCCAAATCCTCCTGTGGCCTCCAGCCCACTAGGAATAAAACCCCAACTCCCCACCAAGACCCTGCTCCATCTTGCCCCTCCCAAAGGCCCCGCCCCCAAGTGAGTTCAGGCCACTCTCTGCCTGACTCTGGTTACACTGACATCCACCTCATCCCCACTGCTGAGTCGTTGCACATGCAGCACCCTCTATCAGAAACACCTTCTCCGGGGGACTTCCCTGATGGTCCAGTGGTAAAGAATCCCCCTTCCAATGCAGGGGATGTGGGTTCGATCCCTGGTCGCGGAACTGAGATCCCACATGCCACAGGGCAACTAAGCCAGCACACCACAACTACTGATCCCACACACCTCAACTAGAGAGCCCACGCGCCCTGGAGCCCGCATGCCACAACTAGAGAGAAGCCCTCGCGCCGCAATGAAGAGCCTACACGCCGGCAATGAAAGATCCTGCATGCTGCAACGAAGACCCGATGCAGCCAAAAAAAAGAAAAGAAAAGATAAGAAACACCTTCTCCGGGACTTCCCTGGTGGTCCAGTGGTTAAGACCCCATGCTCCCGGGGCTTCCCTGGTGGCGCAGTGGTTGAGAGTCCGCCTGCCGATGCAGGGGACACGGGTTCGTGCCCCGGTCTGGGAAGATCCCACATGCCGTGGAGCAGCTGGGCCCGTGAGCCATGGCCGCTGAGCCTGCATGTCCGGAGCCTGTGCTCCGCAACAAGAGAGGCCGCGATAGTGAGAGGCCCATGTACCGCAAAAAAAAAAAAAAAAAAAGACTCCCTGCTCCCAATGCAGGGGCCCAGGTTCTATTCCTGGTCGGGGAACTAAGATCCCACATACCACAACTAAGCCCGCGTGCCGCAACTAGAGAATCTGCACGCTGCAGTGAAGACCCAGCACGGCCAAAATAAATAAACTAATTAAAAACAAAAAAAAGAAACACCTCCTGTGCCTGACCCTTTCACCAAGTTCTCCATCCCTTAACTCCAGCCATCCTCCCAAAGCCTTCCCCAACTCCCCAGCCCAGGTTAGGCCCCCTGATAAAGCTCTCATAGAACTAGTTCCTTTCTTTCCAAATAGCTCCATTTAGAGTTAGACATTTATTTCTCTGACTATATCTTCTGCACTGGATCGTTACTCCATGAGGATAGGCCCAGGTCTCTACTTGTCCCCAGTGGCATCCCAGGCTTAACCCAAGGCTGGCACACAATAGGACTCAATGCATGCTGAATAAATCTCCCTCACCCTCCAGGCCTGGACCTTCCTGTGTATACAGCCCTCTCCATTCTTTCTCTCAGTAAATGTTTATTGAGTAGCGACTGTGTGCCCCATATGATCTGCAGGACTGCAGGCTGGGAAAGGACCTACAGCCCAGAATCTCAGGCCAGAAGTTCCCTGAATCCCTCTCTCAATGCCATATGTCCCCAAAGCATCCTTTGTCTCAGACCCTCCTCCTTATCCACTCTAGGCCCCCGAGACTGAAGTCCCTGATGCCTCTCACTCCCAAACCCACATTCACTCAGACTTCTGGTCCTGACAATTCTCCTTCCTCAGTTCTCAGCTCCATCCTGCTGGCTGTCCCCACAGCCTCCCGGGTTCCTGCCCAGACCCGGCCCGGGCTCACCCTGGAGGGTCACATCTCCCCAGCACCCTCAAGTGCTAGAAGGGGGCTCTGTCTCAGCCCAGCCTGCCTCAAGGCTGTGCGCAGGCCAGAAGGCCCAGGACGAGGCCAGAGAAGAGGCTGCAGGTTCCTGTTCCACTTGCCCACCTCATCCTAGGGCTGCTTGGCCACAGAGGGAGCCTGTTTTTTGGAGGTCAGAGGCAGGCTGCAGCTCAGTGGCCCCCCAGTCCTGTCCCCCAAGGCCTCCAATTTGTGTCCTTACAGAGTGGAGTGGTACAGCTTCCATTAGTGGCCTGAGGCTACTACCAGACTGAGTGCTGGCCCGAGTCCCCTCCCTACTGCTCCAGGGCCCTGCACTTTGCCCACGGCATCCCCCTGGCCTGGCCCCCCTCTCTTAGTTCTGGTTGGCCCACTGAGGCAGGGACAAAGGGCATTCCTCCCTCTCATTTCACAGGCAAGGGAATGGAGGCGTCACAGCACACTAGGATTTGAACCCTAAATTCGGGGTCCTCAGCTGTCTTAACCCCTCTATAAGCCCATCACGATAATTCACAAGTGTTGAGTGGCCTCAAAGCAAGGGATATCCTGTCTGTTTCAGGAGCAAGCACTGAGTGTCCCCAAAGGCTGAGCATGGTTTTGCAAGCGGGGAAGGAGCAAAGGCATTCCACGCGGAGGGCGCTGCATGGGCAAAGGTGTGGTCAGGGAAGGAGCCGGAGGGGTTCTGAGGCCAGTAATTGGCCTGACTTCACTGCACTATAGGGAACAGCCAGAGAGAGAGCTGAGGTGGATTACGGAGGACTTCTGATACTTACAGGAACCATAACCGCTACCAGAATCCACTGAGCATCTACTGCACGCAGGCCGCCTGGTACTCAGTGTTGTGTGTGTGTGATGACTCCCCATGCTGCCCTTGGAAGCCTGTGCTCATCCCCACTTTTCACACAGGCAAACTGAGGCTGGGGACACACCGTCCTGCAGCTGGCAAGGGCGGGATGGAGATGGGATCCTACCCCTCAGCCTGCTTCCTTCCTGGTTTTTTTTTGCTGGGGGAAGATGCTAATCCAAAGCAACCAGCAGGGAAGCATGTCTGGCTGTCCCCTGGCTGGTAGGGAGACACACAATGGAGAGACACCTCTGCTACCTCCATGCAAGTCCCACCAGGGGCTTATGTTGGGTTTTTTTAAAAAAAACTTTGTCCAGAGAATGTAAATGCTGACCAGGGACCAGGAAAAATAACCAAGGGACCCCAGGGCTTGGGTTTTGTGTTTGGGGACCGCGTGGGTATCATCTCAAGCCATGGGAGAGGGTGACCCTTTTCTCTCTGGCCACTGCCCCCTGCTGAGCCCTGCTGCCCAACCACTCAAGACCCAGAGGTCCCTCCCTTGGGCTGGGGCCCCCAACTTGTCACCAAGGACACCTTCTTTCCCTCCCCTTTAACCTTGGAGAGCCACTCCTGGAAAAATTTCTGCCCATCTCCCATACTATGTGTGATTAAATGCCCACAATTCATTTGGCCTTTGGCTTTTCATAAAGATAGAAATGAGGAAAATACAGACAATCAGGGAGGGCTGAGAATTGTGTGCTCCATCCCCACTCCCTTGGAGTCCTCACCCCCACCCCTTAGCCGGAATGATCCTTTCTGGGTGCATTTTGCTTTTTCTTGCCTGGCTGGGATTTCTCTGTTGTATATTGTGCCTGACCTTTTTGCTGGACAGGATAGCAATAATTGGGTTGTGACTATTGTTTCCTAAACACTGATTAACAAATCAGTGTTTTTTCGCTGAGGACCTACTGTGTGACCAGCACAGCTAGTGAATGAATGAATGAGTGAGTGAGTGAATGAATGAATGAATGCCAGGGAGTGATGAGAGCTGTGAAGACAAATAAAAGGGCCGCTGGATGGGGCACAGGGGCTTGGGTGTGGTAGTGAGGAGAGGCTTACTGGAGGACATTTGAGCAGAGTTTTGGGGACTTCCTGGAAGCCAGAAACCCCAGGTTAGGGCCTTTATTTGTTGGTTGGTTGGTTGGTTTTGATGTAAAATTCACATAACATCAAATTAACTATTGTAAAATGTACAATCCTGTGGCATTTAGTACATTCACAGTGTTGTGCAGCCGTCACCTCTATCTAGTTTCAGAACATTGATGAAAGCATCCCCCAAAAGGAAACCCCATACCTATTAAGCAGTCACTCCCCATGCCCCCTTGGGCCCCACTGGGGGCCTCTGATTTTAAGCCACATTTTGCAAAGTAAATGCCTCTAATATTTATGTGCAAATGTCAGATGTTCAAAGAAATGGACACACTCATCCAATGCTGCTGGGAGCAGAGTGAGATACGGGTATCCCATATGGAAATATAGAAGCTGGTGTGGCCCTAAGTATACATAAGAAACCCTGAAAACGTGTGATTCCACTTTTAAGGCTATCTCCAAAAAGCATCCCTCAAGAAAGCAACCTAGATGCCCAACCATAGGGGATCAGTTTAATAAATCATGGAAGAGCCCCCGGCTGGACAATGATGAAGTCTTTCAACACCAGAGGATAGAATGGTACTGATCAGTATGGAAAGTGGGCCTTGACTGACAAATCATGTGTGCCATGTGATTCCATCGTGGCTGAGATAAATAAAGGAAAAAAAAAAATCTAGAGTGAAATACACGATCATGTTAGCAACAGTGGTTTCTGGGCATTGATTTTATTTTTAAAATTTCAGGGACTTCCCTGGTGGCGCAGTGGTTAAGAATCCTCCTGCCAATGCAGGGGACACGGGTTTGAGCCCTGGTCCGGGAAGGTCCCACATGCCACGGAGCAACTAAGCCCATGAGCCACAACTACTGAGCCTGCTCTCTAGAGCCCACGAGCCACAACTACTGAGCCCATGTGCCACAAAGCCTGCACACCTAGAACCCATGCTCTATAACAAGAGAAGCCAATGCAGTGAGAAACCCGCGCACTGCAACGAAGGGTAATCCCACTTCGCCGCAACTAGAGAAAGCCTGCACGCAGCAACAAAGACCCAACGCAGCCAAAAATAAATAAATAATTTAATTAATTAAAAAATTTTTTTCATTCACTCTAGATATTTGCTGAGTGCCTGGTGTGTGCCAGCCCTCCTTTGCCAGTGTTTTTTAACTCAACAGTGAGCACCTGGCACATCATAGGTGCATCATAAAAATTCACCCAGGAAATTAAATGCTATGACAAAGGACCTTATTTAGATGATTTATGTCATGCTTGTTTGTGTTTTCTGAAACTGTTTTTATACTGAGCATATTAATTTGGCAATCAGAAGAGAAAACACATAAAGCTAATTCCATTAGAAAACATATGCATGTATGTTTCATGCCCTCCCCCCACCCCTCATCATGGCTGTTTATCTTCCCAGCTGCCTCTCCTTTCCTCCAGTCTGGCTCCTCCTGACTTCTCATTGAGAGTGCAGTTGATACCCAGTTCCTAGGGTCTGGGGCTGGGCTGGGCTCCTAGAAAGTGTGCAATTAAGATGAGATGGAGAGGGAATTCCCTGGCGGTCCAGTGGTTAGGACTTGGCACTTTCGCTGCCGTGGCCTGCGTTCAATCCCTGGTTGGGGAGCTAAGATCTGCAAGCCGCAGGATGAGATGGAGAGATTTCCGGATGGGGGAACTGAGGCTCAGAGAGGTAAGTTGACCTGTTCAATGTCACATAACACATAAGTGTCAGTGGAAGCTGTCTGCCCCCAGAGCTCTTTCTGCTACCTGGAATGGACTCAGGCCAAGCCTGGATTCCTTTCTACCCTGCAGCCATTTTATTAGGCTTATATGATGGTGGCTTTATTACTGATGGGGGGAGTTGCACCCCACATGGAGTTTGATTTCTCAATGGGCCACTGGCAGAAATCGCTGGTCTTTTCCTTCATATACATCTCACACTGGTGCTCCTTGTTCCCCAAGAAGCCTCAGCCCCAGGCCTAGAGACACCAAATCAGATACATTTGCTCTCTGCTCCCTGGGATCAGGCCTGAGCCAGGTGCTCTGCCTGGAAAATCTGGAGGGCTGCATGGAGGAGGGGGCACAGAGTTGAGGCTCGGATGAGTAGAAGTGTGCTAGGTTGAGAAGTGGAGGAGGGACTTCCCTGGTGGTGCAGTGGATAAGAATCTGCCTGCCAATGCAGGCAACACGGGTTCGATCCCTATTCCGGGAAGATTCCACATGCTGTGGAGCAACTAAGCCCGTGTACCACAACTACTGAAGCCCGCGCCCCTAGAGCCCGTGCTCCACAACAAGAGAAGCCACCACAATGAGAAGCCCGCGCACCGCAATGAAGAGTAGCCCCCATTTGCCACAACTAGAGAAAGCCCGCACACAGCAACCAAGACCCACGCAGCCAAAAATAAATAAATAAAATTATTAAAAAAAAAAAAGAAGTGGAAGACTAGCTGGGTGGATGTAAGGATGGAGGAGCTGGGGGTGGATCATGGATGGTGCCTGCATCTCTAGGAGGGTAGGTAGATGGATGGGGTAGGTGGGTGAATGGTGGGTGGATGGATGGATGAATGGATGGGTGGATGGATGGACAATGGGTGGGTGAGTGGATGAGTGGATGGGTGCATAAGACAGAGCAGGCCACTCGGGACCACTGACCACCTGGCCGACCCAGTGGGGGCCCCTCAGCCTCCCTCCCTCTTGCCTCTGTTCTTCTTCTCCCTGGAAGGTGCCCCCCCCAGAGCAGCAGAGACACCTCAGCCCAGCCACCAGACACATCCTGCCTGGGCCCCAAGGTGCAACGAGAGACCCCAAGATGTGATGAGACTGACACCCCTTCCCCAGACTCTGAGTTCCCCTGGTCTGTGCTCACTTTGGGATTTGTTATAACAAAGAATTAAACGATTTTGAGAAGCGGGGACCCAGAGTTCCAAGTTCCACAATCCCCCTGCTGGGGTCCCCAAGATGTGACTAGGAGGCTGAGTCCTAGTTGTCCCCACTACACTTATCACACTTGCCACCATTTTGGGAGGTGGGAGGCTCCCCGTGTGTCCCTCTGCTCTTGGGCACGCCCCTTCCCTCTCTCAGACTCAGTTTCTCCAGCTGTAAAAGGTGTCCACGAAAGCTCCCAGCTGGGACCAGCTTCTAAGTTTACTGCTCTGATGTCACAGTCTTAAAGATCTGAATAATTTGCATTTTCCTTTCACGCTGGGTCCTGTAAATCACACAGGCTACGCTGCTCCCACTGATTCCCCTCTCTGGAAGTGTGTGGCCGCTACTCTCAGGCCTCCCGGCTAGAATAACACAGAGCAAAATTCGAACCCAGGCCTCTGATTGCAGCCTGGAGGTAGTCTCCCCTGTGTACGCGGTTGGTGTCCAATGTGTGACCCTTTCTCTGTCCCTTAGTGGGCCCCCTCCTCCAATCCAGCCCAGGGCAAAGCAGGCTCCTCTGTGACCTCCCTTGGGGCTACAGGATCCACGTGTTCCGGAAACCAGATGTTTCCGTCCTGTTGGAGGCCTGGGATTTCAGTGATAAGACCAGGGCCAGCATCAAGAGCTTTTGAGAGAGAGAAAGAGGAAGGCCAGACAAAGCAGAAAGAGAGTTACTGAGATGAGCTTTCTCCTGGAAGCCCTGGGAGGGATACGTGCTTAGAGCCTGGGACCGTCCCCAAAGATATAATGATAGCGCTAATAACAATGTCATTTGTTTATCAAGCACAGAGCAGGATACCCTCTGTTTCGTGATAAACGAAGAGGCAAGTATTAGAATCACCCTCCTCAGTCCATTTGCCGTGTGGTTGCTGGTGAATCTTATCGCAACATGTAAAAGCAAATCCTGTCCCTCTCCTGCTCAAAAGCCTCCCATGGCTCCCCAGTTCACATTCTTCACTGGGGCCCAGAAGGTCCCTTCTGACCCAGTCTATGAAGCTCTCTGCCCACACGGCCCCCAACTGTGCCCCCGCACTCACCCTGCTCCAGCCACACCTGCCTCCTCGATGCCGCTCCAAGGGGCTGAGTGTGTTCCCACCCCAGGGCCTTTGTACATGCTGTTCCCCTGAATCACCACCTCCTCAGAGCAGCCTTTGCCAGCCACCTGTCTTTGCCTGTGGCTCTGCTTGATTTTCTTTCCTTCGCATAATGCTGTCAGAAGCCAGCCTACTCTGTCCTCTGTCATCCATTTTGTCCACCAGGTAGTTGTGAGCGCCCTGAGGGCAGAGCCTCCCACAATGCTGGCATGTAGTAGGTACTCAATAAACGTGAGTTAACAAATGAAGAGCCCCATCTTAAAGAGGAGGAAACAGGGGATTCCCTGGCAGTCCGGTGGTTAGGACTCCGTGCTCTCACTGTTGAGGGCCTGGGTTCAATCCCTGGTTGCAGAACAAAGATCCCATCAGCTGCGCGGCGTGACAGAACAAAAAAAAAAAAAAAAAAAAAAAGAAAGGAGGAGGAAACAGAGGCCCCCAGTGCATCCATGGAGATGGGCCGTTGGAACATTTGAGTCTGAGCCCAGATTGTATCAAATCTACCTTCAGGGAAGTGAATGCCCCCCCCCCCCCCCCTCCCCCGGTAAATAAGGCCCCCACCCCCCCACGGCCCCCGGCCTGGCCTGTCCGATCCCGGTTCGAGGCCAAGCTTTTCCACTCGGACATTTTTTAATTTGGGGAAGTGGCCTAATTCCCCTGATCCTCAGTTTCCTCTTCTATAAAAATGAAGTCAGAGGTCAGATCAAGAAGGCAGCCTGTGGGGCCCTGCCATGGGCTGCCATAGCAGGCATCTCTCTCCCTCTTTGTGCCCTCCCACACTGCGCGACAATGGGGCCCCTGAGAGGCCTTTGCCCAAGTCGGGACTCGGAGGGACTCCCAGTCTGGGGTGGCGGCAGAGCCAGACAGAGATACCCCCTCATCATGTAAGGTCAGGGTTGGGGTAGTGGAGGAAGTCTGGGAGGGCTTCCTGGAAGAGGAAGTGTTGGAGCTGGCATTCCATCCATAGGTGGGGTCAAGTGCAAAGGCTCAGAAATGAGGCCGAATGCATAGGTTCAGAGATAGGGTTTAGCAGCTTGGCTGATGGAAATGAGGTGCTTGATTCTCCCTCTGAAACCTAACAAGAGAGCCATAGAAGGTGCTGGAGTAGGAAAGTGAGCAATGCCACCGGTTAAGGGGTGCTGGGGGTGGGAATGCTGGTTTAGGGGCTGGCCAGAGGGGTGAATCCTGACTCTAGCCTGTGCCTGGGGACCAGCAACAACCTCCCCTGGCAGACTGAGGGAGGAGGATGCAGCATCTGAGTCACCCGGTTCCTGCAAGAACATTCGGCACCCAGCAGCCCCACATGGGCTGTCACGAAGCAGGAACACGGCCCCCGGAGCCCCTCCATGCAGACTTCCCCGAGACCTCCTGCTCTCTGTTCCCACAGCTCTTCCTTCAAGGCCACAGAAGGAGAGTAGGAGGAGGAGAGGGCAGGTGAAGGGGAGGCCACATAGGTTGCTTGGCCAGAATTTGGGAGCTTGGGGGAAGGGGAGATTCCCTGGCTGAGGGTCCTGAGTGTCCTGGGGCTGCCAAAGCCGCTGGACTCTGTCTGGGATTGGGAAACTGAGGCTCAGAGAAAGTCAGGGTCTGCCCCTATTCTGCGCAGTGTATAGATACCTGGTTCTCTCCTAAGAGCTGAAACTCTGGGGAATTCCCTGGCGGTCCAGTGGTTAGGACTCTCCACTCTCAATGTTGAGGGCCTGGGTTCAATCCCTGCTCAGGAAACTAAGATCCCGCAAGCTGCACAGCGCGGCTGCCCCCCCCCCGCCAAAAAAAAAGAGTTGAAACCTTGTCTGGAGCCTGCAGTGTAAATGTGATCACATCCCTCCCTCTCTGGCTCCAAACTCTCCCACGGCTCCCCAGTACCCTCAATACTTCATTGCCATCCACGAGCTCCCACCTGGCTCCTTTAGCCCTCGGCATCCCCTTAGTCTCCTCCCTCACTCTGTTCTGACCACCCTGGCCTCCCCGCTGTTCCTCCAACACACCTAGCCCATCCCCACCTCGGGGCCTTTGCACATGCTGTGCCTCTGTCCAGAGCACTCTTTGTGACTTATTAACCCCATCTGATCCCCCAGCAAAGGCGCGGAGAGAGGGGATCATGTGCCCAGGAACACACATCAAGCTGGTGTGAGTCAGGATTTATACCCAGGCCTGTCTGACTACCCCCCAATCCAAGCCCTCTCCCACAGACGGTGTCACGTTCAAAACAGGCCTCCAGACCAGTCCACCGTAGAGATGAATGATTCTCAGTCTCTCCAGGTTTTGCCACCCCAGGTGGGTGCCAAAGACTCTCAGTCCTTAGGCCCAAACCCGCTGCTCAGGGAGCTCCTGGGCCAACTTGACTCTCAAGTCTCCCACTGTCCCTCCTGATGTGGCCGTGATTTTCTGCCCCACTTTCTGCCCTTCACATGAGTAGATGGTGGAGCCTTCAAGGACAACACAGCCAAAAATAATCAGGCCCTGACCTACCTCCCAAAAGTGGGGCAGCCCCGCCCAGCCACCTGGTATCGGGGAGGTAATTAGTACATGTGGCAAATGAGGGTAATTAGGTCTGTGGGAACTGAACCATGCATCCAGATTTGAAGTTTGGAGGGGGCTCAAGGGCCGCCTCCCTCAACCCCCAACCTGCCCTGGTCCTGGGAGGTTGAGTCCATAACCCAGTGCCAGATGCCCTGCACCAGCCCCTTCATGTCTGGGCCTGAGGGGGTCTGGTTCCATTACTTCCTGAGAGCTGTTTGTTTAATGAATTAACCTTGGCCTTGGGGAGAAATTGAATTGGATCTGAATTTTAGGTGGGGTCACTTTCTAGGGAAGAAAAATCACCAATATTAAATCATCAAACTCTCCTCTGCCATGACCCCTATGCGTCCACCCCATGCTGGGAGATGCCAAGCCCAAGAGAGGCCTCAGCCCAGCCCTTGAGATACCTTCAGGCTGGGGGAATCAGCGCTGGACACAGACACCCCCTGGGGTCAGTGTTGGGCTACAAGGAGGGAGGGTGTTGGGAAGGGTTCAGCAGAAGAGGAAAGAGGGCTTCTTAGAGAAGTGGGCATTGGGGGTGGGGGTTTGAGGAATGAATAGGAGTTTGCCAGGAGGATAAGGTCTAGTGGCTGGCCCAACTAGCCAGCCTGGGGCAAGAGGGAGTAGGAGAAGGAGAGTGGTTAGAGAGGCACATACAGGGCCCAGAGCTAAAGATTTAGAGAATATCATGCCAGGTTGGACCCATTTCTGTTCTCAGGAGCGCATGCCTGGTTGGGACCCTTCAAACCCTAAAAGAGAAAATCTTAAGAACTTGGCTCAGGGTCGAAACCACATGCCAAGAATAACTATAATGTTTATAACAGCAAGCATTTATTAAACTCCTAGGGTCATACCCTCTTCACGCCAGGACATGTTGGAGCCTTAGAGGAAACCTCAGAAGTGAGCACCATTCTTATGCACACTTTATAGATGGGGAAACTAAAGTGCAGGGAAGAAAAGTGACTTCTTTAAGGTCACCCTGCTGGTAGGAGGCAGGGCTGGGATTCACTCCCTGGCTCACGTGACTCTGGAGGCCACCAAGGACCAAGGTGGGGCCTTGGGACCCCTTCCTTCTGGAAGCATTTACAGAGTTCCTGCTGCAAGTCAGGCCTTGCTCTAGGTGCTGAGACAGAGCCATGGAGGAAGTAGACAGTAACCAAATCATGACCTAAACAGATCTAAGTGGCCACTGTGACTCATGCCATGAGGTTGGGCATGTGGCTTTGGGGAAGAGTGACAGACCTCCCCTGCTCTGGTGGAACAGGAACCCTCCAGGGAGGAGAAACAATATAACTTCAGCCCAAAGGTTGGGTCAGATTTAACTAGGCAGAGGCCAGAGCCTGACCTTTAAGAGCCACTCTGTAAATGCGGCTGCCCTAGAGCCGAAAAAGCTGTTCTATTTCTTGCTTGGTTCCTCCTGTGACAGGAAGCTTATTCCCTCATGTCCTTCCTCAGCCCCAAGAGAAAGCTGTTGTTACCAGTCAGCCACCTTGTGTTGGTGGCCTCTGTTCGCCCCTCAAGGACATTTCCAGTAAGACAGGCCCGAGAACCAGGCAGAAGAGGGCTCAGGCTGGGGTGGTAGTGGCAGCTCAGGGCAGCCCCCTACACATCTATACCCAGGGGACAGTGAGAAGCTGCTGGTGTTGCCTGGATCCTTCCTGCCTCCTCCCACCACCTACAGCCCTGTAAGCATCAGCCCATTCTCCAGGCGAGAAAACTGAGGTCTACACTGGCAAAATCACTCCCTCAGTTTGAACTTGATTAAGACAACTTCAGGTCAGGGCTGCTCAAGGCCAGCCACATCCCTGTCCTTCCTGGAGACCTGAGAGGGGACCCCATTCTCCCTCATGCTGTTGCCTTCTGCCCTCATAAGGGGTAAAGTCTGCCCAGGCTCCTCGCCCAGCCGCCCCCACAGAACAGCCACATGGCCCCAGCTCTACAGCCAGCCAGCACTCAGCACACACCGAGCAGCTTCCAGAAGCCTTAGCTCTGCCGGAACCTTTCCAGTTACTGTTTTTTTTAATTTTTAAATTTTCTTTTTTTTTTTCAGTAATAAGGAAAAGTCATTCTTTGCACAGAACAGACGGTATTTTCTTTGTTCCCTATAGTGTTCAAGCGTTTTGTGGCTTCGCGCCGGAGAGCGAAGCCAAATCCTTTGCTTATGCAAATGCCGTATGAAGTTAAAGGCAACTGGGGAAACTGAGTCTGCAGCTCTGTTTTCCTAGCTGCAGTGATACTACCTCTCATGCTGAGTGAGCCTGGGCTCCAGGATGGGCCAGCTCTGGCCACAATCGAACAAATAAATAGATCAGGGATCCCACAGAAAGGGATGGGGTGGTGGAACAGGGGCGGGTGATATCCCTTCCGAACCCAGGATAGTTAGAGAAGCTTCCAGGAGGCGAGGGGGCAGTGGAGCTGAGCCTGGAAGGACAAAACAGAATATATGCCTTTGGGAAGGGCATTCTAGGTAGAAGAAACAGCTTGGGCAAAGGCCTGGAGGGAGGAAAACTCAGATCTTGGCCTGGGAGTAAGTCTCCGGAAATGACATGACCTGGGATTCACCTAAAGGTAATTTGAAGGAAGCTACCAGCTCAGATGTGCGATTCTTGTTGGCGGAAACAGACAGACAAGAACAGGGAAAGGACGTGAGGCGAGGAAAAGCAAAAACCTGGCATGTGAGTCAGAGCTTCAGGGAAGTGCAGGGCTTGGTTCTGAGGAGCCCCGGTGCCTCTGCCCATGAACCCGATGGCACTCTGTGACTTTGGAGACACTGTGTGTCTCCAGAGAAAGGGCAGATACAGGACTGAAAAGCGGGCTCCACAGGCAGGGTCAGAGGAGATCCTGGCTCGGCTCTAAAAGGACCCTCTCCCAGCAAGTGTAGGAAGGGGGTGGACTCCCTCTGACCAGAGGTGGCAAACCTGGGCCTGTGGACCTCCAGGCAATTCACCCGTTTGGTGGCAAGTGGACACTGACATTCCCTCCACCTGGATTTGGGGACCCTATAACACAGCAACGATAATCCTAATCCAACCTCATCGGCATTGTTACAGTTGTTTCAGGGGACACAGAAGCCCCGAGGTTGACAGAAGTCCCAACCTGGGGATCAGGGTGAGGTGGGAGAGCAGGCAGGAAGGATTCTGAGCAGGGGACCTGGGATCAAGCCCCATTAAGTGCCTACTGTTTGCCTCTCTCTCATCTACCAGCCCCCTCTCTGCTGAGGTCTCTTTCATTTTCTGGATACAGCCATTGAGAAGCCACTGTGTGCATGCGCCTGGGCCCACCAAGGCAGCAGATGTGCCCTGCCCCCGGACTCCCATCGGGTGAAGAGGAACCTGATTCCCCATCACGGGCAAAAGCATCACGGGCAAAAGCATCACGTCTATGGCCTTGGCTTTGCCTCTGAGCAGCATCTGACTCAGGTGGGCCCGAGGGTCAGGGCCCCCCTTGAAGAGAGGATGAGGCCACATTCTCCTCTGTCCACCCAGGTCTGTCTGTCTGTCCGTCTCCTGTGTCTCTGCCTCTCTCCTCCATCTCTCCGTCTCTAGGTCTGGGTCTCTGTCTCCGCCCTATTCCCTGTCCGCTTCCGCCCCCTTCTTAACCTCTCTTCCCCAATCCTCCCCGCTTCCTCCCTGCTCGCGCCCCTCCTTCTCCCTCTCCCCCCACCTGCCGCCAGCAGGGGGTGCTGCGGTGCGGCCTCGGCGGCCCGGGGAGGCGGGGCGGGCGGCGGCCGCGTCGGGACTCGCCGCGATGGGACCGGAGACGGCGCGGGCGGCGGCGGCGACGGCGCAGACAAAGGCGCGGGCGGTGCGGAGGGCGGCGCGGAGGGCGCGGGCCCCGGAGCCAGCGAGCGAGCGGGGCGCCCGTCTGCGGGGACTCGGCGCCGCGGGGCCGCACCCGCCTAGCGCCCGGACACTTGCGGGGTGCAGAGCCGGCAGGGTGAGCCCGGCCAGCTGAGCCAGCGCTGGGAGCGCGGGGGGCCCCGAAGTTCCAGGGCCGGGGAGAGGGCGCTGGGGGTCCCGAAGTTCCGGATACAGAGGCTGGGGGCAGCTGGGGGAGCCCCGAAGTTCCAGGGCTTGAGAGGGCGCGGGGACCCCGAAGTTCCGTTGTCGGGGTCGGGGAGGGGACAGTGCGAGCGGTTCCCGAAGTTCCGGACCCGTCATTGGAGGAGGCTGTGAAGATGTCTCCGACGTTTCGGACCTGGGGTGGAGGGGCGACGCGAGGGAACCCCGAAATTCAGGACCCGGGGATGGAAGGGTGGCAGGGGCGTCCCCGAAGTTCAGGAGTCAGGAACAGCGCGCAGGATCCCCTAAGCTCTGGACCTGCGGTTGCAGGAGGTAGATAACGTGTCCCCGAAGTTCTGGACCCGGAGTGGGGCGGGGCGTCGCAGGGATCCTGGAAGTTCCAGGGTCGGGGGCGGCACTTCCCGAAGTTGGGGCGCGCATAGGGCACCCTGGTCCTGACCCTGGGAACTCGATCCTGACTGAATATCAGATCCCCTGGACTGGGGCTCCTGGGGTGGGGCTTCGCCCCCGCACGCGATTGTGGATCCCGGACACCGGGCGGAGTCGGGCTCCCCTTTGGAGCCCCGCGGCCGGCAGCGTCCGAGGCGCATGACTCTTGGTGAGTAACTTTTCCCAAAGCCGCAAGTCGCTGCAGGAACATCCGCTGCAGGAACGTCCGGGCAGGAGGGGCCTGAGTTTCTAGGATCCCTGCGCCCCGGAACCCTGGCTCGACCCAGGACTCACCCCCAACCCCGGCCAACGTCTCTGCCCCTCCCCCACCCAGGGGCTCCGGTTTCAGACCCTGTGACCGGGACAGAAGCTGCCCAGGAGAGAGTGGGGGGGCATTCCCCCCTCTGACCACGGAGGCTACCGAGTCTAGGCCTCCCTTCCCTTAGTTTGCCTCCCCCCCTCCCCCAGGTCTCTCGTGGACCTGGATCCCGCCCAGCCCCATGGTACTGGGATTGAGTGGTGATGGGTGGGCACCATGGTAGACCTGTTGAGCCACATCTTGTCTTTTTAACTAGGCTGGAGGCTCCCTGGGGATTTGGACTTTGACTCCAAGGTGTGCCTCTGCCCTACAGTGGAAGCTTAGGGGTCTCTTTGTGGGTCCAGTGGGGGACCGGTCTCCCAGTAGGCACCTGTCAATGCCCCACTTATCGATGGAGGCCCTGCTTTGAGGAGTGATGGACGAAAGTGTCAGGAAGTACTGAACAGGAGTTGGCCACCTTGGCCTCCTCCACCCAGCCCAGAGATTGAGAAGACTTCACTGGGGGTCCAGTAACCAGGAAGATGTGAGGTATATGCCGGGCTGTTAGATGCCACCTGGCTCCTATCAGAGGCCGTCTCCTGCCCAGGGTGTTGCAAGAGTTTCCTCCCAATGGACAGAGTTGGGGTCTTTTTGCTGAGTGATTCCCTCACTTTTGGATTGAAGTTCTATGAATGGTGTACTTGGAAGTGGGGTCTTGGGGCTGGACATGCTTGGCCTCCCACAGCCTGGTCTGGGGAGACACTCACAAACGTCCTGTCCCCCCAGAGGCCAAGCCAGCTGTTCCTACCATCCCCCTGGCTGTCCCTTGGAGCCCACCCAGACAAGCCTGACCAATGTCCACAGCCAGGTGAGCCCCTGCTTCTACCAAAGCTTGGCCTTGAGTCCCCTGGGGGGCCGGTGCCTGGCCCCCACTGAACACCCTCTCCCCATGCAGGGAGCAGCCCATCTTCAGCACACGGGCGCACGTGTTCCAGATCGACCCGGCCACCAAGCGGAACTGGATCCCCGCGGGCAAACACGCACTCACTGTCTCCTACTTTTACGATGCCACCCGCAACGTCTACCGAATCATCAGCCTTGGGGGTGCCAAGGTCCTGGTGGGGCTTGGGTGGGGTGGCAGGTGCCAAGGATCCTAGGGACAAGCCTGGTTCAGTCGCTTCCTTGCTGTGTGCCTTGGGGGCCGGGGGAGTACCCTGAGTCTTTCTGGGTCTCAGTCTTCCTCCTGAAATGGCCCAGACCAAGGACTTCTGAGGTGCTAATACAAAGCTATATCCCTGGGGGTTTCACATTCATTGTTACCAGTCCCATCACCCGGGAACTTTTCTCCCCACCGCCTTCCCCAGGCCATCATCAACAGCACTGTCACCCCCAACATGACATTTACCAAAACGTCCCAGAAGTTCGGGCAGTGGGCAGACAGTCGCGCCAACACCGTCTATGGCCTTGGCTTTGCCTCTGAACAGCATCTGACTCAGGTGGGCCTGCAGGGATACATGGTGGGAGGAATGGGGCTGGGGCTGGGTCTTCTCTTGGGTGCACTGGGGGACCCTGGACAGATGCTGGGCCTCCATCTTCCCAGCTGCAGAATGGGCCTACAGAATTGGACAAGCCAGTAGCTCCTTCCCAATTTTCTGGTTCACATTCCAGCTCTGTTGGCCACCTGCTCTGATTTCGGACACAGCCTGCCCCTCTCTGGGTGCCTAGGATGGGCTGGGTGCTTCCCCGCACCCCTGGCATTACCTTCTTTATCGCCTTTCTCCACCCTCTGCTGTTTCTAGAGTTCAGTACTGTCTTATCCATTGTTTCCCTGTATGGTTCGTGCTCTCTGAATCCTGTTGAGTTCATGATGCTTTGCTTTGCTTTTCTTCTAGAAGCATTAGTTTTCCTTTCAAATTTAGATCATTGAATTAATTTCTACCGGAGGTTTAAAGTAGGAGTGTTTTTTTCCCACATGAGTATTCAGTTGCTCTTGGACCATTTTTTGAAAAAAAAATCTACCCCCCCCAACCCCCAATGAATTGCACTGGCCCCTTTGCACAAATCAAGTGGCTATATGTCTGTAAATATGTTTCTTTAAAAAATTACTTTCAAGCTAAGGAAATTTATTTTAAAATGAAAAAAAAAAAAGTGTATCCTACCCTAGCTGGAAATGAAAGACAGATTAGCACCCACCTGAGGCTCTCCTTGCTGAAATAAGCCTGACTGAGAGGGAAAGGGGGCCCCTTTCTCAAGGTGGCTCAATGTGATACACCTCCATGAACATCCCACCGCCCCCCCCATCCTGATACCCACTCTGCTCATTGGGCATCGTTTTCCAAGCCTACTTCCCACTCTTCCAGTTCATGAGAGGAGGGGATGCACTCAATTCTAAAGTTCCTTCCAAAGCAACAGAACTGCTACTGGGTGGAGCTGATGTGGTGGGACCCTGGGGGAGGGGGCTGGGGGTTTGTTGACTGTCTGTTCCTGCCCCCCATTCCTCAGTTTGCCGAGAAGTTCCAGGAAGTGAAGGAAGCAGCGAGGCTGGCACGGGAGAAATCTCAGGATGGGGGAGAGCTCACCAGTCCAGCCCTGGGGCTCACTGCCCACCAGGTCAGCACTCCCTGTCCCATGCGTGCCAGGAGCTCAACTGATATTGGGGGGGTCTAGGTGCTGTGCCGGTTCCCAGGACCAGATGCTCACAGATGATGTAAAACTAGATCCATGGCAAGGACCATGGAAGAGGGCTGTGGGTGCCATGGGGGCGTGTCATAGGCTGTCCAAATGTTAGATCAAGGAAGGCCAGAAAACCAGCTCACAGGGCAGAGTTGAAATGTGGAAGTTGAAATGGCTAAGTAGAGAGGCAGAGTAAAAAACTGTCCCTGGGTGTTTTCCCCCACTAACTTATTCGTATCATTTATTTATTTAGTTTAAATATTTATTATTTATTTTACTTATGTATTTTGGCGGCACCGGGTCTTAGTTGCGGCTCGTGGGATCTTTGTGGTGGCATGCGGGCTTCTTAGTTGCGGCATGCAGACTCTTAGTTGTGGCACGCATGCAGGATCTATTCCCTGACCAGGGATCAAACCCAGGCCCCCTGCACTGGGAGCATGGAGTCTCACCCGCTGGACCACCAGGGAAGTCCCTCAGCATCATTTATTGACCGCATACTGTGTGCCAGGCCCAGGGCTGGGCACAGGGATTAAGGAGATGAAAAAGTAGGTTGGTCCAGGCAGCAGGTGGATTCATAATGAATTTAGCCTGATGGAGTGCGTTTCCTGTGGGATTTTTAAATGGATGTTGAAATTTGGCCCCAGGGAAGGTCATTGCTCTGAGGGAACAGCATGGAGGTTTCAGATTGCTCCCCGCTTTGCAGATTATGAGTATCTCCCGGGGTTTAGGCTAGACTGCATCAGGTTTGCTCCTGGGGGTTGGTGAGAGCCCAGCAGGCAAGGTGGGGGGCAGGGCCCAGAAAGGGGCCATCGGGAGCCATTGGTGGTGGGTGAGGAGGGGAAAGGAGCAGTCAGATCCCAGTGCTGGGAAAGACCTCCTGCCCTCAGTCACGAACCATGTAGCATCAGCCCTCACTGTGCCCTCACTTCTGCCCATGCTCTTAGGTGCCCCCGAGCCCCCTCGTCAGCTCCAACGGCCCCGGCGACGAGAAGCTATTCCGCAGCCAGAGCGCGGACGCTCCCGGCCCCGCTGAGCGCGAGCGGCTCAGAAAGATGCTGTCCGAGGGGTGAGGGGGGTAGGGCGGGGCACAGGGGCGTGGCAGGACGAAGGGTTGGGGAAGAGGGGAGAGGAAGTTCTCAGAAACTGTAGGGACTTGTTCAAGCGGCGGGATCTGACACTGGACCCAAGGCCTGTGGTAGGAGAGGAGACACTCAGACTATGCCCCTTCCAGAGCCGACCCCGCTCCTGCCTCATCCATTACTCGGGGCTAACTCTGGCCTGTCCAAATCTCCCCCGGCTAATTCTAAACCCACGGGTGCCTCCCCACCCACTTTGTTCTGTCCACATCCCCTGGGCTGATCCTGCTTGGCCTTCCGACTGTGTCTCACTGAACTGACACCAAAGCGCCTACTTTGACCCCACCCCCGACAAGACTCCGCCTCCCCGGGACGTCCCCACACCCTAGTCCCGAGGTACCTTGGCCCCAACCATAACCCCGCCCCCAGCCCAGCACCTCCCTCACCCTGCCTCAGGCCCAGTGAGGCCCCGCCCTACCCTCTGCCGACTCCCCCGTCCCCGCAGCTCGGTGGGCGAGGTGCAGTGGGAGGCCGAGTTCTTCGCGCTTCAGGACAGTAACAACAAGTTGGCGAGCGCCCTGCGAGAGGCCAACGCCGCCGCCGCCCAGTGGAGGCAGCAGCTGGAGGCCCAGCGCGCAGAGGCCGAGAGGCTGCGACAGCGGGTGAGGAAGCCCCTCCCTCCCAGAGACCCCAAGTGGCCCGGACCACCGTGAAGCCCCGGCCTCCTATCTGTCCTGGGTTCCCTGGCTGGCTGTGTGATCTTGGCAAATCACTTCCCTGAGCCTTAGTTTCTTGTTCTGTAGTATGGGTCTGAAATAATGTCAGCCTCAGAGGGTTGTCAGACCCTAAAGACCTACCTGCCAGAGGCGGGGTGGTGGCCCCAACCAGAAGAGGTTAGTGCCCAGTCATGGGCTTGGCTGGTCAGGCATATTCCCCAGGGATCAGGAGAGTACAGGCTGGGGCGTCAGGGGCTGACCTTCCTGTCTGCACAGGTGGCTGAGCTGGAGGCCCAGGCTGCCACCGCCGAGCCACCCGCGGTCAGTGAGAAGGAGGGACCCGGCCAGTCGCTGGAGCAGCTGGAGGCACTAGTGCAAACTAAGGACCAGGTGTGTGAGCGTGTCTGTATGCGTTTGTGTTTCCTTGGGCCCTGCCTTCCCTGATCTCCCATGGGGGAGCCAGGACTCTCAGAATGGATTCTGGGAACTTCTCCATTAGGAGATCCAGACGCTGAAGAGCCAGACTGGTGGTCCCCGTGAGGCCCCAGACAGCGCCGAGCGTGAGGAGACACAGCAGAAGGTGCAGGTGTGTGCGGTTGCTGTGAGGCGGGGTGGGGTGACCACCCAAGGCAGCCAGCCTCTGATGTAGGACAGACCTGGCATATTCCCTACCTAGTGCAGCTATGTGCCTCCCTGAGTTTCAGTTTCTTCACCTATAAATGGAGTAGGAAGACATCTAAGGTTGTGAAGGATTTGGATGACCAGGTGCATGGAAGGACGGAATCGGTGGGTGGTTTATAAAACATGGTTATTAGTACAATGTTTCATCTCCTTCCATTCATTCAACAAGCAGTTTTTGAGTCTCTGTTGAATCTTCATTCTTGACCCCATCAAATCCTCACACATTCCCAGCCTGAGGTCAGGAGCTTGCATTTGTACCCAGGTGTGCTGGCCTGGCCCTCACTGTAGACTTTATCTGAGAAACCTCAAGCATGTCCTGTGAGTCCAGCAGGGGAGAAGTTAAAGGAGCTGGTGCCCCCAAAGAGAGAGAGGTTGGGGGAATGCTCCCTGTTGTTTCCTGGGCAGAGTGCACAGCATATGCAAAGGCCCTGAGGTGGGGAGAAAGTATGTTCAAGGAACCACAAGGAAGCCAGCAAGCCTGGGTTGGAATGAGCGAGGAGGGGTATGGATTTCATTCCCAGCATGATGGGTGACGAGGGTCTTGAGCAGAAGAGGAATGTGGTCATTTCAGTGATGTTCCAATCAGGGGACCAGGGAGTGTCTTGGGTAGAGGTGGCAGGGAGGAGGCCAGGAGACAGAGAGGGCTTGGCCCAGAGTGGAGGCTGTGGGGATAGCATTCAGATGCTGGACCCTTGAGACTTGCTGGGGCCCCCAACCCTGCTTGCCCTCTCCCTGCAGGAACTGGAGACCCGAAACGCGGAGCTGGAGCACCAGCTGCGGGCAACGGAGCGCAGCCTGGAGGAGGCACGGGTAGAGCGGGAGCGGGCACGGGCCGAGGTGGGCCGGGCCGCGCAGCTGCTGGACGTCAGGCTGTTTGAGCTGAGCGAGCTGCGGGAGGGCCTGGCCCGCCTGGCCGAGGGCACGCCCTGAGTCCGGCCTCTGGGTCTACGTGGGAGCAGGGGCCTGCGGGAGCTAGTTTTACATGAACGATTCCCGCCTGGGGCACGGGCCAGGCCGCAGGCGGCACAGTGGGCCATTCCCCCGGCAGGGACTGGGGCCCGACTCAGCCTGGGGAGGGCCTGTCCACAGTACTCCAGCCGGCCCTGGCTGTTCACAGCTCACGGGCTGTTTTTGAGCTCTTCATCGTGTAGAATTTCTAGACTCCCCAGGGCATGTGCTGGTGCCCAAATTACATTTCTAAGCGTGGCTGCGTGTGTGGTGTGTGAGTAGCTAGGTACCTGGTCGCCGTCACTGGACCCGCTGCCCTCGGTCTGTGTAGGGTTTGGTGAGCCACTCAGAGATGAGAGGGAGGCTCCGAAAGCCTCAGGGGCATGCCCAGGCCACATGGCTCTGCTGCCCCATCTTCCTGGGCTCTGCCCATGTTGTCTGGACCAGTTTGGACTAAGGTGGACCCTGGTTAAGGACTCCTCCCACCACTTCACTCTGGCCACAAACCCCAAATACAAGCAGGTGGGCAGGAGGGGAAGGTCCCAGCCCATGGCTGTGTTCACTGGGCATGGGAGGGATCTCACCAAAACATCTGCATTTGCAGAGAAGAGCAGTTGCTATGCCCATTTTCCAGATGAAGAAACCAAGGCCCATATAAGGGGCTTCACCAACCCAAGGTCACTCGGCTGGAATGGTCAGCACTGCAGTTCAAAGCTTTGGGCCTGGCCCCACAGAAAAGGAGACCCGGGGGATGGGGGGGTGGTAAGTGGTGTTCTGGGAGACTTGAGAAGTGTAGGCAGTCATACCCTCCTCCCTCTGCCCCTGCTCCCCAAGAGTCAGACTGGGGAAGTCAGAAGACTCATTTATTGAGCATCTCCTGCAACGACACACCTTCGCTCTGGGGCCCCACGGCACCCCCAGGGTGACCCTGGGCTGGGGTCACTGCACGTGGACTTGGGCCCAACCTCATAGCCTTCTTTCCTCCTCTGCAGCCTGCCTCTTGGCCAAGGTTCTGAGGAGGGGCCACCAGGGGCTGCAGGGTGGGGTGGAGGGCTGTGCACTGAACGTGGGTGTCCGTGGGCTCCACTGAGGGGGACTGGGCAGACTAGGAGGAGAGATTATCCTGAGGGGAGGACCCTCCAACCTTCAGCTGGATGAAGGCGTCCCAGGCTGGGCAGACGGGGGCCATGTGGAACTCAGGCCGGGCCCTGAGCGGGTGCTGGGGACAAGCAGGCCTCAGGCTGGGCCCTGGATGGACACCCCCTGCGGCCAGCCCCGCTGGCCTTCTGCCGCTGCAGTGCCTGCTCCACTTTCTCCTTGAAGCGCCGGTTCTTCTGCTTGATTTTGGCCAGCTCGGCCTTGCGCTTGGCCTCCAGGTCAGGATCCTGGCATGGGGAGGACCGGAAGGTGGCTAAGCTGATCGTCCGCGGGGAAGCTTGTGCCCCACGCCCACGCCACCACCGGCTCAGCCCTCACCTTCCCCTCCAGGATCATCTGCTTCCGCTTATTAATCTCTTTCTTTTCATCAAAGTTGGCTGCCTCCAGTTTCTGGGGGGCGGGAGGGAGAGGCCATCTTGGGGGTCACCATCTTCCAGGAAGCACCCTGGGCCCCAAGGACCAGCCCCTTCCCCGACACTCACAATCTCACACTCCCTCCGCACCACGTTGACCTGTGTGAGGATCTGCAGCACCTCAGGTTCCTCCACCGAGAACTCCTCCAGCTTCTTCTCTGTGGGGACAGCAGGGTCACAGGGGGGCAGGCACGACATGGAGAGGGATTTCAACTATGTAGTGAGTTCCCTGTGTAGCAGGGCATGCAAGGCCATCCAGGGCCATAGCAGATAAGGATCAGGTGGGCAAGATCTAAGATTTCAGACCCAAGGAAGGTATAGACCGCTCTTTTTTTGTTGTTAGCAATACTATGAATTTGACTAGGGATTTTTTTTTTTTTTCCTGGAAACAGTGTCCTTTAAAGTCAAGACATTTCTGAATCTTAGGACAGTCTGTGCAGTGACTGGAGGTGCCCCAGAGGTTCTCAGTCTTGGCTACACATTAAACCACCCAAAGGGGTTTTTCAAACATGCCCAGGCCCGAGCCCTGGGGCTTCTGACTTATCCACAGGGACCACCCACACACTCTGGTCTGAGAAACCAAAGTCCCTTCCCACCATATGTGGCTTTCAGCTGCTGAAGGCCATTGCAGAGCTTGTTTCAACAACTGGGCAAAAGAAACTTCTTTGAGGGTTGCATAAGAAGGAAAGCGCAGTTTAAGCCTGCTCACGTGAGCAGGCTAGCGGGTGTCTGATAGGGTTGAGTGGCATCTCACCCAGAAGCACCCGCCTCCCCTCCCCTCTCCTCCTCTGCCCCTCCACTCACTGATCTGCTCCTCGATGGCGTGTACCAGGTGGATATCATACTGCGTCACCAGCGTGATGGCCTGTCCCTGCCGCCCTGTGGGGACACACCCAGGCTGTGTGCTGGAGGCCAAGACAAAGGGCCAACAGAAGCAGGTCCTGACCAGCAGGCGGCTCAGGGCTCCTCTCAATCAAGGGGAACAGTACAGGAGCTCGGTGGGTGAGTGAGTGACTGGAAATGAATGACGCTCAGGGCGTCAGGGCTCAACCCCCTGCCTGACCTCTGCGTAGTAGGCAGGTCTGTCCCAGGGGAGCTGCAGGACTCCAGGGAGAGGCAGCTCTCCTGCCAGCTTGGCCTTATACAGGTGATGTGGCTGATCTCCCATTTCGGTGTGGCCGCCAGGGAGCCCAGGCCAAGTTCTGTCAGCAATAAGCCCAGACAGGCTTCAGCTCAGATCTCTGCACACCACTTTCTCCATTCCCCGTTCCTGTGACAGTGACTAGTGCTGGAACAGCACTGGCAGCTGGCCAGGCCCATGGCCCTCGGAGCAGCCCCAAACAGGTGTCACCTTCTTATTACCCATTGTTGGATGAGGCAGTGGGGGCCCAGAGAGCTGATGTGACCTTCCTGAGGTCACAGGGGAGGAGAGAAGGGCCAGGCCCAGTCTGGCCCCAGAAACCGTCTCTCTGCCCACTCCAGGTGTGAGAAAATCTCCTGGACTCCACGCCCCTCCTGGGTGGGGCTGGGGAGCAGACACAAGGATGCCTCCTTGGCTCCTAGCCAGAGTCACAGCGAGGGGTTGAACTTGGACGGCAAATCCCACAGGGCAGCGTCATACCCACCAGGACTCGTACACCTATTTGCTGCTGGGCATGGATTGGCAGCCCTGACGGGTAAAGGGGCCTGGGGTGAGGCAACAGGGAGTGGTGGGGATGGGGCCAGTGTGTACCGTGTCCCCAGGGGACAGCACGTGTCACTGCTAGTGCTGCTGGGGGTGAGAAGACAGAGCATCCCCACCTATGGTTTTGAAAGGCCGATTCCCCCAACTTGCAACTGCTTCCTCTAGTGTCTTTCACCTGTGGCCTGTAGCCCTCCTGTGTCCCACCAGCTTGTGACTCTGGCTCCTCGTGGTGTGGGCAGGCAGAAGGGGCGGGTGCCAAAGGCTGCCCCACCCTGTGTGCTCACCTGCACGGGCTGTCCGGCCGACTCGGTGGATGTAGATCTTCGGGAGCCCGGGGGTGTTGTGGTTGATGACCACCTGTACCGTGGGAATGTCCAGGCCCCTGGAGAGAGAGGTCGGTCAGCACCTCTGTCCACGTGGGGAAACTGAGGTTGGGACTCACCCAAGGTCGTTCAGCAGTGAAGCTGAGGCTGCCTGACCCATGCCTGAAACCAGTCCCTCCCTCTGGCCCTTTTGTGGGGGGCGTCATGGGGAAGGGAGTACCCTGGAGCTGCTCACCGGGAGGCCACATCTGTCGCGATCAGGATCCGGTAGATGCTGGACTTGAACTTGGACAGGGCGGCAAAGCGTTCTTTCTGTGCCGGATTGGGGAGAGAATTGGGGGTGGGGGGCGGGGTGTGAGGTGGCATCTCAACAAACGTTTGAGCGCTTACTGTGTGAGGCCTGGGGACAGGGCAGAGGCCAGGACAGTCTCCGCCCTCAAGTGGCTCACAGTCCAGTGAGGGAGATGACCTTGAGGAGGCCAGACTGGGGCAGACGGGTGGCAGGAAGAGTGTTCCAGGCAGAGGAAAGGGCCTGGGCAAAAGCTGGGAGAAGTCCCCAGGGCAAGGCTGGCAGGTGAGGGGATCTGTGGGGCCGCCCAATGCCTCACCTGTTTCATCATGGAATGCAAAGCCACGGTGGGGAAGTTGAATTTGCGCAGCATCATACACAGAATCTGACAGGTCCTGGCAGGAAGGATGTGCTGTCAGCCCATCTAGCGCTAGGGTCCTGGAAAGGTGCTCCTGGCCCTCCCACCCCCCGAGTCCCCAAGTAGGTGGCCCTGCACAGCTGGGGAAGGAGAAGCCGGGCTGCAGTGTCCTGCCCACTGACCCCTCCCCTGGCCTAAGCCAACAAGAGTGGGCCCTACATCCAGACTTTTCTCTTCTGGTGGCCAAGAAATTCTTGGGGGCAGTAGTCAGGAGGTCTCCTCCACGTGCTGTGGACTGCCCTTCTACGCTGGCTCAGGCTAGGCTACTCTACAGCTCCTTGACGCTCTCCCTGAACGCCTCAAAGAATTTTGAAATCCCTGGGTCTGCGGAGAGGACAGCCCCAGGTGTTGGTGCTGATGTGCCGGGCCTCACTGACATCCTGAGACCACAGCGAATAGGCTGCTCCAGGGCCTTCGCAGCTGCTGCAGGGGTCTCCTGGAGAGAGCCTGAGGCCCTCAGCCCTTCCGGTTAAAGGCAGGTCTGAGGAACCCCAAATCCTGGCTCTGCCTTCAGGAGAGGTGACCTTGGCAAACTGCTTGACCTCTCTGAGCCCCCTTGAGTGCATCCTCTGAAACTGCTGGTCTGAGCAGAGGCCCCGGAGTGCCGAGACCATCTGTATGCCTCATACCTCCAACCTTGGGCCACCTCTCAGGCCTCCGTGAAGGGCTATGGGAGGGGCGCCCGGGGGATGGGAGAGGCAGGCCTGCCCACACTCACTTGCATGTGTTGGTGAAGATGATGATGGACCAGTCCTCGTGCTCGTCCTGGAAGTTCTGGATCAGGTGGACCAGGTAGGCATCCTTGACCTTCTCAGGCACTAGCAGGTAGCGCTGGTCCAGCTGTTCTACTGTGCGCACACTGGGGACAGGCGGGCCTGTTTCCCCTTCTGTTGAATGAGGCCAATAGCCCACCCTGCCCATGGGTAGTGACCTCTGTTGGGTGTGACCCCCACTTGGACTCCCACCTGCCCTGCTCCCCCAGGAGCGTGGCTATGGACTCACGGGGCCTGAGCCTCCCAGAAGAAGGGCTGGTTGGTGGCCAGGCCCTGCAGCTCCCTCAGCGTGTCGGTCAGCGTGGCACTGAAGAGCAGCGTCTGCCTGCGGGCCGGCACAGCCACCAGGATGGTCTCCAAGTCCACGGTGAAGTCAGTGCAGCCCTGCTCCAACAGCCGGTCCGCCTCATCCATCACCTGTAGTGCCGGCAGCAGGGGGTAGGGATCTGGGGTGAGGGTGCTGGCCGAGTCCTGACTACATGCCTGGGCTCGACCCATCTTCCCCATGTGCCTCCTTCCTGGTCTAAGATGTGGGCCCTAGAGCACTCTCCCTCTAGGTCTTGGAGGCCTTCTCCCTCACCCATCTCAGCTCCAATGTCACCTCCTCAGAGAGGCCCAGCCCCCAACTATCTTTACTAATACAGGCCCCCTTTTGTTGGTTCCTGAGCTGTTCTTATCACCATTCCCAGCGTGGTACTGGATGGCCTGTGGGACACACATTTCCCACATGGATGTACCAGGGCCCCAGGCTGACTTACCAGGAAGCGAATCTTCTTTATGCTGAAGGTATTGGAGCTGCGGAGGTGGTCAGCCAGGCGCCCTGGTGTGGCGATGACCACATGTGGTTTCCGGGAGAGCTCCAAGGCCTGGGCCACCATGTCTGTGGGTGGAGGGCGAGAGGTGGGGCTGGGTGGATGGTCTGAGGCTGCAGAGGGTCCATGCCCAGAGCCTCCCTGGGCCCCCCATACCCATGCCGCCGACAATGATGCAGTCTTTCAAGCCCAGAGGCTTCCCCAGGACCCGGAACTGCTCTGCGATCTGGTAGGCCAGCTCCCTGTGGGCATGAAGGGGCCAGCCTGGGTCAGATAGCGGTTTTGTGCTTGCCTCTCATTCCCATCTCCACCCTATGGCCTCCTGCCTGGACCTCTCCTGTTCACACGCCCTCCGAGGCTCCCAGTCCCCTTTGGACAAAGGTTCTGATACTGAGTGTTGGAGGCCCCTTGTGGTACCTACCCTCTCACTAGGCTGGATCCCCAAACAGCCCATGGCTTGTCCCCTGCCAGTCCTACCCACACTGGCCTTTCTTCTTCCCACGTCCTCAGCAATGGCCTCAACACCACAGTCATCAAAGCCTGAGACCCAAGTGTCAGTCCCCCCTCCCCCAGGGCTGGTCAGTGTCCAAGTCCTCTCCTCTCTGCCCCCAGCCCCAGCTCCGCCCAGGCCTTTTCTCTGCCTGTGTCCCTACTTCCCAGCCTTCCTACTTGCCCCTGAGTCAAGCCCTGTGCTCAGAACTTTTCACACACTGTCTTGTTAATTCTTCAGCACCTCTAAGAGGTGGGCATAATTTCTGTCCCCATCTTGCACACATGGAAAGTGCGCTCAGAGAGGTAAAGGCGCTTGCCCGAGAGAACACAGCTGGTTAACTCACCCACGAGGCCTTTGGGGCGCTCACCTGGTGGGTGTCAGGACGAGGCAGAAGATGCCATAGGGATCCTCAGACAGCTTCTGCAAGATGGGCAGGACAAACGCTGCCGTCTTGCCACTGCCTGTCTTGGCACAGCCCAGGCAGTCCCGACCTGGGCAGAGGGCAAAGCAGTGTCACAGGTGTAGACAGGTGTTGTATCGGGCACAGTTTACAGCAGCTAACATTTAATGAGCAATTACTGTATGCTCAGTACTGGCCTGTGCCCTTCCCGTTCCAAGCATTCTGACAACTTTCCATTTAGAGCAACTGACACATTTTAGAAGGGCGAAGCCATTATAATCCCCATTTAACATAAGGGGAAACAAAGTCTCAAAGATTTTCCCAGGATACACAAACAGTGAGTATCAGGCTGGACTGGAACCCACATCCATCTGACCTGAGATACCTGCTACTAACCACGACCTCGTTTTGACTCCTTCCGGGGTATCAGGGCTTGGGAAACCCAGAATGTCCTCCCCCCAATCTGCATCCTATGCTCCCTACTGACTCCTTCATCCTTGTTTATTTAATGCCTCAATTTGTCACATCCTAGGCTTCCTGAAGGCGTCCCTTTAATGGCAAAACTGGGTTGGACCAGAGGAGTGGGGAGAAGAGCAGTCTAGGGACCAGAGCCGTGGATTTACCAGTAATCTTGACAACCTCAGTTTCCATTTGTAAAATGGAGATAGTAATCCAAGCTCTGCCGAATTTTCCCAGTACTATCTATCAGTTTTTCATCAAACCCTCCCAGTGCTCTGAGGCTATAAAAGTTTCAGAGATTACATCACTTGAGTGCGGACACATAGAGAGTCAGCCGTACACCCTAAACGCCGACACTGCCTAGTCTGCCTCCGGAACCCAGGATCGCCCGTAAGGGCCAAGACTGCCCTTCGCCTCACGGGGCCGGCGTGGGCAAAAGCTGCGAGAAGGCAAAGTGAGGTGACAGGAGCGGGGACGCCTCCTGGAGAAGAGGCCTAGCCATACTCACCTTCCAGGATGGCGGGAATACAGCCGAGCTGCACGGGCGTGGGCTGCTTCAAACCCAGCTGCCGACATTGTTCCACGAGCCAGGATGACAGCCCAAGCTCCGCAAAGCCAGCCATCCTCGCCGCCAGCCCAGTGTAAGCACCAGTGTGAGCCGTGCTTCCGGTGCGTGTTGATGACGTCAGGAAAGCCTTCCAGTTTATTGGATCTGCCTCCTGCCTGGTCCCACCCTTTGCAGCTCACTGCCATTCCTAGCCTCTACCACATCCTTACCACTCTTCCCCGAGTCCCGTTGGCTCTCAGGATCGAATCGAATTACAGATGCCCTGCGAGACGCACTTGCGTCTCCCGCCCCTTTGACTCCCGTTTGAGTCTCCCATTGGCTCATCTCTAGGGATGAACGAGTAAACTACATTTCCCGGCGTGCCCCGCGGTGACTCCCTCCTTCCGGCCGACGTGTCTCTCAGTGGGAGTAGCGGGTGAGCGACCAGCAACATGGCGCCTCCGGCTCCTTGCTCAGCCTCTGGAGGCTCCGGGGAGGTGGACGAGCTGTTCGACGTGAAGAATGCCTTCTACATTGGCAGCTACCAGCAGTGCATCAACGAGGCGCAGCGGGTGAAGGTGCGGCGGCTGCGGGGCTGGGGGACCTTGGGGGCGGAGGCGGAAGACACTTCCTGGTGGCTGCGGGTCGCGCTCTGGTTTTAAAAACCCTCCCTCTTCACCTCGCGCCGTTTCATCCCCGCGCCCCCACCACGCCGCCACATCTCTTCAGAGCGCGGTGAAGAATTATCCTTGTCCTATGACCAAACTCAAAGCAGTAACACTTTAACGGTACTTCTCACTCTGAGCGCTCTCTCAGACTGAGCCTTGGGAGGCATTTGAGTAAGAGAGGGGTTCATACCGCTATAGTAATAATAACAATGGTAATGATACTACGCTACAGTAGTAATCATAAAGACAGCAACAACAATAATAGTTTCCATCTGTTGAGCACACACACTGTGCCGCCATGCCCTCAATACCCGTGAAGTAGGGACTGTTGTTTATCCTCATTTTACAGGTGAGAAAAGGGAGGGTCAAGAGAGAAATGACTTCTCGCTCGTTACCCTGCCCCACTAACCAGGTTATTTCTCCCCAGACTTGCGCATGCATTCATTCACGCATTCCTTATTGAGCATCTGTATGGGCCAGGCAGGATATTAGTGCTGGGGTCAAAGCAGTGACAAAATAGACAAAACTCCCAGCTCTATTGGAAGCCTCAGCTCCCAAGGGAGACAGACAGTAAACAAGTAAATAAACAAGATGTCAGGAGGTGGTGCGACGGAGAGTGGTGGGAGTGAGCCTGGCTGTTTGAGAGCTAGAAAATGTAGCCCTTCAAGGTAGGGCCCAGGCAACCAGGCAGTGAGTGGGTGACAGGAGAGGGGGCAGCAGGGCCCACGAGCAGCACCATTTGGGGAGGCACATGGATGGTACTGTCACTTTGAGAGTGAGCCATTGGAGAATTTTTAAGAGCAGTGAACATGACAGGGTCTTTGCCAGCCCTCATGGTGTAGTGTCCTGAAGAGAGTAAACAAGTAACCAAGGAAGAGAATACACAGTTTTCAGTTTGAGTCGTCTAGGGGAGAGGGGAGATAAAAAAGTGCTGATCAGAAATGGGGGTGGGGGCTGCTTCACGTGGGAGTGGTCAGGTCAGGGCTCTCTGACTGCCATTTTAACCTGTGACCAAACCTTGAGAAGGCTCTAAGCCCATAAGTTGCTGCAAAGGTGCTGAGGCAACAGTGAGCTCCATGTAGTCAAGGCATGAGGGTGGTGTGGCAGGAGTGAGGTGAGCACAGTGGAGGAGATGAAGAAGGAGGTGGGCAGAGTGAGGGGCAGGGCCTGAAGGGCCACAGCAGGGGTTTGGATTTTTTTTTTTTTTTTTTTTTTTTTTTTTTTTGCGGTACGCGGGCCTCTCACCGCTGTGGCCTCTCCCGTTGCAGAGCACAGGCTCCTGACGCGCAGGCTCAGCGGCCATGGCCCACGGGCCCAGCCGCTCCGCGGCACGTGGGATCCTCCCGGACCGGGGCACGAACCCGCGTCCCCTGCATCGGCAGGCGGACTCTCAACCACTGCGCCACCAGGGAAGCCCGGGGTTTGGATTTTATTCTGAAGGTGTGGGAGGCCATCGGAGCGCCACACAAGGGAGTTGCAGACATCTTCCCAGAGGCAGCCAGAGGGTTGGGAGGAATTTGGATTCTGAAGTAAGGAAGGCTTGCTTTCCCTTCTGGCCTTTGGCAGTGAACCCCATGTCCCTGAGTGTCATCTGCATAATGGGAGGTAAAACCTCAAACAGACTTCAGTAAGAGATTAGGAATCGTTGAAATAACATTTGCATGACTGTATTAGTTTTCCATGGCCACTGTGACAAATTACCAAACGACAGCTTAAGTCAGGCAGCACACGTTTATTATCTCGCAGCTTCTGTAAGTCAGAAGTCCAACACCGCTCTCACCAGGCTAAAATCAAGGTGTTGGCCCAGCTGTGTCCTTTTTTGGAGGTTCTGGGGAAGAAGCACCTTCCTAACTTGTTCAAGTTGCTACCTCTTGGAGGCTTCTGGATGCTTCTCTCCAGTCCTCAACCCCGCATATCACCCTTCCATCTCAGAACAAGCCACAGGGTTCTCACTTGGAGTCTCTCGAATTTCCCCTTCTTCATTTCTTTTGTCTAAAAGTCCTCTGCTTTTAAGGGTTTCCGTGATTAGACTGGATCCTCCCAGATAACCCAGCATAGTGTCTCCATTTTTAGGGTCCATAATCTTAATCACACCTGTGAAGTCCCTTTCGTGATATAACGTAAGCTGTTCACAGGCCCCAGGGACTGGTATGGACATCTCTGGGGGACCTTGTCCGTTTGGCGCCATGGTTGTTACATGCCTCCTTGCTGGGGTAGTGTAGACCATGAGAAGATTGAGACAGACCTGGGCTCAGATTCTGTCTCTTCTGTGTTCTCTCTGCAGCCAGGGCTGAGTCACTGCACCTCTCTGAACCTCACTTTCCCCTCCTGTCAAATGGGAACGATGACATTCATCTCAGTAGGGTCCCTGTAAGGTTCAGCGTTATACTCATGATCCACCGTCTGTCTTCTGTTGTGTGTCTGTTCTGCTTACATTACAGCAATGTGTTCTTTCCGTCTTATTGTGTCATAATATGCAAACTTTACCTCCTTGCTGAAGGAATCAGCATGACCTGCTGTATGTAGAGAGTGATAGAAAACAAAGGAAACCAGATCAATACTCTTATTTATTTATTTACTTATTTATTGGCTGTGTTGGGTCTTCGTTGCGGTGCGCGGGCTTCTCATTGCGGTGGCTTCTCTTGTTGCAGAGCACAGGCTCTAGGCGCGCAGGCTTCAGTAGTTGTGGCTCGCGGACTTAGTTGCTCTGCGGCATGTGGGATCTTCCCGGACCAGGGAGTGAACCCCATGTCCCCTGCGTTGGCAGGCGGATTTTTAATCCCCAGGGAAGTCCCAACAGTTTTTTTTTGTGTTTTTTTTTTATATTTATCTTTGGCTGCGTTGGGTCTTCGTTGCTGCACACAGGCTTTCTCTAGTTGCGGCGAGCAGGGGCTACTCTTCGTTGTGGTGCGTGGGCTTCTCATTGTGGTGGCTTCTCTTGTTGAGGAGCACGGGCTCTAAGTGCATGGGCTTCAGTAGTTGTGGCATGTGGGCTCTAGAGTGCAGGCTCAGTAGTTGTGGCTCATGGGCTCTAGAGTGCAGGCTCAGTAGTTGTGGCGCACAGGCTTAGTTGCTCCACAGCATGTGGGATCTTCCCGGACCAGGGCTCGAACCCGTGTCCCCTGCATTGGCAGGCAGGTTCTTGACCACTGCGCCACCAGGGAAGCCCTCAGCAGTCACTCTTGCTGGAGGCACACTGCGGCCAAACCTCTGAGCTGGGGGAGCTACACCCTCTTTAGCAACGTGGTGAAGATGCACCGGCACCAAACCAAGAGGTTCTACCTGACGCGTCCAGAAGAGCGGGAGTCCCGTCCCTGCTGAGCCATTAGACGTGATTTATTTCTGGTCCACAGGCCACCTAAACCTTCTTAGGCAGCCTGGACTGGGTTGAATGGTGTCCCTGAAAAGATATGTTCACCCGGGACCTGTGAATGTGACTTATTTGGAAAAGAGTCTTTGCAGCTGTAATTCAGTGAAGGATCTCTAGACAAGATCAGCTGGGATAGACCCTAAATCCAATGACTGGTGTCCTTCTAAGAGAGAGGCTTGAGGCAGACAGAAAAGATGGAGGCAGAGGTGGGGGTGAGGCAGCCACAAGCCAGGGACTACCTGGAGCCACCAGAAGCCGCATGAGGCAAAGAAGGATCCTCCCAGAGAGCCTATGGAAGGCGCACAGCTCTGCCTGATCTCGGACTTCTGGCCTCCAGAACCATGAGAGAATACGTTTCTGTTTCTTTAAGCACACCCCCCAGCCCAGCTGGTGGTTAGTTATAGCAGCCCCAGCAACCTCAGGCACCACCAGAGGTGGCGCCAGGTAGAACACCTGGTGTGTCTCAGTGCTGGCATCATGACGATGTTTGTTTCCCTACCTGTCAGACATTTCGCAAGTGCCCACAAGATGGCAGGCACTGCACAGGTGTTAGGGATGAAGCAGCTAAGAAAGCCTCCAGGAGCTGACCGTCGAGTGTGGTCAGGGGACACTGATGGCCAGTAAGGGGAGGGAACGTGATCCTCCTTGCCAAACCCCATCACCGACTTCCCTTTACAGTACCCCTTGCTCTCAGGTCTGGCTGCACCTCTGAGCTGTTTGAAGGCAGTTTGAGGCCACCTCGGGGTTGGATGTCGTTGGTGGGCATAAGCCTCCTGGCTTTTCTGGTTTCTGAGCTCCCAGTTGATTCTGATGAGCTGTCAGGACTGGGGACCAGACCACTCACCTGGTGGCATGCATCACAGTCCCTGGTGTTCCCTGGTCTGTACATCTGTCCTTGTTCTTACACCTCCCAGAAGCTCTTCTCTCTTTGGCTGATTGAGAGGGTCCTGAGCGTCTGTGTGTGGGGTCTCGGTGACCCCCCTTGGCAGTCCTGCAGGGTCAGTGGTGGTGCCTGTTTTACAGAGGGGGCAGCTGAGGCTCAGAGTTGCCTCTGGGACCCTGGTCCCCCACAAGGCATCCCACTGTGTCCCTGCTTCAAAGATAGCAACAGCCAACATTTGTCTCTTTTTTTACTGAGGGTGGTATGGGGACCCCAAGTGGGTTGTCCTCACCAGTGACCACCTCCGAGGGTCATTTCAGAGTCACTCATATAGAGGACACCGTGTTCCAAATCATGGCCGGATCCCCAGCCTGGCCACCAAGGCCAGAGCAAGCTGCTGGGACCCGCAGGCAAAGTTGGCCTGAGTCTGGCTGGGGCCAGGAGCCAGGCTTCTTGTTCGCAGTCTCCCTTGGCCTGGGAGGAGGACACGTTCAGCGCCCTCGCCCCCTCAGGCTGGGAAGAAGGCCTGGGGACTAGGAGTCTGGTTCTCAGCCTCGGGGGAGAGCAGTCCTGGCGTGCTCCCACCGGCGGGGCTCCAGAACATTTGTCCCTGTGCTCTGGCAGCTGGACAGGCTGTTCATTCTCTCTGTGCTTTTCCTCAGGCCCTGTGGTTTAGAGGTTGTTGGAGTAGTGACTCCAAGGTGGCCGGGCCCCCTTCCCCCACGTCACTTTCCTCTCCCAGCCCCCAGGTGGCCTGTCCCAGCACCCGCGTGCCCTCTAGGCTGAGTTGCTCTGTGCCACCCCAGGTGCCACAGGGCCCACAGGAAGTCAGCCAGCACCCTGGGGCGTGGTCCAAAGCTGTTCTCCCGAGGAAGGGTCCCTCGCTTGCCCGTAGCCTCGTGGGGGCCTCCCTCGCCATCCCACAGTGAACCCTGTAGGAGGTCACCTCACACCTGCTTCTGGGTTCTGTGTGGTGGCTGGGCTGAGGGAGTGTGGCCCGTGGGCCTCGTCCCCGAGTATAGGGCGGTCCCCAAGGTCTCACCCAGCCTGGCTAGACCCAGACATCGCTATGCTGGGGCAGCCAAGCTGAGCTCTCCCAGAAAGGTCCTCCGAGTGAGGCAGACCTTCATCTCTCCTGTTTGTCACGTTTAAAGAACGTTTTGAAACAAAAGCAGGACAGGAACAAGAGGCATGGAAGTATTCATTACAGAAAGTAAGTCCCTTTCGCACGTCTCTCGCTTGGTCCCATCCCTTCTCCAGTATCCACCATTCGTGTCCGGATAGGAATCCTCCCAGGCCTGTTTGCTAGGCTTGTACAAACTTGGGCATCAGGGCGTTCCCATACCTACCCCCACCCCCACCCCTTGCTGTCCTCGGACCACCCATACTGTTGAGCAGCTTCTGTTTTGATCCACTGCACCCTGGGGTCCTTCCGCCTTGACACAAGCAGCCACGTGTCCAGTGGTCAGAAGCGTGGGCTCTGCCCTGGCCCCTGCTGTGTGGCTGGAGCAGTTTCAGCACTTTTGGTGCCCCCATCCCTCACCTGAATGGATGGCGGTGACGGTCGAACCTCCTTTCCCAGGGAGATGTCAGGGTGGCACAGAATGAGGTGCCCGGCACACCGTATGCCCTCAGTGGAGGCTGCTCTCCTGCTGCCTAAGGTCATAGGCAGCTGAGAGCCAGGGCCAGGACTAGGACCCAGACTCCACTGAGAAAGCTGTCCACTTGTGGCCTCTGAGGGCCTGTTGGGCACGTAGCCCCCAAGAGTTCTGACCTGCTTTTCCACAGCCGTCAAGCCTGGAGAGAGATGTGGAAAGGGATGTCTTCCTGTACAGAGCGTACCTGGCACAGGTGAGTGTGGGCCCTTGACCATGACTGCCAACACCCTGGGGAAGGAGAGTAAGGAACAGAGTGTCGGCAGGGGCGGGGACCACGAGCAGCTGGTGTGGCCACCACAAGAAGGTGGCAGTGTCCCTGAGGCCCTGGAGCACCAGGCCAGAGGGCCAGTGTTGGGATTTCTTGCTTTTCTTTTTATACTTAATCGATAGATTTCACTTGTTCAGTACAGTTCTGGGTTTATAGAATAACTGAGCAGATGGCAAAGAGAATTCCAAATGCCCACCCCCCACACAGGCATTTTCTCTTATTAACATTTCGGGTTGGCAGGGTGCTTTTGTTACAATCCATGCAGTGATATTGATACTGTTATTAGCCAAAACCCACAGTTTAGACACTAGGTTTTTTTCTTTCTTTTATTTGGGGTATAATTGATTTATAATGTTGTGTTAGTTTCAGGTGTACAGCAAAGTGAATATGTTATACAAATACATGTATCCACTTTTTTTTTGGATTCTTTTCCCATATAGGCCATTACAGAGTACTGAGTAGAGTTCCCTGTGTTGTACAGTAGGTCCTTATTAGTTATCTATTTTGTATACAGTAGCATGTATGTGTCAACCCCAATCTTCCAATTTATCCCTCCTCCCAGACCCCTTACCCAACCCTGGTAACCATAAGTTTATTTTCTACATCTGTAATTCTACTTCAGTTTTGTAGGTAAGTTCATTTGTAGTCTTTTTTTAGATTCTACATATAAGCGATATCTTATGATATTTTTCTTTTTCTGACTTACTTCACTCAGTTTGAGAATTTCTAGGTCCATTCACGTTGCTGCAAATGGCATTATTTTGTTCTTTTTATGGCTGAGTAATATTCCATTGTATATATGTACCATGTCTTTTTTATCCATTCTTTTGTTGATGGACATTTAGGTTGCTTCCACAGACACTAGGGTTTTTAAAAAGCAGCATTACCCTGATAATGCAGTAAGACTGCATTCTTCTGTTCTAAAAACAATCTGGACTCTGCAGAGAGGATTGAATTGTGCCCCACCCTGTTCCCACCCCAGACCCACCAGCCTCCCTCCAACCTCGTCCCACAGCCACAGCCATAGACTGCTCTGTTGTGGGTACATGGCTCCACAGATGCCCCCACCTCACGTCAGGCCTCGGGTGACTTCCCAGGTCTGTTTGCATCTTTCCCTCTATGGAGCATTCTGGAGCCTGATGGAACTTCCACCTTGTGGACCAAGCCCCCCTCACCACCCTCCCCCCACCAACCTCCAGGGTGAAGCTGGGGCCCAGACAGTGTGTGTGGTCCCCAGCAGAGTAGGGTGCCCCGGTGCGCCCCAGAATCTCCTTGGATGTGTTCATATATTCGTGTGTGTATATATATCTTTAAAAAAAGAATACATGTCGGTGGCAACGAAAATACTGAAACTACCTAGAAAGAAAGAGTGAAAAATGGGTCCCTGATTCCAGTTCCCCTCCCTGCAGTGACCTCCCTGCTGGGTGTCTGTCGGTGGGGTGCATGTTCTGCTCAATAGAAGCCAGTGCCCAGACCCCCTGCCCCTGGTGACCACCGCACCCCACCCCCAGAGCTGGCGGGGCCCTCATCCCGTCACTTCACCACCAGGGGCTGAACAGTGAGCTGCCAGGGTCTCCGGCTAGAGCAGTGGGCAGCGTGGCACGACTAACGAGTGATGCTGTGCTGGCTTCCACAGCGCACTCCAGCGGGGATGGCACCCGTGGGCTGAGGGGGTCCCTGGGAGTGGTGGGCACCGGCCCCTGGTATTGGGGCTCCACCAGGGCAGTGCTAGAGCCAAGAAGCCCTTGTATGTTCCTGGGGTCTGAGAACATATAAACCCCACGGGGAGTTCGGGCGGAGCTGACAGCCTGCTTGTCTTGCCCACAGAGGAAGTACGGCGTGGTCCTGGATGAGATCAAGCCCTCCTCGGCTCCAGAGCTCCAGGCCGTGCGCATGTTTGCTGAGTACCTGGCTAGCGACAGCCGGCGGTGAGGTTGGGTGGGGGGCAGGCCTGGGGCACGGTGGATGGGCCTGGCTGGGCAGAGGATGTCTAGTTGGCATCCCTCCTCTGCCCTCTCACCTCTCTGAGCTTCAGTTTCCCTCACTTGCTCAGTGGGAGGCTGTGATGGACCCTGTTTCAAAGGGGGCGGGGGGCTGGGGATCAGAGATGAGGACTTGTGTACAGATACCTAGGGACTGTGAGGGCCTCATTCTTGCCAGGAGGACCTCCCCTGGTACATAAGGGTGGGGACCCTGCAGCCAGTCTTCAGCCATTGCTGCTCGCCCACTGTGCAGGGGAGGGAATGGCAGCCACACCACGCATCGTTCATCTCCGCCCAGATGGAGGGTGGGAGGGGATAGCAAGTCTTCACCCTGAGCTGGGTGTGTCCACCTGTGCCACAGACCAGCAGTCATCAAACTCCCTCAGGCGATGGCCAGGAGAGGTGGGGTGGTCCGGGCTATGGGGACCTGGAAGTGCTGAGCATCCCAGGACCAGGCCCGCCTGTTACCTGCTGCTCCGTTGGGGTCTGAGACAGCTCACAGTCCAGCCCTGCTGGCCTCAGGTGGTTCCTGCACAGGCAGGTGCATGGGCTGTTCCTTGCTGGCTGGGATGCTCGCCCAGGTGCACGTGAACTCGGCCTCTGCAGGTGGGGGCCGTGTGGCCCTGCCTCACCTGTGCGTGGAGCACCAGCCTGACGCAGCAGGCCCCGTGGCCCCTCTGCACCTCGGTTTCCCCCGCCCCTCGGAATGGGCTGGTCTTGAGGCCTCCTGGGATTTCGGAGGTAAAACACTCCCCAGAGGGCGGCTGGGATGGAAGGCTGGGGCAGCACAGCCCACGACAGTGAGCCACTCTCTTCTGTGAGCCGATTCCCGCCTACCTGTCCCAGCCCCAGGGCCCTTCCACCACCCAGGCCGCCCCTCACAGCACTGTGACACCTCACAGAGGGGCCCTCCCCCCGATCTCTGCCCTGTGGAACTTAATAGACCAGGATGTGGTCATGACCTTGTTGACAGTACGCTTTCCTCGGAGGCTGCTGCCGCCATCTGTGAGTCCCAAGTGTGGGTACGACTGTCTGCTGTGACCCCCACCTCTGCTCCTTCCTCGTGGAGGGCAGCGCCCTGTGCTCCACCTTCTGTGATCAGGCTCCTTCGTCCACAGACACTTGAAGGATTTACTCAGAGAGGCTTAAGCAGTGGCAGCTGAATGGGGACTCCCAAAAGACATGTCCATGTCCTGACGCCCAGAACCTGTGAACCTGACCTCATTGGAAATGGGGGTCTTTGCAGATGTAAGTGGTTAAGGATCTTGAGATCATCTTGCATATAAGGTGGGCCCTAAATCCGGTGACTGGTATCTTCATAAGAGATGGAAGAGAAGACACAGATGCGGAGGCTGCGTGAAGATGGAAGCAGAGATTGGGGTGAAAGAGACACAAGCCAAGGACTGCTGCAGCTCCAGGAGAAAGGACCAGGACCGATCTTCCCTTGGAGGAAGGAACCAATCCCGCCAGCACTTTGGTTTTAGACTGCTGGCCTCCAGAACTGGGAGAGAATAAACTCCTGTTGTTTTGATCCCCTCCCTGGTTTGTGGTCTCTGTGACAGCAACCCCAGGACACTAAGACAGGCAGCCTCCTGAGGCCATCCCTTCACCCTCTCTGTGCACGTCTCTAGCTGGGGTGACAAACCCCATTCTCCTTTCGGAAGGGGAAGGAGCCCCAGGGCTGCCGTGAGCACTACAGAAAAGAACCCGCAGGAAGCCCACGGCGTGGAGCAGGTGCTCGGGAAAGCAGAGCGGCTCTTGGTGCATCCATCCTGGCAGTACAAACCACCACCCCATACAGACTGCCCAGCGAGCAGGTGGTGGAGAAAGTGCTGGAGCCCGTAAGGGTAACCACAACGTGTTCCAGGAACAACGTACAGCACTGAGGTTACAAGGACAAGAGCAGGCACCGTGTTCACAGCCTGTGTGCCAGGAACCAGGCAGGAAGCTTTGGGACGTGGCCTTGGGGCTCCTCACGCCAACCCTGTGTGATCCCTGTGCACAGCCCTTCTGTGCAGAGCGGGGAAGAGACTCAGATTTGAAGTCATTTGTCCGTCAGGCACTCTCTGGTGGGCGCAGAGGGAGTAATAGGCACATCCCTGCCCTCCAGGGGCTCTCAGGTACACAGGCACTTGGCCACCAGCCCCCAGCAACCCGCATGAAACGTATGCGCTTGTGTGTCCCAAGCCAGAGCATTTGTCCAGCAGTAACACAGGGCCGGGCCCTTGCCTCCCTTCTCTCATTAACCACTCAGCAGCCCTTTGAAACAAGGAGTTGCAGCTCCTCGTTTCAGTTAGGCAGACCGAGGCTCTGGTGTCCTGTGGCGGGTGAGGGCGTCCGGCTGGTCCTCGGGCAAGCCTGAACTCCAGCCTGCTGCCGGCTCCGAGCCCCCAGTCGCGCATGACGTCCACTTGCTGGGAGCAGCCTGCACACCAAGCTCGGGAACCGGGGGGCAGCCACCCTGTCAGTGGGGTGTCGTCCTGCACAGCCGCCCTCAGGACCCAGGCCTGACGCTGACCGAGGTAGATCAGGACCCTCTGCTGAGACCACTGGCCTCCTCGGGAAGTTGGTGACGTCGCCAGTGTGAGGTTCACCTGTGTGGCCTCATGTGCCTGTGGAGGTGTCCCCATTGAGCTAGCCTGTCCCTGTGCATGTGGGGCGGCGTGGACACCTCAGCCCCCGAGCACTGAGGGCCAGGGGAGCTCGAGACCTGGATGGTCGTTTATGCTGCTTTGTGGGCAGAGCCAGGCATGGCCCTTCCTGCCCCACACTCCCCATTGGGCCTGGAGCACCCAACCCCGCTTCTCCTGGCCTTGGTCTCCGTGTTTATGTGAGGGGTGAGGAGTGCCTGGTGGGGAGGTGGCGAGACTGGCACCTAGTGGGGCTTGGCAGAGACAGCTGGGCCTATCCTGCCCTCCGCTGCTTTGTGCCCCAGGGGGCCTGACTCGCCCTCTCAGGGCCGGTTGGTTCCTAGCGGGGAGAGGCCGCCTCCCGCCCCTGCCTCGGGCTCTGAGCAGCTGCATCTCGCAGGGATGGGATCGTGGCCGAGCTGGACCGGGAGATGAGCCGGACCGTGGACGTGACCAACACCACCTTCCTGCTCATGGCTGCCTCCATCTACTTCCACAACCAGAACCCCGATGCAGCCCTGCGCACCCTGCATCAAGGGGATAGCCTGGAGTGGTGAGTGGCTGTCCTGCACTGGGGGAACGGCCAGTGTGAGTGGCTCCTCTGGTGTCCAGGCAGCTCAGGGCCTCATCAGCCATCGTCATAGGAACGGCAAGGGGGGCTGCTCTGAAAGAGAGGGGCTGGGATGGGGCATGGGCCTCCCATTTAGGCTGCAGCTCTTGTTCTCCGTCCAGGAGACACACTTTTCCGCATGGCTGGGCCATTGCTCTGAGGACACATCACCCGGGGCTGAAACGCTCTGTTCCCAGGAGCAGAGCAGAAAGCACCTTTGTCTCTGCCTGAGATTTCTGCACCCTCCCTTCTCCCATGAAGCCTTGTGTTTCTCTGCCTTGGGCCCTGGATTTCCATGTCCTCCCTGGGCCCCACGGACCCTCCTCTGAGACCGGCCCTCAGGGCACTCCGGGCCTGGGCACTGGAGCGCCCTGCAGCCTGCTGTCGGCTCCACCCCCACCCCAGGAGGTGGCTCTGGGCTGTGCTGTGTCCGGCTCCCTGCAGCCAGGACTCCAGCCCTGCAGGGTGCAGCCATTCTCCCCCACGAGCGCTCTGGTTTCTGCCTTCCCTTGGTTAGTTGGTCACCACGTGTTCCTTCATATCCGTTTATGTCCCACCTGATCCAGAGAAGGGTTTGCAATAGGCATGTTACACGGCTGGTGAGGCAGTGCACCCCACGAATGTTTCTCATGGGGTGCTGGGTCACGTTCTGGCGGGAAAACTCGGGAACAAGTGGCCACATCAGTGATCGGTGGTCACAGCTGTCTGGGCTCGAGGCGAGGGGCTGTGGGTGTGGGCGCTGAAAGCACGGAGCAGGTGTTCCCCTGCAGCACTTCATCTGGGACTCTGGAAAGGAGACGGGGGTACAGATGGGATGGCCAGCCACGGGGCGGGCAGGGAGCGGGCCACAGGCCTGGGGACCCCATGGGAGCTCCCGGCCCAAGCACACTCAGCAGAGACAGGTGGGAGTGCAGGGCCTGGGAAGCGATGGGGTGCTCAGCCCAGCGAGCAGCGCCCAGGTCTGAGTTTGGCCCAGCTGGGCTGACAGTCAGCCTCAGTGTTCCCCTCTGTAAGACGGGGTTGGTGGCCTGAGCACTCAAGGGGAGGTTTCTGGAAGGTGGTGCTTACACAGAGTGAGCTCCTGGTGGAGGATAAAGTGGGGTGGGAGTTCACTGACTGCCCGCCCTTCCCACAGCATGGCCATGACGGTGCAGATCCTGCTGAAGCTAGACCGCCTGGACCTCGCCCGGTAAGCCCCTCCCCACCGGGGATTCTGGGCTGTGGCCTGTGCATGGGGGGAGGGTATCTTAGCAACAGCCAGGCCATGTTGGGACCCTGTGTTCTCCAGCAGCCAGGCCGCTGTCTTCAAGGGTGCACGCGGCATGGGGACCACCCAGAGCCCTCCCCCTGGCTCTGATTATCAGTGACACGAGTGTTTCTCCATTTATTTCATTCTAGTCCATTGGGGTGACTGCACTATTGTTTACCTGCTCGTCCCTGCAGGGTGTTGCCTGGGACAAGGGGCGTCACTGTCTGTGCCTCAGTTTCCTTCTGTGAGGCAGGCAGTGGGGCCCATCTTGCAGGGTTGGGGTGGGCTTTGCAAGCACGCAGAGGCATGTGCAGCCGTGGATGGGGGGTGGCCAGGCCGGGGCCTGAGGTCCTGGGGCCTCGTGAGCAAGGAACTCGGGCTGGGGTGGGGCACAGTGACTGGCCACTCAGCTACCGGGCACCTCCCGCCTCTCTCCTCTAACCCCAGGAAGGAGCTGAAGAAAATGCAGGACCAGGACGAGGACGCCACCCTCACCCAGCTGGCCACCGCCTGGGTCAGCCTGGCTGTGGTGAGTACCCAGCTTGTGTGCGGGCATGAGAGACAGGAGTATCCGGGAACCAGGAGGTGGCGGCGACGCCCTGTGCGCAGCGCTGGCTGCTCCTGTGGGGAGGGTGCAGGTGGGGTTCCACAGACGCGCTGGACCTCCTGCTTTCTTGGGGGCTAGTCCCCTGGAGGAGCCCCAGCACATTTTCCCCCTCTCTCGGGCTTGACCCCTTCTGGCTCCTTGCAGCCGAGAGGCTTGGCCAGAGCCAGAGTGAACAAACTGGGGGTTTATGGAACCGGACTCGGCGTACCTCTGCCTGCACGTACCCCCTCCCGCCCCCCAGCCCGGGTGCACGGAGCCAGCCAGCTGGCAGCGCACCCTCCTCTGGGGCTGGCCCTGCTCTTGGCTGCCATCAGCTTGCTCTCGGGGCTCCCAGCACAGGGTTGGTGCCCGTATGCCCCTCACGCTTTCCCCCCGGGGCCCCCCCCCCCCCCCCCGTGCCTGGGCACCCCTCTCCTGGCAGCAGCCCCATTTCTGGATTTGGCCATTTGGCTCCTTCCTCTGAGTCGCTCCTTTGTACGGGCCTTTTAAATGGTGCTCCTCGTATGTGTGCATCTGCACATCCTTTCGCAGGGCGGAGGCCTCACCCCACAGTATCCATTCAGTTTATTGGGACAAACCCGAACAGCTCTCTCCCATAGCCTAGCAGTCTTTCACAAGCACATCTTGGTCTCAGGTTCCCCTGCAGGTGTGGCGCTGTGTCTTTACCAGGCGGACAGAACCTTCTTATTCAGAATTCGGGCGGTCGGGGTCACGGCTGCTGGAGCAGAGGCCACCCCGATGGGCCATGTGTCCCAGTGGTCCCAGCTCAGACCTTGACCCAGCTGCCCATGCACTGATTCTCCCTCTTGAAGCCGAGGCTTTCGAGTCTATAAACGTAGGGCTTGGGGAGCCGGGTTTGAGGGGGTCTGCGTACCGCTTCGGCCCCTTCACAGCACTAGCTGCACAAGGGTCTCTTCGGGGAAGGGGGCGGTGTCCAAAGACTGCCTGCCGTGGGCCGGCTGCACTGGGATTGTCTCCACAAAGTGCTGGGATCCCTCCAGGAGGGAGCAGGCAGGGTAGGGCCGGGCAGCAGGGTGACAAAGCGGTGATGCCAACTGTCCCCACAGGGTGGTGAGAAGCTGCAGGACGCCTACTACATCTTCCAGGAGATGGCTGACAAGTGTTCGTCCACCCTGCTGCTGCTCAGTGGGCAGGCAGCCTGCCACATGGCCCAGGGCCGGTGGGAGGCCGCGGAGGGCGTGCTGCAGGAGGCTCTGGACAAGGTATGGGCAGGCGCAGCCCCAGCCCAGAAACAGGTGTGCCACAGACCCCATGGCCTGCCTTGTGGCCATGTGGGGATTTTAATGCCATATCAGTTAAAACTCAGGATTGCAAGCGACAATCCTGATTCTAACTTCTCTTGGAAATGCGAGGATCCCGTCAGCCTGGGCCCCCGTCGGCCTGAGCTGAGCAGACCCACGCTCTGTCTCCTCTTCACTGACACCTTGGCTACCTGGCCAGGGGCCTTTCGTGGTGATCCCTCACCTGGGTCTGTGCTTGGGAGAGACAGCTCCCGTTTGCTGCCGAGGGGAGAGCAGGCTGCCGACGGGATGTGTCACCTCTGCCCATCCTTGTCGAGCAGAGGGCCTGGAGCGCTGCACTCAGGGCTGCCGCAGTTGTCTTCTCACGGCTGCCATCTGAAACGTTGTTTGATATAATGAGACACTGACACCAGTGGGAAGCTTTCTCCATGCTCATCTCTGCGAGGGGCCGAGCTATCGTCAGGTTGTTGGCCGAGTGGGGCCAGGCTGAGGGGAGTCAGTCGGGTGCTCCTGCTGGCTGGTGTCGTCAGGCTGCCCGTGTGGAGTTGCCTCGCCTACCAGAGCGCCCCGTGCTGGTGGGGAGAATGCGGGTCTCTGCAAAGAAGGGCAGCATGGGGTGGAGCCAAATCTGTGCAGGAGGCTTGGGTCCCTGCAGCCCCTCGAGCCTGTGGCGCCCTGCATCCTGAGCGGCACGTCCCTGCCTTGCCCCAGCCAGGGGCTCTGGCTGGGGTTCCTGGCCAAGGCAGCGGCCGAGCTGATTCCCAGAGTTCCCTGTGCCTCAGAGCCCAATATGGGCGGGTGGGGTGAGGTCACCCCCTTGGAGTTTCTGGTAATTTCCCGCAGCTTCCTGCCAATGCCCCTGGGGAGCAGGCAGGGCGGGAGGGGTCTGTCCCACGGTCTCAGGCTTCATTGCAGCAGGAGGAGCAGCTAGCTGGGCTGTGATAGGTTGAGGCCGCCTTGGTCTGGACTCCATTACTTTGAGATTTGTGATAAAAACGCCCCTCCCAAATTGCGACAAGCAAGGGGGCTCTGTGTCAGACTGGTCTGCACGTGAAGCAACACGCTCACTGGGAAAGCAGCCGGTGTGGGGAGGCAGAAGGGAGGGCCCTGAGGTCACTGTCTTGTGGAGCGGCCAGTGGTGGGGGCGTGCTGGGTCTTGCAATCCCAGCCCTGCTTGAGATGGGGGCCTGGAGGAGCTGACCCTGCCTGTCTGGTGTCCCCTTGTGTTGCCAGGACAGCGGCCACCCTGAGACCCTGATCAACCTCATCGTCCTGTCCCAGCACCTGGGCAAGCCTCCCGAGGTAGGACCCTCCCCACCCTCAGCCAGGTGCAGAGTGTTTTCCGGCCCTCACGGTGCCAGCCTGGGGTGGGCAGGGGTCTCTGGTGTGGCCCCGGCTCTAGAGGGAGCTTGGGGCCTCAGGGTCTGACCTTCAAGATTGGCCTGGCCTTGGGGCAAAAACCTGTTCCCCACGAGTGGGTGCAGCTGAGATCGGCCCCGGGAAGCTGGCATTGCAAGTACTCTCCCAGGGTCCCCATCCTGGTCGGGGCTGCAGGTCAGCTGCTCTGTGGGTCCTACAGACAAGTGGGCTGAGGCTCAGGGCTCCCAGGCTGGGAGTCAGCCTGTGCCACCTCAGGATTGGGGGCGGACACCAGGACAGAGAAACAGGGCTCCGGGGAGCAATCCTGCTGAGCCTACCTTGTCTGAGGGCGGGGAGGAGGACGCTGGGGCACTGCCCCATTCAGGTGTCTTGCCCAGCCGGCCAGGGGCCTGCCTCAGGGCTTCATGATGGTCTGTCACCAGTTTCTCGAAGAAGAGCCCCCCAGACAGCCTCAGGGCTGGGGTGGTGCAGGACAGATAGGACCACTCTCCCACTCACCGCAGAGACATCCCCAGACTATCAGTTTTGGAGAAACAGAGCCAGACAGACGCCCCTAGCCCCACATGGTCAGGGCTGAGCCTGGCGGGTAGGGCAAGGCTGGGAGCGAGGGCCCACCTCTGAGGTGTCTCCATACGACGTGCCCAGAACAAATCCATCTCCTTTCCCAGCCCCGTGCTCCCTGACCTGCCTTCCACTCCTGGCCTCCTGCCTCTCCCAGGGCCTGGGTCCCTGCCCAGCCCGCATCCCTGAACCTGGTGCATGCTTCGCGCATGTACCAAGTGCAGGCTCTGTGCCAGGTGGTGCTCCCCACCCGCCAGGGTCCTCTCGAATTCAGCATGGTTCCGGGGCGGCAGGTTGTGATGGAGAAAATGTGGGGAAACCAGGGCTCTTGCCTGGACCTGGCCAGGTGGCCCTTGTCTCACCCCACCCCCTACCCTGCAGGCCAGAGCCACCATGGCGTCCCCACGTTTAGCTAACCTTGCCTCCCCCACAGGTGACAAACCGCTACCTGTCGCAGCTGAAGGACGCCCACAGGTCCCACCCCTTCATCAAGGAGTACCAGGCCAAGGTGAGCTTGTGCAGGCGGCCCGTCTCTGAGCCCTAGACCCCCGAGGCTCTGCCAGGCAAAGCGCAGAACTTGGGGCCTGGCTCACAAGTTCTCCCCTTTCTCTGCCCACCCCCATCCCCCTTCCCCGCCCCCTATTCACGTTGAAGGAAAACGACTTTGACCGGCTGGTGCTGCACTACGCCCCCAGCGCCTGAGACCGGCCCCAGACGCGTTTCTGGAGCTGTGGGGATACAAGGCCAGGGCTGTGCTGCCCTCTCCACCGGGCACTTGCCGTTTGGCCAGAAGCAGAGGCTGGAAGCCCAGTCCAGTCCCCCCTTTTGTCAATAAATGTCTCCACTCCAGGTATCCCCACCGGATCCATGTTTGCTCTAGCCATTTTGAGGGGAGCATGTGGGAACCAAGGCTCAGATGGGAGGGGCCTGGGCACCATCACCCAGGGCTGTTGCTGGGAGGGGGCCCCGGTGACCAGGGTCTGTGAGCAGCAGCTGTACAGACTCCCCTGCCCTCAAACAGCCACCTCATGTTGCTGAGCTGCAGGCGGCACAGCCGTGTCCCCCAAGCCCAGTTGGCTCCAAGGAAACTGCAGCACAGAGAAGTCACAGCCATCACAAGGGGCCCCAGGATTTGAACGCAGGACCCCTGGGTGGTCTGCAGGTGGTGAGGGTGCCAGAGCACTCAGGTTCAGCCAAGTGGGGAGGGTGTGTACCGGGTCCTCACAGGAGCGAACATCAGCCGCCCAGACCCCTGCTCCCTGCTGCCCTGCGGTGAGTCATGAGCCGAGACAGACCCCCTGTGGTCGGGGCTGTGGGTGCCGGAGCGCTGCTGTGGCCAAAGCAGCGAGCTCCCTGCCCAGAGAGAGAAATGCATAGTGAGCGCCCCTCGGTAAGAAGAAGCTAAGGGCTTCCCTGGTGGTGCAGTGGTTAAGAATCTGCCAATGCAGGGGACACGGGTTCAAGCCCTGGTCTGGGAAGATCCCACACGCCACAGAGAAACTAAGCCTGTGTGCCACGACTGAGCCTGCACTCTAGAGTCCGTGAGCCACAACTACTGAGCCCATGTGCTGCAACTCCTTGAACCCCGCGTGCCTAGAGCCCGTGCTCCGCAACAACAGAAGCCACCGCAATGAGGAGCCAGTGCACCGCAAAGAAGAGTAGCCCCGCTCGCCGCAACTAGAGAAAGCCCGCACGCAACAACGAAGACCCACGCAGCCAATCAATCCGTTTATTAAAACAAAAAAAGCTAAACAACAGAGGGAGGGAGGGGAATGGCAGAGGCCTCTGGGATGAGGTCACCGTTGAGCTGTGTCCACCAAAACAAGAAGAAGGATCTGCCAGGACAGGTTCTGGGGCGACGAGCATCCTGGGCAGTAGGAACAGCCTATGCAAAGACCCTGAGGCCACACTGGACTCAGTGAGCTGGACAGGGCTCTGTCTCTGGGCCAGTGTCTGGGTGGGGAAAGAAAGATACTTGGGCTCCGAGAGCCTGGCTTCGGAGGTGGCCTTGGGAAACCCTGTGCTTGATTGCCAAGACAAGACAGAGAGCAAGGGACCCCCAGCATCAGGACCCACCCCCAGCCCCTCCCTGCCTGGCGCGGATGCCCCAGGGCAGGGGCATCAGTCAGGGGCAGTGGTGTGTAGGGGGAGTGAGGGCTGAGATGAGCTCCCTGGGGAAGAGGCCTGCCCTTTCAGGTGGGGCAGGGTATGGGTGCCATCCTTGGGACCTCGGCAGCCCCTCACTGAGCCCCTGGTGCCTGGGAGCTGTTTCTCAGCTGCCAGCACCAGGAGCCACTTTCTGTTTCCGCTCTGTACCCACACATTGGCAGCCTCCTATGTGGGCCCTGCCAAAATGAAACTCGAGGCTGGGCTGGGGCTGGTGGTTGGGGGCACCTCTCCCATTACTGATGGGTGCCATAGTGACCAGATAGTGCCTGGGCGGGAGGGCAGAGGTGGGTGGTTGGGATGGTGATGGTACAGGGCTGCCCCACAGGCCCGACTGGACCTATGAGGGCATGTCCAGCAGCCCGGGACCCCTTAGCCCCCGTCTGCTTGCCACGCTGGCTGTGGCATTAGTTAACGGGACAGATGAACCCCTGCCCACATGGAGTGCACATTCAAAAATAATGAGTAAGAGGTACAGCACGACAGATGGTGACAAGTGCCAAGGAGAAGACTGATGGGGGGATGAGGGAGGTGCAACAAGCAGGTGACATTTGTACGTAAAGCCTGAAGTTGGTGAAGGAGGAGCCCTGCCAATACCTGGGGGAACAGCATTCTAGGCAGAGGGAACAGCCGGTGAAAGACCCTGAGGCAGGACTCTTTGGGGTGTTGGAGAGCCACCTCCAGCTATGAGGCCAGTGTGGCTGGAACGGAAGGAGAAAGATGGAGAGAGAAGGGCGTGAGGATAGGTTGTGGGTCACAGTGAGGAGATGGGCTTTTACTCTGTATGATGGGAGCTATGGAGGGCTGTGAGCAGAGGAGGGACAGGTAGGTTTCCTCTGGCCTCTGAGCAGGGTAAGGAGGAGGCCGAGACACTAGGAAGGAGGCACAAGGGTGGCCGAGGGTCGCATAAGGCTGTACAGGTGCAGAGAAGTGGCTGGATTCTGGGAACATTTGAAGGTGGGGAGAATTGGATTGCTGCAGGACAGAGGGTGAGGGAAAGGAGGAGGGATGAGGGCCCCTTTGACCCCCCCTCTCTGTTGTCACCTGTGCACCTGAAGGTCAGGTCAGGCTGGTGGCCATATGGAACCCAGCCTGGCTCCTGCAGGGCACACACTGATTCCCCCCACCTCGGAAGGCTGTGGGAGGACTCCTAGATGGGGAGAAGGGCGGGCACAGGCATGCGGGAGTCCTGGGGCTGGGATGAGGGCTACCAGTGGCAGGCGAAACGATGTCCCCAAGAGGTGACCGGTGCCTTTGGTGATGGCCATTGGGGGCTTTGGACACAGGTCGTGGTCGGTGTACAGTGGAAGATCATGGGGGGTGGTCCCAATGAAGTGATGGTCTTGATCCAGCCTGAGTTCCCCCACATGGGCACTCACTCCCTTGGCCTCCCTGAAGGCCTGTGTTAACCCGCTTCAGGGAGGCCTGCCAGGTCTTCAGGGTCACAGAGAGCAGCAGGTGGCCCTCAAGCGGGGGGATGGTGAGGCCTGAGTGTGGGACAGGGCAAGAGAAGCATGCTGGAGGGCCTGGGAAAGAGAGAATCGCTGGTTCTGGGCACGGCTTACTGGTGCTCACCTTGCCCCGTGTTGCGGACACAGCCTGGTGGGGTGAAGGAGCCCAGGATGGGCAAGGGCATCCAAGCGAGGACGAGGGATGGGGACACGGGGCCGCTGCGGCCCTACTCTGGTTCAGGTCAGGCGGGCGCCAGGCAGACACCCCCTCCACCCCCCGGTCGCCCCCCTCCCCCCTCCCCCGCGCCTGGGTTTCCTCCACTGGAAAATGAGCCAGATCGCTGGCCCGCCTCCAGGACGCGGCGCGACAACGCCAGGACTTGTACGCCCGAGGTCGCCGCTGCTGCCTCCGGGGGACCCAGCTCCTGCGCGCTCCGGCCCCGCGTCCCTGCGGGGCGGAGCTAGCACTGGCCCCGCCCCTCCGTCCCACGGGCTACGGCCAGCGCGCCCCCGGCCCAACTGCGGCGCGTGACGCGGGGCGCGCGGCTCCGGCGGCTACCGTGGGCGGGCGCAGACTGCCGGGACGACCGGGAGCGGGCGGCATGGCGGCGGCGGGGACCGCGGCGGGTCCGGCGGGGCCTGAGCCCATGCCTAGCTACGCGCAGCTGGTGCAGCGCGGCTGGGGCAGTGCGCTGGCGGCTGCGCGGGGCTGCGCGGACTGCGGCTGGGGGCTGGCGCGCCGCGGCCTGGCCGAGCACGCGCACCTGGCGCCTCCTGAGCTGCTGCTGCTGGCGCTCTGCGCACTCGGCTGGACCGCGCTGCGCTCGGCGGCCACTTCGCGCCTCTTTCGGGTAAGTGCTGCTGGGGGTTGGGACGTGGGGGTCCCGGGCTGGGGGGCCGGGATGTTAGGGAGTCCGGGGCGGGGACCCAGGGCTGCCGCGCGCCCCTTTATGTCTCCGCGGACCAGGGTGACTGGAACGTGGCGAGCCTCAGGCTGGAGGAGCTCGGGACGCGGAATCTTGGGCCGCCGCGTGCCCCTCTGGGCCAGGGCGGGGTGGGGTTGCGAGTGGATGTGGGGGTGTGGCCGGGCTGGGGGAAGCCTGGAACGTGGGGACCCTGACAAGGGTAGGATGCTCAAGATGTGGGGGAACAGGTCCGGTCAGTGCGGGACAAGGGGGCCCCGGGCGGTGGGAGGGCCTTGTCTGCTGCGCACTCTTTCGGACCTAGCGGAGCTGGGTATAGAAGAGCGGAGGACACGGGCAGGGAAGGCTCGGCGCACAGGGGCTGCGTGTGCCTTGCGCCTCCGGGTCACTTGGGGCGCGCTCGGAACCGGATCGGTGTCCGGGGTCGGTGCGGCGGCGGGACTGGCTCGTCCGCTGCGACCGGGAAGAGGCAGGAGCTGCCCAGTCGCTGCCGCTCGTCTGTCTGGAGTCAGCGCCACCCTCCGATCAAGGGATGCAAAGGCCTGGGCTCCCTGGCCACGCCGTGTTCGCAGCCTTTGGGGGGAGGTGGCACGGCCTGGGTCTGCGAAGCTGGACTGTGCGGGCTCCAAGGGGTCGCCACCGAATTGCTCAGTTTCCGGCGAGCCTGGGAAGGCCACCTCCCCAGCTGGAGAGTGACTGTGGGGTGACATTGGCGCCTGGCCTCCCTCCCATCCTTGGGGAGGGGTCGCTGCTATGGGAGCTTGTTGGAAGGCGTTTGGGCTCCAAGCTTGGCTGTGACTTCCCTGAGGACCAGCTGGGGTCACTCCGCCCGTCTGACTGGAGGTGGCAGGGGGTGCAGGGACAGAGTGCCTGGAGCCAACAAAGGGGCCTTTCTCTGCTGGCTGGGCAGAGGCTGGCCCTTGTTAAGTCAGGGATGGGGTGTTGTCTGGCTGCCATTGTCCCCACTCCCACCCCCATATGACCCACATGGGGGTTAGAGACCGCAGCCACCACGCTGCTCCAGGGAGGGGGAGGCAGGCATGACTATGGCCCCTCCGTAGGTGAGCCCTTTTCCCAATCTTGCTTTGTTGCTTCCCCCACCTTCCCAGTTTCCAGCTGGGCAGTGGGAGGTCCAGGAGGACGAGGGCCAGAGCCCAGGAGGGGGATATGGTTGCTCTGGGACTACCAGGGTGGAGCAGGCTTCCTCCCCACGTTCCTGAGGGAGCTGGGTGGGGGACAGCAAGGTCACGGGCCTCTCACTTTTAGAATCCCTGGACGTCGGGCACTCACTCCAGTTCGTGGCTCGCCCTTCCCAAGAAACGGGCGGAGGGGCTGCCTCGTTCTCCAAAGCTCATCTTCTTGGCAGTCGTGTGGTTGCCAGGGGTTACCGGAGCTGGCTCTGGCTGTCTCCATGGCGACTGTTGGTGCTCCGGCCCCCTCAGCCTCGCCTAGGGGAGGGGGGCGGGGCTTGGCCGGCAGCTCTGGAGCCCCGCCCCCAGAGAGATTGAGGCTCTGCCCCCAGGACTCCAGGGGCGCTGGGTCCCTGAAATTCCTCCATGCCTCACCGTTGCATGCTCCCACTTCTCTTGTCCCCTCCCTGCTGTCCCCTCAGGTCCCCCCATCTGCGGTGTCCTTTCCTTGACCCTCTTTCTTCCTCTGCCCCATCCTCTCTTCCTTTTCTCCCCTGAGTTCCCATGTCCTCCCCCACCTACCCACCCCATCTTCCCCAGCCCCCGTTCCTCTCTGGTCTCCCCAATTCCTCCTCTGAGGCACCCCCTTCCCTCAAGTTCCTCCCGCATGGGGACTGCTAGGGTTCCAGCCCCCCATGTTCCCCCGGATGCCCCCATATTCCCCTCCAGTTCACTCCCATTGCCCCTTCCAAGTCTTCTCTTTAATCCTTTTTCCTCTCTGTCATACCTCTAGCTCCCCCTGAGACCCCCCAAGCCCCCCAGTCCCCTGGACTGAGCCCACTGGTCTCCCTTGCTTCACACCCACGTGTCCCCCTCCTCCCCTCACAGCCTCCCCTCACGTTTCCGCCCAGGTCTCCCCCATCACTCCCCTCCCCTTGCGGCTGCGGCTGGACAGCTGGGCACTAAGTTTAGCCCTTGGCAGGTACACGTGGGCTCTGGTTACTTTCCAGGAGGCTGTGGGTACCGGGCCCGGCACTGCCTAGCCTGGGGAGTCCCTGGGCCTTGGTTTCCCTACCCTGGAGGAGCGGCCCTTGGCTACCAGTGCTGATGGCCGCCCGCCTTCTCACCCGTAGCCCCTAGCCAAACAGTGCCGCCTCCAGCCTAGAGATGCCGCCAAGATGCCTGAGAGCGCCTGGAAGTTTCTCTTCTACCTGGGCGCCTGGAGCTACAGCACCTACCTGCTCTTCGGCACTGACTACCCCTTCTTTCACGACCCACCCTCCGTCTTCTATGGTAGGGGACCTGCAGGGATGGGGCAGGTTGGGGGAGGGCCCTGTTCTGAACTCAGAGAAGGGTACATGGGGGAGCTGGACACTCATCAGACATCCCATGCTGGATGTCTGCTCTGAGACAAGGGCGATGAAGGGGCCCTGGGGCCAGAAAAGGGGGCACCTGTCCCTGTCAGGACTCAGGGAAACATCCTAGAGGAGGGGACCCCTTGTGTGGGCCCAGGCAAGCAGTCCAACACGTGCAAAGGCCCTGGGGCTTGCATGAGCTTGATAATATGGGGACGAGAGGAGGATGGCAGGAGCTTGAGTTTCGTCCTAAATGGGATGGGTTTGTGGATTATAAAAAACCTTCTTCTGGCTGCCATGTGGAGACAGATGAATCTTGGGTAAAGAGGGGAGCTGGGCCCAGGGGTTAGGCAAGGGACCAATGTGGCTTGTACCAGCTTGGCAAGGAGATAAAGGTGGTGAGAAGTGGCTGCATCCATTGATTGGATTCGACGTGGGTGTCATCAAGGCCTGAGCTCTGGGTGGGATGGGCAGGAATTTGACTGCAGTGTCCTCTGTTACCAACCGGCAGGCCGATGTAGAAAACTCAGTCTGCGACGAGGGGTCAGGCTTCTCTCCTCTTGTGCTGACCACCCAGACTGTGTATCAGGGACCCACATGGACGTGTTTCCTGCCGTGTGATATAAACATCCTGGGAGGGCTCCTGGTGGCACCAGGGAGCTGGGCATGGAACCCCTGCGCTGCACCTGTCTGTCTTGTGACCATGCTGCCCACATGGCCACTTTTCCCGTGTAACACACGCACATTTCCCGTGTCATAAATCCCTAGAGGGGAGGTTTGAGCTGTCATTCAATTTTCCTTTATGAGAATGAACTGTAATTGAACTCTCTCTCTGTAATTGAAGTTTCGAGCATGGAGTTGCCTCTGGTTCCTGCTTATAAATTATGCTGTGGTAGCACACTTGCAAGTTAGCTGCTTCTCTGCAGGCACGCTTACTGAGTACCTACTGTGTACCAGGTGCTGTGCTGACACAACTGTGAGTAGGTCAGAGAAAGCCCCCCACCCCTGTGTTTTGGGGTGACAGATCTGTTAAAGTGAAACAGGAAATCTGTTAACGGTGATAAGTGCAGATGAGGAAACTTGAGTGAGCAGAGGAGCATGGGATGTGGGGTGTCTAGGAGGTGGGGAGGAGGGCATTTTCTACAGGGATGGGGATGGTCCCACCAAAGGTGACTTTTGAGTGGGGACTGGGAGGAACCTGGGGCAGATGGGAAATGCAAAGGCCACTGTTGGACAGACACGCTACTGGCTGATCAGAAGCAGCAAGGAGCCCAGTCAGGTGGGGTGGGAGCAGTGGGGGTCTTTACCATAGGGCCACGAGCAGAGGGGGGACGTTGACAGGACGACCTAAGGGTGGGGCTGAGGGCAGGAGCCGGTGTGCTCTGCCCAGGACAGGGTTGTGGTGGGGAGAGAAGTGGCTGATTTAAGAAATGTTTTGGGGCTTCCCTGGTGGCGCAGTGGTTGAGAGTCCACCTGCCGATGCAGGGGACACGGGTTCGTGCCCCGGTCCGGGAGGATCCCACATGCCGCGGAGTGGCTGGGCCTGTGAGCCATGGCTGCTGGGCCTGCACATCCAGAGCCTGTGCTCCGCAACGGGAGAGGCCACAACAGTGAGAGGCCTGCGTACCGCAAAAAAAAAAAAAAAAGAAATGTTTTGAAAGCAGAATTGATAGGATTCACTGCCAAACCATAGGTGGGTGTGAGAGAGAAGGAGGATGGGGCTGGCCCCAGGGTCTAGGGGGCTGAGGGTGGGGCAGGTTTGGGGGAGACCAGGAGCTGGGTGTGGGATGCCCAGGTGGCTGATCCTGGAGATCGGGGAGGGGGATGAGGCAGGAGTGACATGGAGAGGCCAGAGCAGCAGGCGGGGTGTGTGTGGAGAGGAGGTTGGAGGTCCACAGACAGAGCCCGGCCCACCTCACCCCACAACGTGCAGGGAGGTGCAGACGCAGCCCAGATGGGGAATTATCTGCTGCTCTCTTCCCTCTGCCCCAGATCTGGGGCCCAAAGCTGGAGAGGGGGTGCTCTCCACTGTAGCAGTCTCGCCAGTGTGATAGGTGGAAAAGAGGGTGTCCCGTTTCCACAGAGGGTGCCTCCGCGTCCCTTCCTTCTCAAGAGGGACAGAGACACTTGGCAGGTGTGGGGAGGCCCCCCTCTGCTGACTGCAGCACTGCCACAAGGCTGTGCACGGAACGTGGGGGGAGACCCAGCCAGGAGTGTGAGTTTTGCTACTGAGCCCAATTGGGGAGCCCTGGACGTGTTCAAGTGGGGGATGAGTGATCTGTCAGGTGTCTTTCATTTTTTTTAATTAGGTAAACTTTACATAACATAGAATTAACCATTCTATTTTATTTATTTATTTTTGGCCGCACTGTGCCGCTCGCTGGATCTCAGCTCCCCGACCAGGGATTGGACCCATGCCCCCTGCAATGGAAGCACGGAGTCCTAGCTACTGGACCGCCAAGGAATTCCCAGAATTAACCATTTTAGCCAGTCACAGAAACACAAATATTGTGTGATTCTACTTATGTGAGGCACCTAGGGTCGTCAAATCCATAGAGACAGAAAGTAGGATGGTGGGTGTCAGGGGCTGGGGAAGGGGGAACAGAGAGGGAGTGTCTAATGGGAACAGAGTTTCAGTTTTACAACATGGAAAAACTTTTAGAGATTGGTTGCACAACAGTGTGAATATACCTAGTGCTACTAAACTTAAAAATGGTTAAGGTGGTACATTTTATGTTATATATATTTTTACCACAACTTTTAAAACTTCACCATTTTGAAGTGAGCAGTTCAGTGGCGTTTAGCACGTTCACAGTGTTGCACAAGCACCGTGTCTATCTAGTTCCAGCACATTTCCATCATCCCGAAAAGGAGACCCGTCCCCGTTAGCAGCTTGCCATCCCCCCTCTCCCAGCCCCTGGCAACCATTAATCCGCTTTCTGTCTCTATGGATTTGCCTGTTCTATAGACATTTCATATACATGGAATCATTGGTATGTGATTGCATGTGCCCGTTTGCGTCTGGCTTCTTTCACTCAGCATAATGTTTTTGAGGTTTATTCACATTGTAGTGTGTGTCAAGGCTTCTTTCCTTTTTAGGGCTGCATAATATTCCACATGATGTGGCTACACGAAATGTGGATTTACCACATTTTGTGTACCCAGTCACCTGCTGATGGACATTTGGGCTGTTCCCCTTTTGATGATTGTGACTAGTGCTGCTGTGGACATGAGTATACGGGGGTCTCTTGAGTCCCTGTTTTCAGTTTCCTTGGGCACAGGCCAAGAGTGGACTTGCCAGATCATGGGGTCTGTGTATTCACAGCCATCGAGGCTGCTGTGGGGAGAATGGACAGTCGGGAATAGGCTCTGGAGGCCGGGAGAAGCTGGGGCAGCGCTGGGAGGAGATGACGGTACCTGGACCAGGGTGGGGGCAGTGGGGGCAGGGCAAGTGAGTGGAGGTGGGGACCGAAGAGGGACCCCCAGATAGAGGTCCAAGTGGATCTCCGTTGCAGGCAGGACCAGGGTACAGACGAAGGGCTGTCACTGAGGTGGCAGCATAGGAGGCGTCTAAGGGATAGCTGGCCTCCAGGGGGACTTGAGGGTCTAGCTCCAGATCACTGAGGCTTGGAGGGGGAGGGACAGGAGACCGGGGATGGAGCCCAGGGAGGCCGTTACGGGGGATGGACAAAGAAGGAGCCGCAGACAGCAGGGCACAGTCTGGAGTTCTAGGTCGATTCGGGCAGAGTCCTCGGTGATGGACTGAGGAGGGGAGGCGGAGATGGTGCGGGGAGCGATGTCCCCTGGAAAGGCACGAGGCCTGAGTGCGGGTGGGCGCATGTGCAGGGGCAGGGGGCAGGAGGTGGCTGCAGGAGGGGAGGTGGAGCCGGGCCCGCTCTGCGGGAGAGCCCGCACTCATGGGCGTTGGAAAGTGTGTGATTTCTGCCTCAGCTGCTTGGCCGGCACAGCAAGGCAGGTGGCAGCCTCCATCGGTTTGGGGATTTGCTGGGAGGGCGGCACCCAGGACCGGGTGTCTTGAGCGAGCCTGGTAAGAGAAGACGGGGAAGGGGGCCTGGGGCACAGTTGGAAATTCTGCAAAGGACCAATTTCAGGGCAGGAGCACCTTTTTCTGTAGATCTATAACTGTTCTAAAAAGTAATGCCTATTCATAAACAATGATGGGTGGAGAATGGGTAACAGAAAACCAGCGACCAGAACAGCTGCAGAGATGCGTGGCACGCCCAGCATGCAGAGGACCCATGCGCGGCTTGAGGGAGTGCTCGGGGTCGCCTGCGGGTCCCGGAGGCCCTGCAGGTCCCTGACGGCACGGTCTGGCCCTCCCCAGACTGGAAGACGGGCATGGCGGTACCACGGGACATCGCAGTTGCCTACCTACTACAGGGAAGCTTCTACGGCCATTCCATCTATGCCACGCTGTACCTGGATGCCTGGCGCAAGGACTCAGTGGTCATGCTCATCCACCATGTGGTCACCTTGGTCCTCATCATCTCGTCCTATGCCTTCCGGTGAGTCCAGGAGGGGACAGGAGTGTGGAGGGCACTGGCGTGAGCAGTGGCAAGAGGCTGGCACAGGGCAGAGGCTGATGCCTGGGTGGGGGGTATGGGGGTGTCCGTGGGAGAGGTTTCTGAAGAGAGATTCTGAAGTGATGGGGCAAAACAGGTGCAGAGAGGCACCACCTGCCCCCACCCCATCTGTCCCCCTCCAGCTCCTCCTGGATGGCAACCTTGGCTGGGTCACAAAGCAAGTGTTTACTGAACACCTGCCATGTGGCAGGTGCTGCTGGGGGCACAGCCGTGAGCACAGTAGACAAAACGTTATGTTCCAGAGCCCACTGTGGCCACCACACGTGGTCATAGTGCTTCAAGGCAGAGCCTGTGCAAACCACAGCATGCTGTATGTGTAAAAGCCACCCTGATTCCAAGGGTAAAGGAGAGTGAAAATATCTTTCAGTCCCTTTGTTATGTCATTTACATGTTGAATGACGACATTTCGGATATACTGAGTCAATTGGAATATATTATTAAAATTAATTTTACTTCTTCCTATTTACTTTTTTTTTTAAACGCTGCTGATAGAAAATTTAAAACGAAATTGGGATTAGCAGATGCAAACTATTATATATAGGATGGATAAACAACAGGGTCCTACTGTATAGCACAGGGAACTATATTCAATATCCTATGATAAACCATAATGGAAAAGAATATGAAAAAGAATATATATATATGTATAACTGAATCACTTTGCTGTACAGCAGAAACTAACACAACATTGTAAAGCAATTATACTCCAATAAAGATATTAAAAAAATAAAAATTGAACATGGAAACTCAAAAAAAATTAAAAAAAAAGAAAATTTAAAACGACATATACAGCTCATATTCTATTCACTTTTTTAAAATTTATTTTTATTTATTTTATTTATTTATTTTGGCTGTGTTGGGTCTTTGTTGCTGCGCGTGGGCTTTCTCTAATTGTGGCTAGTGGGGGCTACTCTTCATTGCAGTGTGCGGGCTTCTCATTGCGGTGGCTTCTCTTGCTGCAGAGCATGGGCTCTAGGTGCGTGGGCTTCAGTAGTTGCAGCATGTGGGCTCAGTAGTTGTGGCGCACGGGCTTAGTTGCTCTGCGGCATGTGGGATCTTCCCGGACCAGAGATTGAACTGTGTTCCCTGCACTGCTCCTCAAATTCTATTTGAGGGAAGCCCCTCAAATTCTATTCTTGTTGGACTAGCTGTGCCCTCCAGCACAGTAGCTGCTGGCCACAGGTGGTCATGTCAACTTTAATTAAACTTAAATAAAATCACACATTCTGTACCTCAGCCCAGTATGTGGCTGGTGACTCCTGTATTGGACAATGCAGATTTAGAACATTCCTATCATTCTTGAAAATTTATTAGACAGCCCTGCTCTAGAGGGTAGAATCAGATAACAACCCCCCCACAAAAAAAAACCATGAAAGAAAAGAACTAACAGTTTGTTTGAAGGTGATCACTATGGAAAATTCAAGTCGGAAGATAAGGACTGCAGAGGTGGTGAGGTGAGGTGGGGTGGTCAGGGGTGACCGGTGAGCCGAGACTGAAAGTTGGTGAAGGAAGGCTCCGGGAACACCAGGGATGTTAGGGGATGAGAACAGCCTGTGGCTGTCAGGAGGGCAGAGTGGGCATGAAGACGGTGACAGAGGTGCACAGCCACATCCAGGCTGAACTCAGGCACCACGCAGCTGTGAGGCGGAAGGCTGGACAGGGACGGGGCTCCAGCCTTCGTCAGATCCTGGTGGGGGTGCGGCCTTTCCCAGGCAAGTCTGCAGTTTGCAGCAGTGTTCAGGTTAAACGTACAAACCCGGGAGCATCAGTGAGGCAGTCATGTTGAGAGTGTGGGGTATCTGGACACAGAATGACCCAGGCCTGTGAGGGTCAGGGGTCATTGAGGGTCAGAGGTCACAGAGATGAGGAAGGATCAGAGAGGGCACTTCCAGGGAGGTTCCTGAGCCTGGGGTGTGGCTGCCACAGGACGGGTGCAGCCTGGGTGTTACTGCTGACCTAGCCCTGTGAAGGGGGGATGGGCAGGGCAGATGGGCCAGGGAGGACAGCTCTGAACAGACCCACGGGAAGCCTGGAGGGGTGGCCGAGGGGGCCTGTGCTTGGGAGCCTCGGTGCGGGTAGGGGTCCCAGGGTAACCAGCCCTCTCTCCTCTCCCGATTTCCTCCTCAGGTACCACAAGGTGGGCATCCTTGTGCTCTTCCTGCATGACATCAGTGACGTACAGCTGGAGTTCACCAAGCTCAATGTCTACTTCAAGTCCCGCGGAGGATCCCACCACCGGCTTCACGCCCTGGCTGCAGACCTGGGCTGCCTCAGCTTCAGCCTCAGCTGGTGAGCCGGCAGGGGAGGAGGCGGGCCTAGTGGAAGGGGAGGGGACCTGGTGGAGGTAGGCGGGGCCAGGCCGGGAAGGAAGTGGGGCTTATGAGAGTGGGTGGAGCCAAGCAGGAAGGAAGTGGGTCCTAGAGAGGCGGGTGGGCAGGGGAAGGGGTGGGTCCTGGTGAGGGGGGGGGGGGCTTGGTGAGGTGGGAGGGGCCAGACAGGGCCAGGGTGATGTGGGCGGGGTCTGGTGGGACAGCAGAGGGCACGAGTTGGGAATAAGCAAGCTGGGCAGGAAAGGACAGCACAAGAATGGAGACAGCTCGGCAGGAATGAACAAGGGTGGGGTAAGGAGACATGGATGGGTGAGGATGTGCAGGGGCAGATGGATGAGTCCAGACGGGACAGGACAGGGACTGGGGGGAAGGGGAGGGGGCTCCCCTCCCCCTCGCCCCCACAGCCTCCTCGACGCGCCCCTCCCTTCTGCAGGTTCTGGTTCCGCCTCTACTGGTTCCCGCTCAAGGTCCTGTATGCCACGAGCTACTGCAGCCTGCGGTCGGTGCCTGACATCCCCTTCTACTTCTTCTTCAACGCACTCCTGCTGTTGCTCACACTCATGAACCTCTATTGGTTCCTGGTGAGTTGGCGCTCACAGCTCCTCGCCACCCCTTTCTTCTCAGATGCCAGTCCTGTCCCGGTCCCCGTCCCCAAGGAGCGCTCCAGGTGCACGCCCTTCTCACGCACTCCCAGGGAGGAGGGGCATGTTAGGCAACGTGCAAAGGGCCGGTGGCAGGAGCACCCAGCCATCAGGAGGGCAGCGAGGTCGGGGACGGGGCTCTCTTCTCACCTGTGCCTTCCCCTCCCACAGTACATCGTGGCTTTTGCTGCCAAGGTGCTGACGGGCCAGGTGCGCGAGCTGAAGGACGTGCGGGAATATGACACAGCAGAGGCCCTGAGCCCGAAGCCCAGCAAAGCTGAGTGAGTGTGGAGGGGCCCCCAGCCCTAGTTCATTCCTTAACCACGTCCGTCTGATCGAGCGCACTCTGTGGGTAGGCCCCGGAGACACGGCAGCGGAAGAGGCTGATGCCGACGCTGCCCCCCCCCCCGGAGCCTGCATCCAAAAGAGAGACTGCGACAAAGGCATGGACGATGTAGCGACAGAGTTAGATGCTGTCAGGACAGACAGCGAGGAAGGTGGGGGTGGAGAGGTGAGGGGTGAGAATCAGGGTCTCGGTGGTGGGAGCCGTGAGGGCCAAGCCCAGTGCTGAGGATCAGCTGTTTTCCAGGCCTGACGGCAACCTCTAAGCAGGTGGCAGTGGAAGGGGGCGGTGAGGGGGTGCCATGGGCGGCCCAGGGAGCCCGGGCTCTGTTCGGGCTAATACCCTCTGGTCCAGCGGGGCAACCACTGGTCAGCCAAGCAGGAGATGGGGCCGGGGGTTCGGGCCCAGGTGGGATTTGTAGGGATGACGAGCCAAAGGGGCCTCTTCGACCGTCCTGGAGGTAGGGGCCTCGGGACTGCCAGCCCTGGGATGTGAGCCAGATGGCGCCCAAAGCCCCTGGCCTGGAGGGGCCCCAGGAGTGAATGGAGGCAGGTTGGGATGACCAGCAGGGTCCAAGGTGTGCAGCGCCTCACAGTCAATGTGAGGGGTGGTTGAGCAGCACTGAGATGGGGGCTGCTGAAGGCTCGCAGGGCACTCCCCAGCAGACCCTCTGATTTGACCCCTGGGAGGTCATCAGTGACCAACCTGGGAAAGATGGTTTCGGGGAAGCAGTGGGCTCAGAGTGCAGTGAGGTGTGGGTCAGAATGGGCAGGGAGGAGGATGAGAGAAGCAGAGATTTTTTAAAAATCTCCTTGAAAGACATGAGAAGGGGAGCAAAGAACTGGGGGAATTGCCAGAGCAGCCAAAAGCCAGCGCCCAGGTTAGAGGGGAGTCAGGCAGGTGAGCAGGGATTGTGGACACAAGAGGGCTGGGCCGCAGGTGAGGTCACCCCAGTGGTCAGATCCCAACTCTGGTGTAGAACTAACCAGACTTGCTTTGGATGTAGGTGAAATAGAAATAAAAAATTCAAAGATGACCCAAGACCTCTGGCTCGAGCTGCCATTTACCAAGATGGGACTCAGGGCAGGACCATGTGCACCGGTGGGGGTAGGGGGTTGGGAGTCTAGTTTTCAGGGTGTCGGATTGTCGATGTCCAGCGAACCTGAGTTGGGAATTGCGCGTAGAGGTCAGTGAGGTCTCACCAAGGAGTCTGACCAACCCTCAGAGGCTTCCAGAAGAAACAGTGATTAAAGAGAACTCCAGGGGTGAGGTTGGGGAGGCACCTGCTTGGCTAAATCTAAAACTGAAAGACCTTTCTGCTGTAAAACAGTGAACTCCTAGAGATGTCCTTGTAAACGCAGAGCCCAAGGCAAAGAGCAAGCCAGACCACCTAGCTCCACCCTGCTCCCTGCTCTGTCTCCCCCGAGAATGTCCAGCCAGAATGTGAGTTGGGAGGCTGGCGCCTCCAGCCCCAAATGACAGCATTCCCACTAGGATGGCAAAGAACAAACTCCATACAGAAATGACAGGGGACTGGGGACATGCTGCCATGGTTGGCCCCATGGGCACCACCTGCAGAACCTGGTCCCTAAGGATGGCTAGAGTTAGCACAGTTGGGTATAAAACAAGATGGGATAAAAAGCAATGAGAATGTGGAATGTGCCACAAAAGAGCTGGTCAGGACACCTCAAAATTGTCAGGTCATGGAAAACAAGAGACTGAGGAACCGTCAGCTCAGATTGACTGAATGCAATGTGGGATCCTGGACCAGAAAAGGGACATCTGTGGAAAAACTGGTGAAATTCAAATAAAGTCTATGGTTTAGCTCATAGCAATGTTTTAGCATTGGTTTCTTAGTTGTGATAAATGCACTGTGGAGATATAAAATGTTAACGTTCGGGGAGACTTGGGCAAGGGCTACCCTGGAGCTCTTTATGCTATCTCTGCAAATCTAAAATTATTCTAAAATGAAAAGTTTATTAAAAATGTAAAAGGCATGAGAGACCATGAAAAACAGCATTGGATGTTAAATATATTTCTTTCCTAGGGCTGCCGTAACAAAGTACCACAAACTAGGGGGCTTAAAACAACAGAGGTTTATTCTCTCACAGTTCTAGAGACCAGAAGTCTGAAATGAAGGTGTCAGCAGAGCCACTCTTGCTCTGAAGGTCTTCCTTGCCTCTTCCAGTTTCTGGGGGTTCCAGATGTTTTTTGGCTTGTGGCTGCATCACTCCAATCTCCATTTCCTGTCTTCAAATGGTCTCTCTGGCTCTTATAAGGACATTTGTCATTGGATTTAGACCACTATGATCTCATCCCAAATTACTTCACTTAATTACATCTACAAAGACTCTTTTTCCAAATAGAGTCACAGTCGCAGTTCTAGAGATTAGGATGTGGACATATCCTTTTAGGGACCACCATTCAACCTATTATAGATGTTAAGTCTCCAACGATTAGATACAGCTGAAAAGAGAATCAGTGAATTGAAAGCTGCGGAGAAATTACCTAGGATGCAGCCTAAACAAATGGAAAATATGACAGCTAGAATAGTAAGAATTATGTGGCTGAGTCCTAATAGGAGATAGATAGACAGGGAGAGACAACATGAGAAGACATAATGCTGAGAATTTTTCCAGAAAGTGACAAGACATAAATCATAAGCAGGATGAATACAAAGGCATCCGGGCCCCAGACACATCATAGTGAAATGTGAAACAGCTACAGAAAAGAAGAGATGACCTACGAAACAGTGACAGACTAACAGCAACGAGGGAAGCTGGAAGACTGGAGTCAGATATCACCTCAAATGCTGAAAGGAAGTAACAAGAAACCGGGACTCTTATACACAAGTTTAAACACAGTTACTCAAGAGAAAGGAAACCTGTTGGCTTGCATGAGATCCTGGGTTTGGTCCCCAGCATCCCCACCAAAAAAAAAAAAAAAAAGGATATCTGCAGGAACAAAAACTAAGAAGGCTGCTTACCATTCACAGATCTTCTCTAGGAGAATATTTCAGAAAACTACCCCAAGAGATAGATCAGCAGAGAAATTGATACATATCTGGGTAAAAATTTTTTTTAACGCCTAATTTGAGAGATTTTAAAAAATTAGAGCTGAAATATTTAATATTATTGAACAGGATTGGTGGCTTTGCATTTTGCAGGAGGGTAGGGCATTACCTTTGGGCTATATTGAGTATTTATGTTAACACTATTAGGGTGTAGAGGGGAGAGTGGAACCAAAAACAGGTACAACAAAGTAAATGCAGGAAAGGAAAGCTAGAAAAAGCAGGGTAAGTAATGCAGAATGAGGGTAGAATCTCAACTATTGCGCATGCAAATAAACACACATGGAATAATCATGACAATTACGCGACTGGGCTTTTAAATAAATCCATCTCTGACCTGGTCAAAAAACTTCAACTCCAGGATAAATAAAAGTTGTAAGTAAAAAGACAGGAGGAGGGCTTCCCTGGTGGCGCAGTGGTTGAGAGTACGCCTGCCGATGCAGGGGACACGGGTTCGTGCCCCGGTCCAGGAAGATCCCACATGCCGCAGAGCGGCTGTGCCCGTGAGCCATGGCTGCTGAGCCTGCGCGTCCGGAGCCTGTTGCTCCGCAACGGGAGAGGCCACAACAGTGAGCGGCGGGCCGCGACCAGCGAAAAAAAAAAAAAAAAAAGACAGGAGGAGAAAGGTGTAATTTTTGATGTGAAAGGATCCGCATGATGCAGCCCTAAACTGTGGCGAGATGGGACCACAGGAGGTAAAGTCCACGTTCCTCATCAGGCAGCTCCGAAGCAAGAACAGATGTTCTTTTTAAGCACGGGAACACTTCTCAAAATTGAAAAAAACCAGGGGCAACCTCCGTTGCTCAGAACCAGGATCGTGCAGACCATGTATGATGAAAATGCAGTTAGATTTGAAAACAATGACTGAGAACCACTTTGAAGGACCCCGGAGTGGAGAACAAATCACGTGGCAAAGCAGCACTGAGGCCTTCTTTGCTCCTGCTGGTTCTCTCTTCTGAACCCCCTCCATGGGGCCCCTCCTGGACCTCTGTCTTCGGCCCCCTGCAGTGGCCCCTGCACCCTGGTCACGACCTCGGTCTGAAGCCCCAATCGTTCTCTTGGGCTGCTGGGACCGCCATCCATCGGGGGCCCTCACCCCGCTCTGGGTCTGCTGACCTGCCTGAGGCTACCCCACCCCTCCGTACACCGGCTTTCTCCTCCGTGACACTCTCAGCTGCCCCCGCTGTATCTGAAGAGCCATGACCCGCACATCTGGTCCTCGCTGCAGCACTAATGGGGGCCAGGGGTCCTCAGCGATGCCTGGGCAGTGCCTGATCTCCTGAGACTCTTCCTTCTCCTCGGCCACCAACTGTCCTCACCATTGTCCCCTCACCCGATGACTTGGCTTCCGTGTCCCCAGGAAAGCAGGGGTAGCCGGATGAGGACATCCACCCTCTAGTGCCGGCTGGCTGCTTTGGTAGATGGTCCATCTCCCTCTGAGGCCACCGTCCCGGGCCACCGATGTCCACCCCTTTGCCTGCTCAGGGACATTCTGATCAAGAAGAGAAACCTCCTCTCTCCGCTCCGCTTACAGCCCAGCACCCCCTTCTCCTCCCTTCTCGAACCCAGCTCCCTCTGGGGTCTTCCCCCCACCACCCCGAGACCACTCCTGTCCGCTCCACTGATGCTAAACAAATCTGGTGGTCACTCCCCCCCGCCTTTTTTTGAACAGTTTTATTGAGATGGAATTCACACACCATGCAATTTGCCCATTTGCCGTGTAGAAGTCAATGTTTTTAGTCCATTCACAGAGTTGTGAAACCATCACTGCGGTTTTAGAACATTTTTGTCACCCCCGCAAAAGAAACCCCATACCCAACCCAACCTCTCCTTTTGCAATCGCCAGTCTGCCTCTGCTCCCTGCTTCACTTTCTTTTTTTTTTTTTTTTTTTTTTTAGTATTTATTTATTTACTTGGTTGCACTGGGTCTTAGTTGCGGCTCGCAGTCTCCTTAGTTGCGGCACGTGGGCTCCCGCTTCACTTTTTAGTGCCTTCCTGCTCTGCATCTGGCCTCCCCCTCTCCCAGGGCCCTTTCACTTAATCCACCCCGACTTCCAAGTTTCTCTCCCAGCTCACAGTGCTCCTCTGAGTGCCATTGTCTGTGTCAGTGTCTGCTTGACATTCCAAGCACCTTCTAAATATCCAGAATCAACCCCCATTCCCACCGCAAACTACCTCTCGCGAACATTTGTCCATCGCACTTGATGGCAACTCAGGGTGAAAACCTTGCAAAACCCTAGGGAGCCCCCCGTCTCTCCCTCTCCTCCTTATCCTCAAGGAAACATCCAGAATCCACCCGAGTCTCTGCCTGCCCACATCCCCCTGCAGCTTCCACCCTCGTCCTGATTTTCTCTTTCCCGCTGTGGTGCACTGAGACGAAAAAGTGTAAATCTGATTCTGCAGAGAGGCCGTCTCGCCCTAGTTGGGTACTCCCCTCCCCCGCAAATACACTGTTTTTGAGGAGGGAGGGGGCACTTGGAAGCTTGTGCAGAAAAACAAACCAGAATCACCACAGGAAAGCTCTGATAAAGAGGCACAGGGCGGGGGTACGGATCCTTGGAGGTATTAAACCTTCTATAGAAGTATAGGAATTAAAACAGTGGGAACAGAGCTGAGCCCATCAAACTTTAGCAAAGAAGCATCCCGGGAGGGAAGGAAGAACTGTCGATGGGACGCTTGCTTGGTAACCATCTTTATCTCGCATGAGCCCCCCAGTGCAAACTCCCAAAGCATCAAAGATGTTGATGCAGAAATGGAAGCTGTGCAATCAAAGAGTCGAAATGAGAGACTGTGCCGTCCAGCAACTGAACTATGAGAAGACTCAAGAAGCTGGGAACCCCACCTCTGCTCTGTCTAAAAGACCAACAGGCAAAGCTGAAGATATAGGACAGATGGGAGGTCCACGGGGGGCTTATCTCTGATCTCCCAGATAAAGGGCTCCCGCGGTGGCAGCGAGAGAAAACAGCAGCCCACGGAGAAGTGGGCCGAGGGCGGGAGGTGTGCTCCCAGGAAGGGGCATCCAGTGGCTCCAGCCCCAGGGAAGAGCAAACTAAAGTGACTGAGACCATCTTCTCCAGGAAAGTCTTTATGTTCTCATATGGAACGGTCTCTGAGCTAGAGTGCTCCACAAACCAAAGGGCTGCAGGGTACAGTAATGCACATATGCTAGTATCTGAGGATACACAGAAGTCAAAGGGTGGTAGATCCCTAGGAGCCGCTCGGTTGAACTGTGAGTTTTCTATGCTTTCTGAGGTCTAGACCGTGAGAATATATTACTGGCTCAGAAAACTTAATACAGTTGTACATAAACTAGACTGTAGAATTCACTTTAGCAGAGACTGATGGACCATGTGCAAAGGCACGAAGAGTTCTCATACGTGGGAATAGGAATGGTCAATGGCCGTGACCGTAAGACTGCGGGGAGATGCTGTCTTGGCATCAGCAGGCTGGCCAGTTAAACAGGACACAACACCGAGCAAGTGATGGCAATAGCGGTGAGGGGCAGGGGTAGACCTGTTGAGTCCAGTAAGGTGGGCCTGGGCAGATCCCCAGGGTGCAGGTCCCCTCCCAGTCGGGACCCCAGAGACCTGCCACTAACACAGGCAGGGAAGATGGAATTAAGGAGATCATCAGTGCACATGGGAGCGATCTCGGTGGCACATTTTTGGAAAATTGAGGTGCAGGAGAAGACATCTTTGTAGACAGTTTGAAATATGCAAACCATGAACGTTGTTTAGACGTTAGGGGTCTTTCTCTGGGATCTGACAGTACTGATTCGTTTTAAAACACTACATAACTTGTTTTAAGGACATGGAAGCAAAGAAGGGGCTGTGGCAGGTGTAGACAGAGGGCAGTGGATGGAGAATCATGGGCTGGGAAGCCTTTCCTGGTAGGGCCATTGTAGTTGGGGAGGAGCCTGCCCGGTGGGATAGCCGGGGGCTCTGGCCAGTTCTGCCTCCCTGGGAGAGGAGGAGGATAAAGCGCTGGTCCAGGTCCAGGCGATGGGCTTAAATCAGGCAGAGGTTGGTAGGTGACTTTTGCCCTCCAGCAGCCGCGGGTGGCCCAGGGGGGAGGGGAGAGGAGGGTTTAATTGTAGGAAGGAGCAGGGACCACTTGCCCAGCAGGCAGATGGCAGGGTCTTTTGGCCTTGTGGGCTGGGAGGAAGAATGGGGCGGGGCTGGGAAAAGGAGGGCAAGGAGGGCGGGACGGTGGTGGGAGGCGCTACGTGGTGGCGTGGGGTCCCTAGGCTAACCTGGGCCGGTTCTGGCTCGCAGGAAGCCGCTGAGGAATGGACTGGTTAAGGACAAGCGCTTCTGAACCCCTCGACCCCGGCCCCGCCGCCCAGGACCCAGCCCCACCCAACCTCGCCCTCGGGGACCAGCCACGCGGCTCCCCCATTCGCCCCCTGTACCCTGGCCCTATCAGGCTCCGCCCCCGCCGCAACCCACCCCGCCCTGGCCACTCCCGGGACCCCTGCCCCGCCCCCTCGAGGCCCCGCCCCCGTGATTGGTCCCTATTCGACTTCAGGATCGCGGCCACGCCCCCCGAGACCCTGACCTGGCCCAGGTCTTTCCAGGGACCCCGGTCCCGCCCCCAGCCCGCAGGTCCCGGAGCCCACCAGCCCCTGAGCACTCGCCCGGCCGCCGCCTGTGACGAAGATGCCACCGCTGTGCTGGCGTCCGGGCCGCCACGTCCTTCTTCTCCTACTGGCCATGCTGCTGCCCTCGTCACCCCCGGCCCGCGCCCCCGAGCCCCCGGGCCCAGCCGCCGCCCTACTCCAGGCTCTCGGGTTTCCCGACGTGCCCCGGGGCGCCCCCAAGTCCCGGCCTGTACCCCCTGTCATGTGGCGCCTGTTCCGCCGCCGGGACCACCAGGAGGCCAGGGCGGGCCCTCGGAGGACGCCCCTGGGGACTACCCTGCGGCCGTGCCATGTGGAGGAGCTGGGGGTCGCCGGAAACATCGTGCGCCACGTCCCGGACCGCGGTGAGTGGGGTCTGCGCTGGGGGCGTGGGTCTGGGAGGCCGATACCCCGCTGGGCGCCCCGAGCCCGCCACGAGCCTCCAGCGGCGCGTGAGGAAGGCCGGAGAGCCCTGAGGGTCGCCACCCTCCCCGTCCAGCCCGCAAGCAACCTGGGCCTCTGAACTCCCTCAGCTCCTCCGCGTGGACACCTGCCGGGACAGGGGATGGGGTGGGGGAGTAATCCGAAGGCCAGGCTCCCTTGCACCGAGCAGGGCCCCTTGCTTGCAGCTGAAGCCCTGCCCCCACTCCATCCCACCCCCTCTGCCGCTTCACACCACTTGATGCCTTCCTGCAGATGCCACCCGCCCTAGCATCGCTTCCCCACTAGCCCCATGCGTTCGCTCATTTCCCCCCCCACCTCCCCACCCCCGCCTATGTCCCCAACGGCGGGCTGGCCGCCCTACACTGGTCGGGGCCTCTTCCTTGCAAGTGACGCCCTGCCCCCACTCCATCTCCCTCACCCACCGCCGCTTCACACCATTTGACGCCTTCTAACAGATGGTGCGACCCCCAGCTCCGGTCGCTCACCTTCCCCCGCTGTCCCCAACCAAGACCCATTCGCGGGCCGGTCGGCACCGAGTGGGGACCCAGCGCCAGCCGAGCCCTCTCCCTTCCTCCCCAGGCGCGGCCGCCCGGCCCCCGGAGCCCGCCTCAGCTGCGGGACAGTGCCCTGAGTGGACCGTCGTCTTTGACCTGTCGGCCGTGGAGCCAGCCGAGCGCCCGAGCCAGGCCCGCCTGGAGCTGCGCTTCGCGGCTACAGAGGCGACGGCGGGGACGGCGGGCGGCTGGGAGCTGAGCGTGGCGCCGGCGGGCGCGGGCCCCGGGCAGGTGGTGCTCCGCCAGGCGGTGTCCGCCCTGGGAATGCCGGTGCGCGCCGAGCTGCTGGGCGCCGCCTGGGCCCGCAACACCTCGGCGCCGCGCAGCCTCCGCCTGACTCTGGCGCTGCGTCCCCGGGCTCCCGCTGCCTGCGCGAGCCTGGCCGAGGCCTCGCTGCTGCTGGTGACCCTCGACCCGCGCCTGTGCCACCCCCTGGCCCGGCCGCGGCGCGAGGCCGAGCCCGCAGTGGGCGGCGGCCCTGGGGGCGCGTGTCGCGCGCGGCGGCTCTACGTGAGCTTCCGCGAGGTGGGCTGGCACCGCTGGGTCATCGCGCCACGCGGCTTCCTGGCCAACTACTGCCAGGGCAAGTGCGGGCTGCCCGCAGCGCTGTCCGAACCCGGCGGGACGCCCGCGCTCAACCACGCTGTGCTGCGCGCGCTCATGCACGCGGCCGCCCCTAGCGCCGCCGCCGGCCTTCCCTGCTGCGTGCCCGCGCGCCTGTCGCCCATCTCCGTGCTCTTCTTCGATAACAGCGACAACGTGGTACTGCGGCACTACGAAGACATGGTGGTGGATGAGTGCGGCTGCCGCTGACCGGGGGCGGGCGGGAGAGGGCAACAATAAACACTGCGTGGTCCGCTCTGCTGCCTTCTCGGGTCTTGTCACCTGGGAGTGGGGAGGGAAGCAGCTATGTCCATCACCATCGACCACCAGGATGGTGGGTGGAGGTCCTACAAGTGACGCCGCCGGCGCAGCCTTCCCAGAACCCATCTCTAGGGGGCCCAACGTCTAATGTACACGGGCCCCAGGAACTGACCCTGCGTAGGCCCAGATTCCCCAACTCCCGTCCCTGCTGCACAGGTTTGGCCCGTCTCAGCTTTGCCGTTGAGGTGGCTCCGAATCCCCCGCCCCCGACCAGGAAAAAACCCCAAACCGAGTGCTCTGCCACCCCCTGTAGTTATCCAGCCCCAGTGTGAATGCAGAGCTGTTTATTAAGATTTTATTGGTGACAAAAGAAGTTAAAACAAATTGACCGAAAATCAAAAAGTTACATTGCCTTGGTACAGATGCTTCTCGATTTGGGGGACTCATAGCAACTGTTGCTAAGGTGGAGAAAAAAGCAAACAGCACAAAGCAGAGGCAAAGCATTCCAAGGAACAGAACAGGGTGGGTGGGTGTGTCACCCATGGGGACAGTGCACAAGGGGTCATAGCAAAAACCTATCCAAACTCTATGCAGCTACCAAAAGAAGTGGGAACCGAAAGCACTACAGCAATGGTAATAAATAAGAGGCCTTGCCAGAAGGAAGGTGGCCTGTGTGTCCCCCGTCTCTCCCATGTACCAGCTGGAATCTGGAGGCTTTGGGATAAGGCACATGGGGAGGGGGATGCTGGGGGTCAGGGTCATCAGGGCCTGGATAGGCAGGGTTAGGGTTAGACAGTCCCCAACTAGGTCCCACCAGGGAGGCTAATCCCTGTCACGGTGTGCGAAGAGCTGGGGGTGACTCCACCAGCAACAATAAATGCAAGTTGCAACCCAGACCCAGGCAGAGGCCCCTTGTACCACGTGATGTGACAACTCCTTCAAGCCCTTCGGCACAGAACCAACTTACTTCAGAAATGTATCCCCTTTCCCCGCCAAAGTTAAAATGACCCCACCTCATCAAAACTGTGCCCACAGGTAGAAGGGCTCCAAACTAGTCAGGTAGGGTGGGGGAACAAGAGGGGATGGGGCATTCAGTGAGCCTAACTGGCCACAGCGACGGTGGGAGCCTCCCTGGGAACGGGGACAGATCCTCCTGGCTAGTGCTTTCCACCAAATCCTCAGGAAGGACCCTGGGGAAGGAGCCACTGGCCAGGGAACTGCCACCTTCCTGCCCTCTGGCCTCACGGCCAGTCCTGCCCGAGGCCCCTCCTGCGGGGCCGAGTCCACGGCACACGGGAAGCGCTTTGCTTCTCGGAGTCCAGCAGAGACCACGGAGTCGCCTGCCCGGCCCGGGACCATGCTCCCTCACTGCCCTGACGTACAGGGAGAAGCTGCTGGAAGCTAAAACTGAAAAAAAAAAAATCCTCCTCCCGTCACAGGTGTTGATCCTAATCTTGAGTTGTTTTGGCATGTTTAAACTTCGTTTCTGGAAGCTTCTCGCATCTCCCAGGTCCACCACTAAGATTTGAGAGACAAATTCAGGAAAGTATATTTTTCAGTACTCCTTTGAAAGAATCTTTAAAAAACAAACAGAAAAACACAAACCACCATATTTTCTTTAAATGAAAACCCTCCTAGAACACAGGCAGTTGTGAGCGCGGCGATATCAGAGCCAGCGTGGACAGAACCCACTCTGAGGGGCTCTCCCGGCACGGCCGCCACCGCAAGGAGCCTGCTCAGCACAGAAACGCGTAGTTTTTCCTGCTAAAACGTAGTCCCCTTTCAATAAAAGAGAAAAAGAAAGAAAAGAACAGAGGAAAGGGCTACTCTGAGATGAGGGTCTTCCTCCCTCCGCCCTGGTCGCAGACCCAGGTGTGGACGCAGCGGGCGAGCGCTGGGCTCCTCGGCGAGCGGGGCTGGCGGGGCTCGCTGGCGGGCGGTCCTCCGTGGCCGCCCCACCTCCCGCTCTCCCTTCTCCGTCTCCTCGCCGCCACGTGCCAGCAGTGGGCGCTCGCTCTGTCTCGGGCTCCTCTCTCCCTCGGGTACTCCTCTCCCTCTCCTGTTGCTCACAGTGGTGCTTCAGTTTTAGCAGTGGAAAACAGGTATCCATTTATTTTTATTTTTTATTACCCAGAATAAGATGCTGATGGACTAAGCCACGTAGCTTAGCTCTTCCGCTGCCACCTGTTGGGGAGGGAGGGAGGGCAAGAGGCTTCAGAGAAAGTGGGAGCTGGGGCAGCTCCCGGGCCTGGCCCAGAAGGCACGGACAGGGCTTTCTCCCCGACTCCACTTGGCACCTGCGTCCTCATGTGTTAAACATGACCTCAGAGGCCGGCCGGGTACCCAGACCAATGACTTCCCACCCGGAGAGAAGGCAGCCAAGAGTTAAGGCTGCTGAGCCTGTGTTGTTCAACAGCGGTACGCCCCTTCTCCCAGCATCACTGCATCCCATTTTCCCTGCACACCGTCAGGAAGGGGCAGAGGAGCAAGCCCCAGGCCTATGCTTGCCCTGCTCGGCCTCGTTACAGATGGAGAACCATGAGGCCCCTTCTCCCAGCATCACTGCATCCCACTTTCCGTGCACACAGTCAGGAAGGGGCAGAGGAGCAAGCCCCAGGCCTATGCTTGCCCTGCTCGGCCTTGTTACAGATGGAGAACCATGAGGCAGGACCCTCGCGGGCACCTAGAAGCACCCCGAGGCACCCGTGCACCTAGGAGCTGGGGCCCTCGCCACCCTCACGACCTGCCTCGTCAGGGCGAGGGGTACGTCCACTTCCTGGCTGCCCACCAGGAGCAGCTCTAAGATTCTCTCTGGAGAGGACCGTGGCACAGACGGTGTGCATGAAGTTCACATCCCCCAGACACTAAGAAGAGGTGCAGGGACCCAGAGTGACAGGTGACAGGATGCACTGGCCCCTCGAGGACTTGAGACTCCCATATTTCCCAAATTTTCCTACAAGTCCAGATCCCAGCGAAGACCTCCTCCAGAGGCCAGCTTGCCTTCTAATACTGGGACAGCCCCGTCACTCCGCCGTGCTGGTATGCCCGCTCCCCCTGGTACGTGGAGTCTTGTGACAGCGCCACATCAATCTGTGACTTAAACTCATCTCCAAGGTAACTGTCCTGGAAGACAAGGTTGGAGAGATGAGCACCCAGTCGAAGGATGCGCACTCACCCTCCCAGGCTTGAGAACCTGCTCTGCGTCCAGCCCATCACCAGCCGCAGGGAATAATCTGGAAACCTATCCTCAAGCCTAAGTGGCAGGAAACCCACACTGGTTACTTCACCATTGGAGACACGCTACCCAGGACAGTATTGTGGATGGAATGTTCTAGACCTACAGTCCCCCTGCTAAGGTCTTTAGGGGTAAGTGTCACGGGGTCTGCATGTGTGAAGAGGGCTCCCTGGGCTGGTCTGACTTTTCTGTGGGTGTGAGACGTCTCAAGTTAAAGTGGCAGAGGGCTCACCTGGGACAGCTCAGGCTGGGAGAGGCCGGGCTGGCTCATCTGGGAGGGCTGGCTCATGGAGATGTAGCCCTGGGTCAGAGCGCCCTGTGAGAAGGGCTGTGACGCCACATCCTGGCTGGCCTGGCTATTGGGGAGATTCGTCTGGCTGGGCCCAGGAAGCCCAAAGCGGTTCTTCTGGCGTCCCCCACGACCAGTCTTGCCTTTTGGGGTGCCCCGGCCTGAAAGACAGCCATCCAGGGTTCCCTGAACGAGGTTTTGAGCCTCACAGACAAGCACTCCTGCTCAAAGCCTGGATGTGAACAAACTCCAAGGCCAAACTGCTTTTCCCCATGGGATGCCACTCAGTGCTCACCTGCGGCTGGCCCATTAGCTTGTCCAAAATACCCCGGTGGCGGCATGGGCGGCATGACCAGGTTGAAGGGGATGGGAATGTTCATGGCAGCCACGTGGCTGGGGCCAGCACTGATCATGCCAATCTGGTCATGGGTCTGGAAGTACATGTTCGAGGGCCGGCCTATAAGACACAAGGAGAACGGCAGGCATCACACTGCATCCAGATGAATCTGTTGCCTGCCCACAGCTGAAATGTCTGTTTGGTCCTGTCACTGCTTTGTCTGCCCCAGCGTTTCTTGGTGCGTCCCTAACGGCAAAGTCACCTGATGCAGAATCTCACAACTCAACCCCCTCCCCCTCCCTGCACCCAATAGCCTCCTTGAGGCTGGTGCCTGGGAAGGCACCTTTTCTCCCAGGGGATTCTGAGAATCACTGGCCCATGGGGATCTGAAAAACTGAAACCGCTATGCATTTCTAATTTCTTAAAAAAAAACCTTTTATGGCAAATGTTATATTCATATTACATGCTACCACTGCCACCCTGCCACCCCCCAATCAAAAGAAAAAGACCAAGCTTGACAGACCAGCAGATCTCACTGAAAGCAAAAGCCCCCAGGGCAACCTTGGGTGTAGCCAGACCCACGGTGGCATCAGGGATGAAGTATGGACCCAGGAAACCCCCAGCCACACAGGGACTCGTCAGATGTGGCGATAAGAGATCTGTTGTTCTTCAAGAACACAATCCCTGGGACTTCCCTGGTGGTGCAGTGGTTAAGACTCTGCGCTCCCAGTGCAGGGGGCCCAGGTTTGATCCCAGGTCAGGGAACTAGATCCCACATGCATGCTGCAACTAAGAGCTCGCGTGCTGCAACTAAGGAGCCCATGTGCTGCAACTAAGGAGTCCGCTTGCCGCAACCAAGACCCAGCGCAACCAAATATAAGTAAGTAAATAAATAAATAAATATTTAAACAGACAAAAACAAACAAAAAAACACAATCCCCTGTCTGAGCCCAGGGACAGGGAGAACACTGGGGCAGGGAAAGGGGCCTTGCCAATTTAATGTGGAAAAGGAGCAGCTGGGGTGCGCCTGCCCTCAGGGTGAGTGGCAAGCACATGAGAGGTTTAAGGCCAATGTGAAACTCGGGGAGGTGGCACAGAGTCATGGGTGAGGCAGTCACCCTCCATGCGGGCTGGTGCAGGGAAGGGTCCCAGGAGGCAGGGATCTGGGGGATGAATGGGAACCGTCTACAGACTGGCTCAGGCAAGAGTCGTCATCCCAGCAGCAGGATAAGGCTCAGCCTCAGTACATACGGAAGCCTCACACAGGAAAAGCGGGCATGCGCAACCCTGAGGTCTGACAGATGGAGCTGAAGCTTGGGGAAGCCGCGAAACCTGAAATGAGGCGGTGGGTGTGACACCCCCACTGAGAAGGCGAGCGAAGGGCAGGCAGGGTGGGGTGTGAGCACAGGGGCAAAGTGGCTGAGCTGCGTGCGGTATTTGTTGAGAAACTGCTGTCCATTGAGCTGTATTATTTTAAAAACATCTGGTTTTTAGAAATGGCCAAAGACCAATTATTTGATTTCTGACAAGGGAAGCTGAGAAAACTCTGTCAAACAGGCTTCTGTGGACCAAGGCTTGGGAGGCCACTCCAGGAGTAACAGGGCTGGAAGCTGTGGGCGTGGGAACGGTCAACAACTGTGGGGCCGGTCCGGTCCCCTGCAGAGACTCACCCTGGCTGCTCCGGTCATAGACGGATCCTGGGATGATGGCCTCCCGGGCATCATACATGGCTGTTGTCATGAAGCGGGCTCCCTGCAAAGGGTTTAGATAAGTGAGGAATTTATCATGTTGACACAAGGAAGAACTTCCAAAGATCTGGTGGCCTGGGAGGTGACCAGGCTGCACTGAGGACTACCCCGAGGCTTGCCGGCTTTGGGCCTTGTGTGCTTTGGGCCTTGCCTGCCCCTCCTCACCTGACCTGGTCTTTGTTGCCAAACATTTCCGTCTCTGGGCTTCAGCTCAAGCAGCATCCACTCCCTAGGCCCCCAGAGCACCTTGGGTTTGCCAAGTTCCCTAACTGCTTGGGTCTGACCCCTAGGTGCCACCTGTGACGTAGCATCCCATGAAGTCCAAGGCCAGAAAGGCCTCAGAACAGCAGGGAGACCTGGCGTGGGGGGGCTCTGTGGGGACAGACCGGCATGCATGGCTCCTGTTCACACACTGACACTCTCGGCGCACCCTCAGCTCACACTAGTCACGTGTCACACCTGCCATCGCTCACTGCCACGTGCCTGGAACACTGGCTTGGGGAGGACGGGGTTCCCAGCAGTCTCCTCCCCGCCTCCCCGCCCCCTGCCCGCGGCCGGCCCTCACCGGGTTGATGGTGTTGACCAGCTTCCTGGGCTTGCTGAACTGCATGAGGCTCTCCCGCAGGTTGTTCAGCGGCCCCTCCACCAGCACCTTCTGCTCCTTGTAGTAGTTCAGCAGGTGGTTCCAGAGCGGCTGCTTGGACAGGGCCTTTGGGTTGCCCACAATAATGACCCCATATCTGCGAGACGTGGGCACAAAGAGTGCCGTGCTTAGGGCTGCACAGTGAGCAGAGCACTACGCAGATTGGTCCAAGGCAAGAGCAAACGAACTCGAAACCCAAGTCCAGAGTAAAAGGTGCCCAGGCAGCTCTCCTGGCACCCCGCCCACCAGGCACCCCTCCTCTTGCCACACAGGAGCCTTGGGTGCCACCCTCGACCTCCCTAACCAGACGCCTGCCCTGCCTGTGCCAGTGCCCGCCGTGAATGCTGGGGACGGGTGGGTAACTGCGAGCTGAGGTGACTTTCACTGGAGCCCACCCTGTAGCTGCCGAGCCTACACCTGGGTTTATTTGAGGGCAGATTTCTGTGGAGCCCAGATGTCAAAACACCTCTGTGGGCCGATGAGCTCAGAGTGAGTCTCCTTGTTTGCAACCACGAGTCAGCCTCCTGGGCACTATGTCGTAAGTGGCCCAGGCAGGCTCCACAGCAGCTTCGGGACCCCTTATGGGCCGGGCATGTAACTCGAGGCCCAAGCTGAGCTGCTAATGGATGCTCACACCCATCAGGCTGTGCTGGGACCACCCCCGCCCCTGCCAAAGCTGGCCACAAAACAAATGGGGTAACAAACGAAAACCAAGGTGCCCTCAGTGGGGAAGGGACCAACATGCGAACGTGAGCCCTGCTTGGGGCTGGTACGATGGTGGCTGTTGTCTGGTGTCACGTGGGGGTAACACGGGGTCCACCTTGCCCTCTGGGTGCCTCACCATTTCAGAAAAGTTTTATTCCAGAACTGAACAAGGCAAATAGGACTAAAACATTAGACTCATGGATTAAACAACTTGACAAGGACACTCCGTTGTTGGGATGGAATTTCCTTCGAGACTGAGGCCACAGAAAGCCACCAGGACACAGAAACAAAGACAACTCATGAGTGAGACGTTCTTTCCGAATTGCTGCTGGGAGCCCTCTGACCACTAGCACTGGCGAAGCCCCTCTACCATGCCCTGTGCCCCAGCCCAGGGTGCAGCTGGGGTATGAGAATTAATAGGAAAAGAACCAGGCACTGAGCAGCCTCTTGGGCCAACCCCTCTCAGCGCCTCAGAAGGACTCCTATGCAAGAGAAGCCACCAGCAAGGCCCAACAGGACTCAGTCCTCCATACCGTGCTCTGGTCAAGGCCACATTAAGTCTCCTGGGGTCGTTTAAAAATCCAATGCCTTGGTGCTCATTCGCCCGCACACAGGAAAGGATGATGAAGTCCTTCTCGCGGCCCTGGAACGCATCCACGCTGGCGATCTCCACCTCCTGCAGGGGCAACGGTCACGGTCAGCCAATAGGCTTCCTTCAAGGACCCCTCAGCCTGGTGTGCTCAGCCTGGTGTTAAGATGCACCATCAAATCCCAGCGATGAGCCTGGGACCTGAAGCCTGCAGAGCCCCTAGGTGCTGGCCACCGGCTCACTGTGCCTCTGTTACAAGGCGGTCAAAGGTCAGTGCCTGGGGTAGGAGCCAGCAGACCGGACTGGGCGCGCGCACCTGGTAGAGCTTGGTGTGCAGGGAGCCACTGAACTGCATGTACTGCACCAGGTAGGAGCGCTGGCCCTCATAGGGCGTGATGATGCCGATCTGGTCTGGCTTGGCGCCCGCCTTCAGCAGCTTCGTGGTGATCTTCTCCACATTTGCAGCCTCCGTCCTAAGAAAATCAGGCTTTCACTTCCCAGGCTCCACCTGTGGGCTCCTGAGACCGCCCCCCCACCAAGGCTGGAGGCTGTGGGAAGCTCAGGGGCAGTTCCGCCTCCAGCACGACCCTGGGAAGGCCCTGCCCAGTGCGGCCACAGCTGGGCTGCCCATCCTTTACCAAGGGAGTCATGAGGGATAGAAAGGCTCACGCGTGGGCTTATGAAGGATCTGCTCAACATAAAAACATACGCTGAAAAGATGAGATTGGAAGTAGGCTGTTGGTTTAAGTGTCTGAACAGAATAAGGATGAGGGAGACAAGGAAAAGTTTCACCACCACATTAAACAAAACCACAGGTTAGCAGTCACTGGACAAGCCGTCACTGAAGCTAGGAGACGCCACAGATGAATCACTGCTTACCTGTTTAGGTAGGAGGTGCCTGAGCTGGCAATCTCCTCTTGGCCCTGGGTCACGTAGAAGAACATCGGTTTATCCGGTTGGGGCCACTGGAAGTCAAACCCCTTCTTCACACGATCCGCTGTCATCGTAGAGGAGAAAAAAAGAGAATATCCTATCAGAGAAGAAAGTGTAGGCAGTCTGGACTGAGCTAAGGTGGAGAGCTGAGTGGAGGCCATGCCATCCTGGGCAGGCACACGGTGGGGCAGGAAACCGCAGGCTCCAGGCAAAAGACCCAGGTCTGCGGGCCCGGGCCAGGCCACCGAGTACCGAAACTCCCAGGAACACCTGGCACCGTGTCTGGGATGAAGCCGGCTCACTGGCTGAAAAGATCTCACTGGTTAGTGCTTTCTGCAGTCTGTTTAAGAAACCTGTGTCTGGGGGCTTCCCTGGTGGCGCAGTGGTTGAGAGTACGCCTGCCGATGCAGGGGACGCGGGTTCGTGCCCCGGTCTGGGAGGCTCCCACGTGCCGCGGAGCGGCTGAGCCTGTGAGCCATGGCCGCTGAGCCTGCACGTCCGGAGCCTGTGCTCCGCAACGGGAGAGGCCACAACAGTGAGAGGCCCGCGTACTGCAAAAAAAAAAAAAGAAACCTGTGTCTGCCTCAGGGTAACGAAGATATTCTATTTCCTTCCAGAAGCTTTATGATGTACCTTAAGGGACTCATATGCCCCTACAACTGGCTTTTAAGAACGACACTGTTGGGACTTCCCTGGTAGTCCAGCGGTTAAGACTCTGCACTTCCACAACGCAGAGGGTGCAGGTTTGATCCCTGGTTGGGGAACTAAGATCCCAAATGACACGTGGTGTGGTTAAAAAAAAAAAAAAGAATGACACTGTTGAGCTGACCCCATCTTGTCACACACCAGGGCCTGTGGACACATGGGTCTGCCTCTGGACTCTATCCTGGGCACTGTGCCCAGTGTCTCTGCGACTGCAGCTTTACTGTAACTCCTGACATCTCCTAGTATGAGTTGCCACCTTCATCAGGCTCTTCATGTTCGTCTTGGGTGCCTGGTCCTTACAATTTAAAAAAATCAGCTTGTCCTGTCACATACCCCACCCACACCTTTGGGAATTCTGACTGGAGTTGTACCTGATCAACAGATTAGTGTAAGAAAACTGGTATTTTTGCATGAAAATAGCCTAACACTGATGAAGGAAGCTTGACCCATGAGAACACGTCGTATGATCCCTTTTATGTCAAGCTGAAAATGAGGCAAAGCCTCAACCTTTCAAGCGAGGGCAGTGGCTGGCAAGCTTGGTGACCTGCTCACTGCTGGCAAACGCTTAACCACCTGCTGGGGGTGAGGCGAGGGCTAATCTACAGTGCTGGCCAATTTCTGTGGTGTAAACACTCCCGCCACCACTGATGTCAGGCTATCCTGAGTCCGTGGGTCTGGGCAGGCACCCGCACTGCCCTGGACAGGGGTCACTTCAAGGCTGCAAGGAGCTGGTCAGGTTGTGCTTTTAGATGCAGGTGCTAGTTACACAGGTGTGTTCACTTAGTGAAAACTCACTAAGCTGAACACTTAGGATCTGGGCACTTTTTTACACTTCAGTAGAGAGTTTAAAAAAATATACTCATGGGCACTGATGGTTCAGCAGTGAACCACCACCACCAACCCCTGCCCTACGGAGCTGACGCCGTGGAGGTAGGTGGAGCAAGGTGGGCAAGGGTGTGAATCACGGTTAAGCGGTGGCTTTCCCAACAAGTGTCAACCGCGTCAGAGAATCACAAACAAGCTCCTCATGGCCTGGCCTTTTCTAGCCCCACCACCCAACAGACCAGCAGCATTCTAAGTGTCAAGACTGCATTGCACAGCAGCCATGGGGCCCTGGCCAGGCACGCACACTTTCGGCCTCAGTCTCCTCACCTATAACGTGGGCTAAACAGGCCGACGTGGTGGGCTGCTGGCATTAATGAGACACTAACTGGTTCTTGAATGAATGCTGGTCTCAGAACCCCTTTACACTCTGAAAAGTTGAGTTCAAACAGCTATTGTTTTTATGGATTACATCTACTGATATTTATTGTATTTTAAAACCCAGAAATCTAAAATATTTTAAAATTCATTTAAAGATAAACATATTAACTTACAAATTTTTTTTATGAAAAATAACTGTTTTCCACTAAAATATACATTTAGTGAATTTTCGCAACTCACTTCACTATCTGGCTTATTCTACTCCTGTTCCCAGTCTCCCATGAGCCCTTGCAGCATGTGAGGATGGTCACAGATGCACGTGGTTGGAAAAGGGAAGCGTGTTTTATGACCTTTCCTACTACTGTGGAATTCTGCCCAATTCTACAGGAAAGCTGGACGGGAGGTCACCCTGCAGGTCAGTGACGATGGCCTTTCTACTCTGCCCTGCACCTGCATGGCCTTTGACCCCCCAGTGACTTGGGAGCACCCTTGCTGGCCACTGGAATGGCAAGTGCCTGCTCACCCCGTCAAGCAGAGCTTCCAAAGGCTGACGCACCTGACATCTGTCACCACCAAAGATCTCATCAGAAAATCCATGCAGCATTGGGAAGACTTGATCAGCTTATGCTAGGGGACATGGGTTTTCCAAAATTCTAATTTTGGTGTGAATTCTCAGATTTTATCACTGGTGATGAATATTCTCAGTTATTTTCCTTGAAGCCACAGGCTCACTTTGGTCACTTTTGGGAAAACGCCTGCTAAATACCCCAGTCTGTATAACCAGTGTGTGAGTCCTTCCTTCAAGCACCTCACACCCCTGCCAAGTTTCTTAGGAGAACGTCCTCTCCCATCACACATAGAATCACAAGAACATGCACTCAGGGATTAGTAAACTGAGTACTCTTTGCTTGTGCACCCAGGCTGGTGCCTGCCACAGGTGCGTGGTGGTGACGACACACAGCAGCCTGGTCGCACCACTGACTCATGCTGAGGCTTCTGCGCCATTAGCGTAAGTGTCAGCACAGCCAAAGGCACACGATGTCCCAGTGTTACTACAGAAGTAGTCTGGCCTTGGTCATGCAGAGGTCTTTGAGACCCCCATGGCCCGGACTTTGAGAACCACCGATAGAGGAAGGAGCGGGACAGGCAGTCAGCTCTGCCACCCCCTCTTGTGTGTGTTGTGTGTGATGCGCCAATGGTGGAAATGCTCACATAGTGACTCTGAATTTTACGAGGACACAGGCTCCCCCTTGCCCACACCCCGAGAATGTCCCAGAGTGCACTTTCTGTCCCACTGACCACTGCATCTCTCTGAGGCATCCCCTACCCACTAGCAGTCACCACGTAAGGCCACTTAAGAAGGAAGTGACAGGAGGTATTGTCTCCCCAGGCCCCCCACTCTGGGCCGAGTATTACCTGCAGTGACACCATTCTGAAGAGAGCCCTCATAGAAGATGTTGGATGGGAAGGCACTGAGCGCAGGATGCATCCGATACTGGACCTGCAGGCGGATGGGACGGATGCCCAGCACCACCAGGCGCTCAAAGAGTGACTGGGACAGCCCGGCCTTGGCCGCCTTCTTGCACATCACCACGGGGCCCAGCTGGCAGTGGTCGCCCACGAGGATCAGCTGTGGTGAAAGGCCCACACAGGTAAGAAGCTCAAGCATGGAACAGCCTAGACGTCCACTCAGGGGACTAAGAGGGCCAGGGTCCATACAACCACCCGGCTATGTGAATTCAAGTGGCAAGATATGGCCTGGGGGTGGGAAAACTGCCCACCACATACATGGAACACGCAAACTTGCACTCAGAACCCACACAAAGGCACTCTGTGCCAAGTCCACCCTTCGAAGACCCCCTCAAAGGGCCTGCTGTGCATCCCTCTGTGCTCTGGCAGGGCATCAAACAGCACTACAGGACACTTAAAAACAAACCCCCAGCACTAAGAATTACACAGAACTGGAACAAGAGAGAATGCACACCAATTTTCAAACAAGACTATAATGGATGGGCTGTGGCCCACCTGCTTGGCTCCAAGGACCACAGGGACCATGCACTCTGGCTCGGTGGCCTGGGTGCTCTCGTCGATTAAAATGGATCGGAACTGCATCTTGGCGAGCCTCGGGTCCCCGGCGCCCACACACGTGCAGCAGATGACATCTGCATTCTGGGGAAGAGAGTGCGCCAGGCATCAGGGCACCTGCACGGCCAATGTTCCCAGATCCCCAAAGCAGGCAGGACGGGACACAGACACCATTCCGGTCCACGCCCTCCTCAACAACTATGGAGATAAGTGGTCCCTCCCTGACAACATCTGTCCAGGGTGCAATGACCCTAACTTTCGAGATCCTAAGTGGTTGGGCTTCACTCCTAAGAAAGAGCTTGGCGCCTTGAGACAGCCTCTGAGGGGCAGCGCTAAGCCAAGGGCACCATGCTCAGGCTGAGATCCACTTCCGGTTGGTTCATCAGCAAAGAGCAGGAGACAGCGCTCCAGACCTGCCCCCTGCCCCACCGCGGGTACGGACCAGGTTCCCAAGATCCCAGCAGCAGGGAGGCTGGCGGGAAGTGGACTCTACCTCAACAAGATGTCTCTGTGTGATCTCAGAAAAGCATACGGAGGAGGGTATCAGAGTTCTCTCCTCAAATGCAAAAGAACAAACTAACTAAAGGTGCCATCGTGGACTTAACGTATCCAAGCAGGTCCTTTGGCCCAAGTGAACAAGACAAACGCCCAAAGGCCCAGGCCAGTTCCCCCGGCAGCAGGGCAGGTGAGTTCACCATGAGCAGCTCCCTCTCGGCAGTGCGCTTCAGGGCCCGGTATCGCTTTTCATCCGCAGACGACAGCTCGCCAGTCTCATCCTTCAGCTGCTGCAGCTTCTGGAGCTCCGGCATGCTGCAGACACAGGGGCACATGAGAGGGAGGCGTGTGCCGCCAGGGCCTGCCCAGGGGAGACACACCTCACTTAAGGCCGGCTACCCGACACCCACCTGTCCATGTTCCTGATCTGGTTGTGCAGGGCCAAGAACGACACCGGGGAATCGATGGCCTCTCGGCTCTTGGCACAGAGCCGCACGACTTTCAGCCCAGTCTGGTGGATCTTCTCAGTCAGCTGATCCACGGCTATGTTGCTTGGAGCACAGACAAGCACGGGCCTTCAACACAATGTGAGCAAATGTCAGTGCTCGCCCAGAGAAAGTCGAATTAGCCAAGACTGTTGTTTTGAATCACAGGCGGTAGAGCCAGCTCAAGCTCTAAGACTAAAGCCGGGAGTGACACGATGCTGAAGGAGCTAAGAGCCAGATGGTCTGGAGCTTCCTGATCTTCACTCTACTCAAGCAACCCACCGCTAGCACCCGAGTCCAACATCCTCACCTCCCGTTTGCACTGTAAAGCCTCTCAAAGCTCCAAGGTGCACGCAGGCACAACACGACCCAGGATGGACCTACCCACTACGGCCTTTACAAGAATGGCAGGTTTGCTTGTTAAAAGCAACCGCAAAGGCCAGATCTAATACAAACGGCATAGAATGCAGCATGCCAGACACCCTGGGCCCCGAAGCCTCCTGGAAGACAGGCCTCCCTCTCTCCCCCCACTTGGGCCATGCAGAGCCCTACCCATTGCCTTGCCGAGCCAGGTGGTAGACAATGGTGGCTGAGGTCACCGTCTTTCCTGTGCCCGGTGGGCCCTGGATCAGACTCAGTGGTCTCTGCAGCACAGTCTTCACGGCGTAAACCTTCGGATACAAGTGGCCGTTAGGGGTGCAGGCACGGCGGAGGGCCGCTCACCGGGCAGGCTCTGCAGTCCGGGACCCTCCTGCCCCCGGGGCGGGGGAGAACCTGAGAGTGGTTGAGGTCAGGGAGCCCCTGCGCCGTGAAGCGTTTGGGCAGCTGGCACTTGATGATCACATCCTCCACTTCGTGGCCGAGAAGTTTGTGGTAGATGTAGCCCGACACGGAGGTCTCGTCCACAGCAAAGGTTTTCAACGCACTCTGCATCCTGAAAGGAAAGCTCCAGGTCAGTGGCACGCACCACCGTGGAGCTGCTGTGCAGACCTGCCCCTCCGTGATGAGGAGGAGAAGCACAGAGACGCCGGAGGCAGCAGCCACGCCAAGGGCAGGTGACGGCAAAGTAGATGCAGGGAAGTAGAGGCTGGGAAGGAGGCAGACATACCTGTCGAATGAGGTTGACTTCCACACGAAATCCACCTGGAAGTTATGAGTCACCTCCACGGGTGCACCCACACTGCTCCGAAGCTCAATAGCGATCTCATCGCCATAATCTATGCCGCCGAGTTAAGTCTCATTCTGGTCAAAAGCCTTTCTGAGGAGACCTCACTCTGTTACTGAAGACACAGACCCTCCTCTGCACCAAAGACAGAAAATGCAGCCAGAGACCCATGTTCTCGGTGACAGATTCTGCCCACCGTGTCCGGGGCCAGCGCAGCCAGCACCGTCCTCCTCCTCGTGAGCCCTGGGGCAGCAGCCAGCACCCAGCATGGAGCAGCCAAGCCCAGGGCCCAAGTTCCAGGCCCTGACTGTGAATTTCCGCAGAGCCCTCAGGCACATAGCTCGGAGCACCCTGGCTTCTGCCTAAGCAGCTCTCTTCATCAGTTTTATAGAAACGGTGCCCCCTCAGAGGACACCTGAAGAAAGGGCGTTGCAGTCGCAGCTGTACACACCCTTCCCTCCACCTGAGGCCCCGAGGCTGCTCTCAGCAGTGACCCCCACGCAGGTCTCCTGTGCTCTGGACAAGTTCGTCACAGACTTGGGCAGACAGTGCCTGTGCCAGCCCTTCTTTACACAAAGGATACTATCAGGGACCTTGATGACGTGGCCGATCCCTTTCCACAGGGGCGCCAGGTCCCCTTTGTACCGCAGGCATATCTCATCCCCTTGCATGAGCCGCATGTCTTACAGGGAAAAGACAGCAAGAAAGTTAAAGTTTTCACATGTGCCACAGACGCTACCATGAAGAGTTCAAATTAAGGGACACTTTACAAGGGTGAAACTAGGAATTTTATGCTACTTATGGTCACAAATATTTTAAAACTTAAAATCACCTCTTAACCAAATTATGACTAAATCCTCATTACCAGAGTCAGTCTTGGGCAAAGTGAAGTAGGCGATTCTCTTCTTGTTAAGGCCCAGGTCCCACCTGACCGTGATGTTATCTTGAGTCTGAGCACATAAAAAATAAGAGCCCTGTTAGCCTGCAACACAGACACAGGCCTGGACTCCTTGTGTCTGGGTTTCCACAGGTGCGTGCCCTATGGCGAGCAGCACCGGACAGCCTGAAACACCAACAAGGGCACATCCAAGAAGTCATTAGGACCCCGAAACCTGCGCAGGACGACCAGGAGACCCCCATATGATGTCTGTTCTTGGAGGCGGCTTCTCTGTGGGCTGCGGAGGGAGAGAAGGAAGCCGATGGCCGGGGACACATCTCGTGAGCCTCAGGGCTCCTGCTTCCTATGCACAGTCTCCGAGGGATGGGCACAAGGAGTGTCCTCAGTGTGCTGTGGGCTCCTGAGGTCTGACTCTCATAGCTGTGGCAAAGGCTACAAACCCAAATGTAAGGAATTTTTGTTGGATTTAAAATCAGAAAACACCCAGGCGGGTGTCTGGCTTTGAGTGATGGGGCGTCTGCCCACAGGCCTGTCCTCAATCCACGGTTCTGTCTCTCAGGGGCTGGGCCTCGGCCCACGTCAGCATTTGCAGTCTGCAGAGAAAACCACCCTCCCCAGACCTTAGAAGAGATGCTTTGTTAAAATGACCAAACCCTCCTGCACACACATCACCTGCGACTCTTTCAGTTTCTTATCATAGTCAGCCTCCAGCTTGACCAGAGGACCGAAAATGTTCTGGTACTGGTAGGCATCCTCATACCGCAGGAGGACATGCTGCGGCTCCTCATCCACTCCCGGCTTCTCGAGGTCCTCCAAGGTGGCAGAAGGATTTTCCTAGAGGACAAGAACGGCACCACGTTCTTCCCTGTTCTCACCTCTACGATGAACTATATGCGAGCTCCCCAGTCAACAGAGGCACAGTCACACCCACCATTTCTCAGAACGAGCTGATGTTGGGCTGATGCGGAGAAGGGCACCCGGTGGTCGGTGGTGTCCACTCCGTAAGGAGAGCCCTCATATCAGGAAGTCCACGTGGCACACAAAGGTGGACACCCAGGTACACAGCCCTGACACACCTATACCATCAGATGGCTGCATTCTCCAACAAAGGCCTAACCCCTGACCTGGGAGAGATTACACTTCTTCCTGGCTGCCAGAAAGATTACTGGCTTCCCTGGCTGTGTAAACAGAAAGGAAGGCCCACGTCCCCATTTCCTCCTGATCCTATGCTGCACCAACAGGAGCAACGCACACTTCCTTGGCAGGGACAAAACAGTATGTGGGCTGTCTGGATACAAACAGGAACAGTGAAGTAATTGTGGCAACTTGAAAATCAAGGTGGAAAGGTTCCTTGCTGGACTGTCCTTCAAAAATATTTTGACTCGCACTTGAAGATAAATTCACATCCTTGATTATATGGGTGCCTAATTAAAATTTCTAGCCTAGTTACTAAAACTTTATCGTAAAATATAAACAGCCAGAACCAGAGATGGGCTTCCCTGGAGAAACAGTCTGTGGGCAGGGCAGGAATCCTGCGCGCCCCCAGCCTGGTGTCGCCCTGGCTCCGATGCGCCACAGGCCCGACCAGGTTTTATGGAGTACACCCGCAGTCCTGTCTGTCCACTCAGGCCCGGCTCTTCCTGACATGTCCACACACAGTCACCAATGGCCAGTTCCCAACCACTTCCTTCCCACCACCTACCCTTGCCCTCAGCAAGAGAAAAATTCTAACAGCCGGAGCTTTCCTTTCCCAGAGGCCTGGCGGAGGTACCCGTGGCGCCCTCGGTCCTGCTTCCAGAAGGAGCTCGAGGGGCCACTCCAGGTAGAGGCTGCAGAGTCCCCCTCGAGCTCCTTCCGGAACCTCCTGTTTCTGAGACACCACCCCCAGCTCCCCTCTCCACCCCCCGCAACACTTGGTGCTGAGATGGGTGTGCATTCCCAGCAGGCCCTCACCTTCCAGAGCTCCTCCAGCTTGTTGATCTGCTGGGCGGTGATCTGCCGCGCCCGCAGCTGCTCCTGCTCAGAAGGGATCTTGACCAGCCAGGACAGGAAGCAACGGTCCTGGATCAGGGGCTGCCACTGCGAGCTGTCCCAGTTAATGTCCTTGAGACTGCTCTGACTGGCACAGGGCTGCCTGCAGAAGCCCCGAGGGTGGGGAGAGCCCAGGTGAGGATGACCTCTAGCCCCCCAAAGGCTTACTGCCTTTAACCTCAAAGGGGCGTTTTCCCTACATTTTACTGTATGAGCACATTACCTTTAAATTGTTAGGAATAAATTGTGTGTCCCCACACACTTGAGCTCTGAACTCTTAAAACTCAGAAGAGACTTTGCTTTTACAGAATTGTTTTCGTGATTTAACCAGAACACACCCCAAAAGGGTTACTTGACATTCCCAGCTCTCTAACAAGCCCCAGCCCCCCGAACCTCCTTACACCTCGTCAGTCGGCAGAAACTATTTTAAAGCTCCATGGAGTCAGAGCCATGGAGTGGCTGAGTCTTTGGGGAAGAGGACTGGGGCTGAAAGGCAGTCCCCCAGGGAAATCGTGGCCCTGCCCTCACCTGCATAGCAGCACCACAACCGAGTCAGCCTTGGCAGGGATGAAGCCGAGGAGGAAGACGTTGCGGCAGCCGCAGTTATAACACTCCAGAACCGTCTCCCCCAGGGGCCCATCCTTGTGCAGAGTCACCTCTTTGCATTTTGCCCTCACGAGGTGATTTACAATGTGGCTGAAACCAGGAAATGATAAATAGTTAACACCCAAAGTTTGGCTTTTCACCACTTCCAATTTTCGAGCTCCGTTAAAAGTTCCGGTACCGTTCACGGTCCATTAGCAGGAGTGGTCACACCTCATCCATCTGGCATCCCGGGGGACCAGCCCGCCCCTGAACTGGCTCCCCACGGAGCACAAAAATCAATCCGACTTGAACCATTTTTAAGGAAAACTTTCCTAACACGTTTCACACAGTTCCTGCTTTTTTCTCTCCCCCCCAGTTCCTGCTTTCTTAAATCCAACTTATTGGACCTAAGTGAATCTAACGCTGGGGCCAAGGCTGCTGTCCTGGAGAGGCAGGAGGCTCGCCCCTTTCACTGCTCCTCTGCTCGTTGTAGTTTCTCTCCTGCTCCTTTCAAAGTCACTTCTCATGGCCCCTGTGCCTGCTTCCAGGAGCAACACCCCTCCTCATTTGCTGCAGGCCAGGAAACCTGATAACCAAATGTATTAGAAACCTGAGGATAGTAAAAAATACCGAGTAGTGGGGCTCAGGGCTACTCTCCGGAAGCACAGGGCCAGCCCTGAACAGTCTGAAAGCCCCACCGCCTCAGCTCTTTCCTTACTTCGGGTGGCCAGGGCTCTGACGCCTTTCTCATTTCCGGGACACGGCTCACCTAAACCAGGACCTGAGTGCCCCAGCCACAGAACTCTACCCTCCACCACGCCAGCCTCATTCAGGGCCCACGGGTGGTGCACGGTTCTGCCTCAAGCCCTCCCAGCCCCCGCAGCGATCTGCAGCCTGGCTGCAGGTTTGTCACACGCTGAGCATGCCTGCCAAGCCTCCAGCCTTCCCTGCTGCCACCCTCACATCACCTTGGGAAACCCCTCCTGTTCAAGCTTCGGCTCAGATGCCAACATCCTAATCCTCTCTGGCCCCACGAAGACTGTCAGATTACCTAACTAATCATCACTGCTCTCCGTACTTCCAAAGCCACCCCTCCCCCCACCCCTGGGCCTTCTACCAGGATCAGTGATTTTCTCTTGTCTTTTCTAGGCCCACCTCACTCCATTACACTGGCAGCTTCTTGAAGGCGAGTGGCTGTCCCATCACCTTCACAGTCTGACCTTGCACAGAACACACAATCTGGCTGGCCGAGTCTGTTTTCTCTTAGAGGCCCTCCGCTCACTTCCCTTATCTTGGCTCTGCTGACCGGAAGCTGGGGTTGCCAGCCAAGGCAAGTTTTATTTAACTGCTTTTCCTGCAGGAGAGGAACTCATGTGAACACGGTAACACTTATAATTACCCAGAATGTTCAGAAAATGGTATACCAGTCTCTTCTGGTTATCCTGAAGATGCTTTTCCCTTCAAATCTCTAAAAAACATCAGCTCCCTTTCTTGCCTCACTCAGAACCCCACAATTCGCATTACTAACTCCAAGGTGACACGAGATCTGACCATTCTGTGTCCTCAGCCACAGCTGCCAAAGGCACAGTAAGGGTACGGGGCTCTGTGCAAATAAAGCTGCCTATGGAATTTTGTCACTTTATTTCTATAAAACATGAACCTCAGAGGAAGATGCCGCTTTCTTGCAGGCGACCTGGATCCTTGCCCCACGGAGACTCTGCTCTGCTTCCCTGTGGTAATGGAGTGAGTCGCTGCACATCATGGCAGCCTTGGAGGAGCCACCAGGACCAGACCCATGCCAGTGGTGGAGGCTGAGGAGTCTCACCACTCGAGCTTAGCCAAACGGACTCTCCCCTGGAATCCAAGCACCCTCACAATGCGGGTCTCACCCCAAACACAAAACAAGGGACCTAGTCACAGCTGCTGCTGATCAACAGCAGGAAGGGAAGCCCAGAACCGACGGTCAAGTGAACTTAATTTAATCTGATGATTCAGGATCTGGCCCATATTAGCCTCAGGACTGCTCTGATGAGCTAAGGCCAGAGGGAGCCTTCTCAGGAAGCGGCTCCCATGGATGCCCATTACTGTCTTGGGAACACCCTCCCCAGGCACCCAGTAATGAAGATGAACGGGCGTGCCAGGAGCTCATCTTGCAGAAAAATATAAATAAAAACTGGGAAAGAGAATTAAGCCAACCCTACTTGCATAATAAAAAGAACCACAGAGAATAAATCAAGGGTAAATACATTAAGGCATTCACACACCACCATCTGTTTCAAGTTAAACCAGTCACAGAGGAGGGAAAAAACCAGGTTTGTTAGCGTGCTTTTATATTGTGCTTCGCTTCAACATTTCCATAATTTACACACAAATCTGAGCACAGCACTGATTAAAGACACATGCGCAGTTTGATTATCTACCTGCCAGAAGTATTTCCACGTCCATTACAGAACCACTTCTTGCTGGTATTACAGTAAACCACGCAAGCAGGATCGTGTATTCCGCAGTAACTAAAAAAGTCAAAACATCAACAGTTAAAGCTAGAAGACCACTCTCTGGTTTTAATTTGGCAGGATGTAAAATTCTTTCCTCTTACAACATTTTTAAGTTTTTCATTAAACACATACTCAAACCCAATGATCCCACTAACAAAATCCAATCAGTTAACTGCAGAGGCTTCCTGACCCTGTGAACGCAGGGAAGGATTTAGGGGTGCTGTGGAGATTCCTCAGACAGCAGCAAAGCCCCTTCCAGGGTGAGGTGTGTGTGGGGGGGTGAGAGCAGTAAAAGGTGCCAGGTGAGCCCAACAACGGAGTCCTAAAACCCCCAAGGTGACCTAGTCACTCCCCTTGGCCTCAAGTTTCAGGAACCGTGACTTATAAGCAGGGAAATCGGCATCCTTAGCTCTGGGCACACAGAAGGTAAGCTGAGACCACGCTGCGTTCACAGTGCCTCCCATGCTCCAGCAGAGGGCGCCCTGCTCCTGGGAACACTCAGCTCAACCCAGCAGCGGAGGGTCCTGGGGTACAGACTGAGCTCAGCTCACAAGGAGCACCTAGGGAGATCCCCCTGGCCTCCCTTTTCTGAAAATCAACACACCAAAAACACAAATATTGGCTCTCCACAGAGTTCTGTATGTGGATGAAGCCAAGACTCAAGTCTCAAATGAGAATGTCCTCTGGCCAAGAACCTTCCCTTCAACACCTCACGCCAGGGGGCTCTCCCTACTCCACTCCCCACGGACGGCAGGAGTGTGACGGGGTGTGCAGACTTTAACGACCTGCAGCTTCACCAGGACCACTTCACAGGCATATTTGGTACTTAACAGGAACGCAAATACATATGTAAAAATGTACTGTAAATGAGAGTGAACAAAGAGCCAACAAAGTAAAAAAGTGTGCCCACCAAGCAGGGAAAAGAGCGGCCCTCTGTCCCGTGATGAGTGCAGACCTCAGAGGGGCAGCGTGCCCAAGGGGCAGGCAGAGCTGAGTAGAGGCCCAGGCCCACTGCCCTGCCTGGCGGGGTGCCCTGAGCAAGATCATTTCACCTCTTTTGGTCTCAATTTCCTCATGTGCGTGTAACAAAAAAGCAAGAGTAAGTCCAAACACAAGGGGTGGGTCCTCCTCTAGATAAGAATTCCAAATTTGGTCAACACGCAGGTCTATCCACTGACTACTCACTTCCAATTTTTCAGGAATCTTCCATGCAACAAGGAGGCAGATGTTTTAAAGAAGCCTACAGTAATCTCTTTGTAAGAGAAATCTTAGCTGCTCTATTCACCCTCCAAATGCTCACCCCATGTGATGAGTTCTTTCTGATACGTGAGTGGGGCAGGTACCGGGTAACAACCCAAGGGCCTGAGGAAAGCAGAGAAGGGGAACCTTTCCCCCTCCAGCTGGGAGAATCAGGGATGACAGAGGGTGCTGATCCCATTCGCCTGCCCAGTAATAGGGACTTATGTGTGTATAAAGGCTTGAGCAACCTCCTTATTCCCAAGGACAGTGTTTCCAAGTGTCACAGTCCATGGTCTTAGAGGGGCCCCTGTAAAGTTAGCAAATGCATATAGAATGTGGATGCTCTGGGAGGCGAGTCCTCTCCTCCGCTGAAGGTGCTCACCTGCAGGCATGTATGGGGAGATCCTTCGTGTAATAGGTATCTTCCTCATCTTCTTCGAAGTTCAACTCGGCCAACAACTGGCTAGTCTTGGCCACGCTGTCATCCACGGCCCCGTTCTGCAGGATGCCCTCAGGCCCACCGACCTATGGCAGAAGGCAGCGTCACCATGAAAGACTGCAGCTTCCGGGCCTCAGCCCAGGCACATGGCTTCTCCCCATATGAGCAGTCATGGCAACCTTCCCATGAAGCACTGGCCTGCTCTCTACTGTGCAACAGTTCAGCGTCTTCTGATTTGACTTTTCATACTCTCCTCTTCCCTATCAAACCTACCTGGCCAAAAACAGGGCACAGGTGGCTGAGGTCATCCGCCCTGCCACCTGCACACCCAGGCCCAACCCCATCTAGCCATAGCGCCATGACTACAAGCAGGAAGCTGAGGGCCACAAGAAGCAAGATGACTTTTTACAAACCAGATATGGTCCCCCCCTGCGGACAGCTGCACAAGGGTCCTCCTCCTTTAAAGCCTAAGCACCAGAAGTAAAGGTTGTGACCCCTGCAGATGTGGGAATGCAGTTCTCTCGTTAGTCCACATACTTCCTTCACTGTCAGTTCCCCTCTCCAGAAGGCAGCCCTTCTTAATTATGAATTAGAAATTGAATGTTAGGATAATCTTCCAGTTTCAGGACACAATCTTACTAAATGTACCCTTTATATGTCATAACAGCAAAAACACACAAATAGGCAACTTTAAATAACTAAGCGATGAATTTCACAGGCACCTCTGCTGAGCTCACACATCCATTCACGAGTGCACAGACTCAGCTTGTCCGAGGGAAACAGGTGCTCCTAATGCTGCCCCCGTCGGAACTGCCTCCTCAGACGGCAGCCAACAGTCCCCATCATGGTCCCCACGGGCCACAGCCCACACAAGGCTGGGTCAAGCAGTGGAAGCATCATGCGATGAAAGACGGGAAGGAGTGACAGGAGCCCCAGGGCAGGCACCAGGTTTCTCTGAGCTGTGAGACGGGATCAGACACTGGCCTGCCACGCAGAGCTGGGAAACCAAAACCCACACCCACGCCATGCGGGGTCGGCTCAGGCCAGTCCCTGTCCACTGCTCCAGTCACCTATATGGGCCTAAGGAAAACGGGTCTCCTGAGGGGGGGGCATCCCAGAAACTCCAAAGGTGCATTCAGGTTGTCAAGGAAGCCAAGAACCCATTACAGGAACACGTGTCTCTGCAATGGTCTCAGCCAGATCAGAACCCCATTTCACTGTGTCTGCCACCACTTTAATATACTATCTTTTTTTCTTAAGATTTTTTTGATGTGGACCATTTTTAAAGTCTTTATTGAATTTGTTACAATATTGCTTCTGTTTTATGTTCTGTTTTTTTGGCCACCAGGCATGTGGGATCTTAGCTCCCCAACAAGGGATCAAGCCCACACCCTCTGCCCTGGAAGGCGAAGTCTTAACCACTGGACCACCAGGGAAGTCCCAACATTTTTTCAGAAGGCAACAATCAGGTTAAATGCAAGAAGACTGTATGCTTTGTTTGGGGGAAGGTTTTTTTTTTTAAATGAAAAATCAGTATTAACTTTTGGATTTTAATGTAATGAAGACAGTATTATTAACATCATCACAAGCACCTCTTTGTAAATCCCTGACCTCCTTTTTAAAAAAATTGTAAGTGGTTCTGTGGCGTTAAGTACATTCACATGGTTGTGCAACCACTACCACCATCCATCTCCAGAACTTTCTCATCTTCTCAAACTGAAACTGTCCATTCCCCCTCCCTCAGCCCCTGGCAACCTCCATTCTACTTTGTTTCTATGAATCTGACTACTGTAGGGACCTCACATAAGTGGAATCATGCGGTATTTGCCCTTTTGTGACTGACTTATTTCACTTAGCATAATGTGCTCAAGGTTCATCTATGTCCTAACTGTGTCAGAATTTCCTCCTTTTTCAAGGCTGAATAATATTCCATTGTATGGACACACAACATTTTGTTTATCCATTCATCAGTCAGTGAATACTTGGGTTGCTTCCACCTTCTGGCTGCTGTGAATGATGTTGCTATGAACGTGGAGTACGAGTATCTCTTCAAGTCCCTGTTTTCAATTCTTTGGGGTATATACCCAGAAGTGAAGTTGCTGAATCATATAATTATTCTATCTTTAACTTTTTGAGGAATTGCCATACTGTTTTCCACAGCACCTACACTATTTTATATTCCCACCCACCAGTAGTGCACAAGGGTCCTAATTTCTCTACATCCTTGCCAACACGTGTGATTTTTCTGTTGGTTGTTGATAGTAGCCATCCTAATGGGTGTGAGGTGGTATCTCATTGTGGTTTTGATTGACACAACCTGGATTATAATGATGCTAAATATCTTTTCCTATGCCTGTTGGCCATTTGGGTATCTTCTTTGGAGAAAGGTCTAGTCAAGTACTTTGCCTTTTTTTTTTTTTTTTTTTTTGCGGTACGCGGGCCTCTCACCGTTGTGGTCTCTCCCACCGCAGAGCACAGGCTCCGGACGCACAGGCTCAGTGGCCATGGCTCACGCGCCCAGCCGCTTCGCGGCATGTGGGATCTTCCCAGACCAGGGCACGAACCCGAGTCCCCTGCATCGGCAGGTGGACTCTCAACCACTGCACCACCAGGAAAGCCCTACTTTGCCCATTTTTAATCAGGTTGTTAAATTTTTTGTTGTGCTTTGTTTGAAAATATTTTAAACATTTATTTATTTATTTAGGCTGCACTGGGTCTTAGTTGCGGCACATGGGCATGTGGGATCCTTAGCTGCGGCAAGCAGACTTCTTAGCTATAGCATGCGGACTTCTCAGTTGCAGCATGCGGGCAGACTCTTAGTTCCCCGACCAGGGATCGAACCTGGGCCCCCTGCATTGGGAGCATGGAGTCTTACCCACTGGACCACCAGGGAAGTCCCCTTTGTTTGAAATTTTGATAGCAAGTTACTACTTCAAAAAGTTACCTTTCCTTTTGGCAACACTTCTCCTGACACATGCAGCGGCAATACTGGGATGAGGCTGCCGACAAGGGACCAAGACACCTCTCAGTGTGACTGCCTCAGCACACACATGTTTGTTTTCTGAAAGTGTGTGGCCAGATTATGGTACCTGGATTTCACTTCATGGCAGTGAAAGAGCCACATATATCATGCTATAGGGGAGGGCTGAGAGGGTGTGGGCCACAATCTCAGGCTCAGGATGGTATTTACGTTTTTAAATGGTTGGATGAAATACCTAATAGTAGGTATTTGCTTCTTGTCCCACAAAGCCTAGAACGTACTACCTAGCACTTGAAGGAAATGCTTGCTGACATTTCTCCAAAGAAGACATACAGATGGTCAACAGGTACATGACAAAACACGCAATATTTGCTAATTATTAGAGAAATGCAAGCCAAAACTACGAGGTATCACCTCACACCAGTCAGAATGGCCATGATTAAAAAGTCTACAAACAATAAATGCTGGAGAGGGCGTGGAGAAAAAGGAACTCTCCTTTGCTGTTGGTGGGAATGTAAATTGGTGCAGCCACTATGGAGAACAGTATGGAGGTTCCTCAAGAAACTAAAAATAGAACTACCATATGACCCAGCAATCCCACTCCTGGGCATATATCCGAAGAAAACTCTAATTCGAAATGTACATGCACCCCAATGTTCACAGCAGCACTATTTACAACAGCCAAGACATGGAAGGAGCCTAAATGTCCATCGACAGAGGAATGTATAAGAAGATGTGGTACATATACATAAAATGGAATATGACTCAGCCATAAAAAAGAATGAAATAATGTCATTTGCAGCAACATGGATGGACATATCATATTATCATATTAAGTGAAGTCACTTATTAAGTGAAGTCAGACAGAGAAAGACAAATATCACAATATCACTTGCATGTGAAATCTAAAAAAAATGAAACAAATGAACTTACTTTCAAAACAGAAATGGACTCACAACTATAGAAAACAAACTTATGGTTACCAAAGGGACTGATGGGGGGATGTTAATTAGGAGTTTGAAATTGACATATACACCCTGCTACTATAAAATCGATAAAACAACAGGGACCTACAGTATAGGGTGCTACATTCAATATCTTGTAATAACCTATAATGGAAAAGAATCTGAAAAAGAATATATATATAACTGAATCATTCTGCTGTATACCTGAAACTAACACAATATTGTAAATTAACTATACTTCAATTTAAAACACGGTTGGGGGACTTCCAGGGTGGTCCAGTGGTTAAGACTCCACGATCCCAATGCAGGGGGCCCAGGTCCGATCCCTGGTCAGGGAACTAAGATCCCATATACCGCAACTAAGATGGCACGCCTTAGAGAAGCCCGTGCCAAAATAAATAAATAAATAAATAATTTTTAAAATAAAATAAAAAATGGTTAATTTAAAAAAAAAAAGAAAGAAAATGCTTGCTAACTCCTAGTCTAGAAGAACTCTTAAAATGTCTCATCAGGTTGTATAAACTTTTATGTGTAAAGAAATATCCTTAGTGATATGTGAATCTTTACTTTCCTGAAACATAAAAATTAGTATGTGGAGTAATACGGACACATGCGTGACACCAGGTGCCTTCATTCCACCCACTCCTGCTTCATCCAGGCCTCAGATCCCACACTTCATCTCCCCTCACAGAGGGAAGAGTGAACCAGCAGAGGGCACATCAGGAATGTGTGAGGCTCTTAACAGAGCCTGACCAACCATGTGACGACCCTTTCTCTGCATCACTCATACCCCTTCGGGTTTAATAAGGAGCAGGAAATCTAAGTCCGTTCTAGGACCTGCTCTAGGAACTCTCAAGAGACAATACAATACCGACACAACACAAGGTCAGATGGATTCTCCCTCACCCCCCACTGAAGGCAGGGAGACTAGAGAGAGAGGAGTCCGGATTCCCCAGTAGGCCCTGTAGCTGTGTGGCTGGGGGGCGTGGGTTTGTCCCTCCTCACAAGTACTTACGCACACCTACACACCACATGCACTTGTCCAACCCCTGCCCAGCCCCACTCCTGCCCAGCTGTGACCTGACCACAACACAGACTTCTATAGCTGGCTTGTTAATTTCTCCCTCTACTTTCTGGAAAGTTTTAAGATAAACATTAACTTCAAAAATACATTTGACCTTAGCAACTATAATTAAATGAGTTAAAGCACTAAACAGTGCCTGGCACAGAGAAGGCCCACAATCCAAGCCAGGCGACGTAATGGAAGAAGGGAGGGGAGTGTCCTTGTCTGGCACAGGACTGAGGTTATCAACCCATCACCTCCAGCCAGGACTCCTGGGTCCTGCTGGGCTCAAGAAGGGAAAGTCCTCCCCGCACCCCTGGCACCAAGCCCATCCCCAGGCACCGTGTCACTGGGTCTAGAAAGCGAAGGAAACAGTTCTCCCTCCACCCCTGCTCTGGACACTCATTATTGAAGTCCATCTATGAGCTGCTGAGCTGATCAAGGTCTTGCAGAGGTTTTCTGCCCAGAGAGTTTCTTACGACCCACTGCAGAACTCAGTGCACCTCAGAACAGCAGGAAGAGAGGCCACTTCATTCCCACAAAGGAAAAGCACATCAGTTCAAAAATTACCACTAACTGTGCTGGTAAGAACTTTTAGACCATAAATTTTTACCCCAAACCTCATAAGCGTCATACCACTCAGCATGAAATAGACATTCCTGTCCCTCAATCCCCGACTATGCCAATGTCCCAGGGCCTTTGCACTCACTATCCCCCTGGCTTCTACACAGATGGCTCCTGGTCCTTCAGTCCCAGTCCACCGGGCACCTCCTAGGGAGGCCTCCCCTGACCCTATCTGAGGGGCACCAGTGGGGCCAGCTCTGCCGGTCCTGCTCCCTGCTCTGACCCCCGCACCTAGAACTGAGCCCACACCCCAGGAGGCTCTCACAGTGTTAGCTAAATGAACATATCTTCTCAATCAAAATATAAGGTTGAGATGTAAAATGACTCATCATTTATTCTTTTCTTCCACAACTTAAATAAAAAAGAGCGAGTGGGAAATCGCCTTTCCCTCAGGTGACCTGAGGCAGAGAGGAACTACCAGGTCTCTGAGCCCTGCCTCAGGAAAAGGCTAACAAAAGATCCGCTCTCCCTCAGCTTTTGAAAAAGTTTCAAAACTACAGAGAATGAATGACCCACACACCCACCATCTGGATCCACCAGCCACTCACATTTTGCCACATTTGCTCTCTCCCTCTCTTGCTCCGCACACATATGCACACATGTGTTCACACACACACATACTTTTGTGTTCCTGATCCATTTCAGAATCATAGGTCCCAGGACAAGGGCTTTCTCCACACAACCACAATATAAACATCACACTCGGGAATAATGCTGATGTAATACTGATATCTAATACACATAGACACATTTTCCCAATGTTCTAATAATGTCCTTTACAGTTTTTTAAATCCAAGACCCAGTTAACAATTACACATTATTTGTGATGTAATCTCTTAGCCTTCTTTAATCCATTAGTTTTAACCACAAGAAATTGTTGAGATTTGACCATTTTTGACCTACAATGAAGGGAACTTCACATGGTCCCACCCAACACAGCAGTCCCTGAGCTTTGGGTTAAAGGAGTTCTACCTGCCTCCCTCTTTTCAGTAGACCCTTGTTTTGACCAAATGCCAAGTCCACCCCTGCCGTTCATTTCAAAGCTCAAGAATATCCTCGACCTGTTTGGGGTGTCTGCAGCTCACCCTGTGCTGCCCCTGCCTGCCCAGCTCTGGGGTCAGCCACTCGCAAAGGAGCTCACAGACTGACATGGAATCCACCCACACCTGCAGGGAGAAGCCAGGCTGTGAGGAGAGGTTCAGTCCAGAAGGCAGGACACCTCACAGGACAATGACCTGGACCGGATCCTGGCTCAGTGGCATGAAAAGAAGAAGAGGGAGGGGCTGCCCAGAAGAGCAGGGCTGGAGACGTGACAATCAATCACATTAACACTAGACCTCACAGGGATCCGGACCAGGTAAATAATCTGACTGTGGAGAAAGGGAAGCCCCATGTATTCAATATTAGATGATCCTGAAAAACTACTGTTGGTGCTGTTTGTCTGACCACAGCAGTACGGCTATGAAGGAAAGATGCCCTTTTCATGTTTTTAGAAATGCATTCTAAATAGCATAAGTCTAAATGGTTGAGTATCACTAACTCATATGGCTCAACCTCAGAAGAGTGAAATGACAAGTTGGATTTGCTTTAAAACACTTCCGCAAAGAAAAAGAAAAAAGAGAGAAAAGAAAATCTTCACAACCATCAAATCAAGAAGACAGATGGGCAGGATTTGCTTTATCTACTTATACACGAGAGAATTCCTAATAAACATTTTTACACAATACAGGTGGACAAGGTGGCTGCCTGGAATCTGTGTTAGCTCTGCAGAGCCATGCACTTGAAAGGAGTGATGGAAGATGAGCACAGCTTGTACCAAATGGCTTCTGCCTCGGGATGAGGCAAGCAACCCCTCCAGCTTCACTGTCAGCCCTGGCAGCTGAGCTATGCGAGGAGCTAGGGTAGATAGGAAGGTGCTATCCTCAGTCATGACAAAGGGCTACTCACAGCTCAGCAGGCAGCCTAACAGTCAACTGTACTGTCTAGAAGCCATCCTGGCAACAGTCCACAGGGATCCTGAGAAACCCAGCTCAGTTGTCCAACTTGCAAGCTGCTAGTGGACCAACACACATAAAAAGGCACAAGGACCCTATGCCAGCCATGGGATCCCAGGACCCGGCATTCCTGTTGTTTATCAGAGGAAGTAGGATTTTGCCCTCAAGGAAAGCTCTTCCGGCAAGAAGAGTTCAAAGCCCCCCAAGACTGAGGCCCCATAAGACTTGGAAAAGGGAGCACTAAAGACCCGGCCCGACTCACTGCCCCCTCTGCACCTCCCAGGCCACATTCTGCTCTGGGTCCCACTGAACACAATGGTCATCTTGGCCCTTCTCTGTGAGCTGGACTGTCCTATACCACCAAAAGACCACCCCTACCACGCCAACCACCACAACTGCCCCTCAGTTGAGAGCCACTGCCCACAATCTGCCCCTCCAGCCCCTGCGCACAGCGCTCTGGTGGGGCCTCTCCCTCCTGCAAGGCCTCTCACCCAGCTCTCGGGGCAGCACCTCCAAAGGTCTGCTGACCCCCTACTCACACCTCCCATCCAAGGGGAGCCCTGCCTCAGCCCAGGGGGTCCCGGGCCCTGATGTAAACCATCAGAAAAGAACTCACGCCTGCTCTAGAGGAGTTATGAGGACTCGGGGACAACGGGGTGCTCAGCGCAGTGACGAGCATGTGCCTGAGGAGGAGTGGCCACTGTGGCCACCTGGTACTGTGGTAGTTCACACATGTGCGCACCTGAGGGCACACATCTGACCCCAGCGCTCTCTGCCTGAGCTCCCCTTCTAGCCTCAGCCAAACTCTGCCAGGTCTCCCTGCCACCTAAGGGCCCTTCCTCTCAAGGGAGGTCACGGCACCCCTCAGCAGCAACACAAGGCTCCAGGATCCAGCCCGAGCCCCTCGTCGTGGACAACAGCCCTTTTCCCTCCATGCCAAGCCCTGTGCCCAAGTTGTTCAGGGTGCACTTCCTGAACAACTCAAGGACCACCACTCACAAAGGCTTTTTTCCCTTTCCCTCCTCTGGGCCCTCACTGTCCCCAGGGTCAACTGCAGACTGGGCAGCACCTGCCATTTCTAACAAAGCAGCTGCAGTTGGCAAAGGACTCACTTTGACTCCCAGTGGGAGTCAGCCCTCCCCAAGCACAGCAAGACAGTGAAACAGAAGTACTGAGAGGACGGGCATTGAGAACCAGGCTGAGGAGGTCAGCCTGAGAGTCTGTGCAGAGGGAACAAAACAAAACGTGAACAGACACATGAGGGCTCCCAGGCTCACCGCATGAGCAGTGTGGCCAGGCCTCAGCTCCTACCTCTGAACACCAGCACAGAACCTACCTAGCACACGAGGCACCACATCTCCCCAGTGTGTGACCTGGAATAGGAAGCACGGGGTCACCCGATCTCCCTACCTTAGAGCTTTAACAAGAAACTACCAAGATTAGAAGGAGCAAAAATAGAAGAGGAAAGGAAAGGTGGCATGAAAGAGAACTCAGGACAGTGAGTGACTGTTGGGATGGCTACACAGCCCAGTAAATTTACAAAAAAAAACACAAAACACTGAATTGAACACTTAAAAACAAGAGGCCTCGGGAACTGCCTGGCGGTCTAGTGGTTAGGACTCCGTGCTTCCAATGCCAGGGGTCCGGGTTCAGTCCCTGGTCGGGGAACTAAGATCCTGCAAGCTGCTTGGCAAAGCCAAAAAAAAAAAAAAAAAAAAGTATGTCTTACCTGCTTATATCTATGACCCAGATCAAGGTGTGTGAAATTGTAAAAATTATAAAAAAACAAACAAACAAGAGGACCCTGGTATATGACCATACCTCAGTAAAGCTATCATTTATTTATTTTATTATTACTTTTTTTTTGGCTGCACTGGGTCTTCATTGCTCTGCACGGGCTTTCTCTACCTGCGGCGACCGGGGGTTACTCTTCATTGCGGTGCACAGGCTTCTCACTGCAGTGGCTTCCCTCGTTGCGGAGCACGGGCTCTAGGCACGCGGGCTCAGTAGTTGCGGCTCGCGGGCTCTAGAGCACAGGCTCAGTAGTTGTGGCACACGGGCTTAGTTGCTCTGCGGCATGTGGGATCATCCCGGACCAGGGCTCGAACCCGTGTCCCCTGCATTGGTAGGTGGATTCTAAACCACTGCACCACCAGGGAAGCCCAGTAAAGCTATTAGAAAGATGCCTCTCTTTTTTGGTTGTGGGAGCTAGATTGATAGAGAACTTTGTTCTGCTGTTAATATTGGTATTGTATTAGTGTTACCTTTTCCCCCCAATCATGCTGAATCTGGGTAACAAAACTAATTGGGTAAATAGAGTTAGGAGTTATTTCGCTTATTAAACAGTAACTGACACGTAAGCCCTCCCTTTCAGGGGTTTGGAACCAAACGCCAGAAATCCAATAAGAGGAAAGTACAGGTAGAACACATGCCAGAGCTCCTGCGAGGTTAGCAGCATCTCATCTCCAATTTTCTCAAGGCGTACTTATGTCACAGCTGTACTGAGTGTTCACGGAACAAAAAAGGGCTGACTCAAATTTTAAACTCACCACTTTTAGGAACCCCGGAACTATATGGAACTCACTCCTCACCATAAGCTGAGGGCCAGGAAGCAGAAGATGATCTGTTTACCTGGACAATCAAGGATATGCTGGAACAGCCTTCCCTGACTTCTGAAGGCAGCAGGTTTTGAAGAGTAGGTAGCAGTTCTTTATAATTTTATAAATTGACACACATCAATGTACATAAACACCGGTGAATCCATCAATAAAGGTAACAAACACATCCATCACCCTCAGTCTCCTCGTGCCTTTGCCATCCCTCTCTCCTTTCCTCCCCTCCCCACAACCACTGATCTGCCTTCTGTCACTGTAGGTTACCTAGCACTTTCTAGAGTTTTATATGAACAGAATCAAAGAGTATATACTCTTTTTTAAGTGCATCTTTCACTCACTGGAATTATTTGAAGATACATCCATGTTGCTGGCTGTATCAACGGTTCATTTCCTTTTTTTTGTTTGGCAGTGTTCCCAACTCTTAAGATTTTCACCATAATTCCAATGTTTGGAGGAAACACAATAGTAGCAACAGTCAAGGGGAAATATTCCAACTAGGCAGACCAGAAGGTCTGTAATACCAGCTATTATGCAAAGGACTTCCAAAATTACCTTTCCCTGCCCTTTGAGGGGCAGGGGAAGGGGCCAGGAAAGGGTCAAATACCCAAAAGAAAACTGTCCCTTTATCTTAAGGACACCCGTCAGGGCTTTGATAAATATCAGTTTCAAATAATAAACAAGAAAACAAGTGTCATTGGAACCAACTCAGAGCTCAGCAGGAGTCACCTCTGCCTGCCATTCTCCCACCCTGGCCAAGACACACATGTGTTACCTCAACAAACTTTCAGATAAAACCAACTGTGCAAAACTGGCAGTCAAGACTGATATCAAAAGTGGCTACACACCGGAAAGCAGTCTGGCAGCACCCGAAAAAGCAACAGGCAGTTGTTACCATACCACCCACCAATTTCACTGAAGGCTTACGTCCACACAGAAACCTCTACACAGACGTTCACAGCAGCATTTTCCATAACAGCTAAAAACAAAAACAACTCAAATGTCCACCGACAGGTAAGTGGATAAACAAAATGTGGTCTGTCTGTGCTGTGGAATATCATTCAGTCATAATAAGGAATGGAGCAGATACATGCCACAACATAGATGAACCCTGAAAACATGCTCAGTAAAAGAACAAAAGACCACATACTATATGTCTATTTATATGAAATGTCCAGAGTACATAAATCCAGAGATAGAAAGATTAGTGGCTGCCTGGGGTTAGAGAAGGGAGGACTGACAGGCTAAGGGGTGCAGGGCTTCTTTTTATGGTGATGAAAATGTCCTAAAATCGACTGTGGTGGTGGCTGCACAACTCTGAATGTACTGAAGTCACTGAATTGCACACTTTGAATGGGTGAAGTGTACGGTATGTGAATTCTACCTCGGTAAAGCTGTGAAACAAAAGTGGTTGCCCAGCACTTGACAATCCACAGCCACTCATCCAATAAGATAAAATCAAAAGGCACTCAGAAGAGAAGCCCAGGGACTTCCCTGGTGGCGCAGTGGTTAAGAATCCGCCTGCCAATGCAGGGGACATGGGTTCGAACCCTGGTCCGGGAAGATCCCACGTGCCGCGGAGCAACTAAGCCCGTGAGCCACAACTACTGAGCCCACGTGCCTAGAGCCTGTGCTCCGATACAAGAGAAGCCAACGCAATGAGTAGCCCCCACTCACCACAACTAGAGAAAGCCCGCACACAGCAACGAAGACCCAATGCAGCCAAAAATAAATAAGTAAATATATTTATTTATTAATTTAAAAAAAAAAAAAAAAGAACCCAACTAGAACTCAGAGCTGCTCCAGGCTTGCTGTTTTATAGGCTACAGTTTAAACAGGATTTCCAATAAAACGATTACCTCTCACAACCCTGAGCTGCCACGGGTCATGGCACACTGCTCAACCAAGAGATCTTTATCCTCAGCCTTCCGGACACGCTGGACACAAATTACAGACAGCACTATCTGGTCTATCCATTCATACGTGAGTCCAGATTTCACGTATGTTTAAAAGTAACAAAAATATAGCTGTTATCCCCATTTTACAGCTGTGGAAACAGGTCTACAGAGTATGAAACTACAGGCGTTATCATGAGCCTCCAGCGGCTCATTCATTTCTCCATGCAAACTCTCCCCTCTCTCCTACCTTCCCCCACCATATGTAAACAAAACCGAAAAAACATACATATGGTGCACACCTGTTCTCCCTGATGCCCCACCCATCAAGCTTCTATTTTTAAGGAATCTGGGGTTAGCATGAGTCAAATGTTTTCTGCTTCTATTAGGGGATAAAAGAAAGTCCAGGTGGGTGGTCTACCCACGGGAATGACTCATCCAACTAGAATGTAAGCCCCCTCCTCCAGGACAGGGTTTGAGCTCACTATGGCTGAGGATGGGTTAGCTCCCCGCACCCTGGCGGTGGATCCTCTTGCTAAGGGACACCTGTGACAAGGTGAACCCTATAGCTCCTCCCTGGCTGAGAATTCAGGAAAATAAACCTGAGGGAGGTGCCAGGCACAGGAATGGAATCTGAGATCCACAGGAAGATGGCTACATTCCTGGGGAGCCCAGCCCAAGACCACTGCCAGCCCCTTCTCCCACCCCGGGGCAAGGACCCAGGTCCAGGAAGTGTATGCCTAACACACTCTCGTAACACAAACCCAAATTTAAAATAACTGAGCAGCCTTCGCTAAATGTTCACATTATTAAGAACAAAACTTTCTGACGTGGCAGAACCATTTATATGAAACCCACTACCACGGCCCAATTGGAGGAACAAACTCAAAACCAACTTTTCCAAGGCAGGGCTGTGGAGTTACGTAACAGGTCGATTTCAGCAACAGGCAATGCAAGAAGGAAAAACAAAACGCAAACTGCTTCATGAATAATCTTAAAAGCCAGAGAGTGTGGGGTTCTCGATTGGATGCAAAAATTCCGTGTCTGCTGGGGAAGCCTCGACCCTCCTCTCGCCAGCATCCCAGGGCCCGGTGAAATTTGAACCCGCCGCACAGTGGGCATGAATGGGGGCGGGGGTGCCCCGATGGCTGCGACCACAGGTAAGGGAGTGGGGCAGGGCGGTCGCATCAGCCAGAGGGGGAACCGGAGCAGATCACCCCGGAGCTGGTTTGAGCAGGGCACTGACCCAGCTGGAGGAGAACTCGGGGACAAGTCGCCCCCAACCTGTCCAGAGACGGACCTAGGGCCGCTCACCTCGGACAGGCCCGGAAGAGGACTTGGGACAGATCACGTAAGACCCGGCCTGAGCTAGGTCCTGAGATCACTCGGACGCAACCAGAGCGGAACTTGAAGGAGATCTACCCGGGTCCGGCTGGAGAGCGGAAACTGGGGCAGGTTACTCCGGGCACGTCCTGAGCGGGAGATGCCCGTCCAGGTTACTCCGCACCCGGCCGGGCTGTGGGACCCGAGCAGATCAGCCTGGGCCCGGCTGGAGTGGAAACCGGGGCAGGTCCCCGACCGCCGAGGCCCGGCCCTGGCTTCCGGCGTCGCCATGTGCCGCTCACCTGCGCGTCGAGCTGTCCGGCCGCCGCGCCCGGGCCCGCGCAGACCGGGGCCCCAGCGCCGCCACCTCCGGGGCCGCCGGGGGGCGTCTGCGTCTGGCTGGGGAGAGTGAAGTCGGTAAACTCGAACTCGGAGCCCTGGGTGTCGGCGCCGAGCAGCTCGGCCTCCTCAGTGTCCAGGAAGGTGAGCGTCTGCGAGCTGGGCCCGTACGCCTCCACGCTCATGGTGTCGCCGCGTAGAGCTCTCAGGCCGGCTCCACACCTCACTCGAGCCCGCCGCCGCGCTGAGGCCTAGGCCGCAGGCCTCGGGCTGCCGCCGCCGCCGCTGCGCCCGCGCCCGTGAAACGGATCAAAACGCCCGCCGCAGAGCGAGCAGGGTCGAGAGTCACGCGCGCCAAACCGCCGCCGCTGCCGCCGAGCCTCTCAGCTTCGCCGCTTCCTTCGGAGCCGCCCGCCCTCGCAGCCCTCGGCAGGAACCGCCGCCACCGCTGCCGTCGCCGCCGTGCGCGTGCGCGAGCCCGACGCCAGCGCAGGTGCGCGTGCGCGAGCCCGACGCCGGCGCAGGCGCGCGCACTCCTTGAGGACGCCTCCAACCGCGCCCGGACTCCCGGAGCCTAGCGGGCCGACGGGACGCGCAACGTGCACGCGTGGGGGGCGGGACTTCCAACTGCCGTCTCAGCAGACGCTCCAGTACGTGGTCACGCCCCAACCGCTGCTGTGTGGCGCTGGGGCAGAGGTTGGTTTCGGATTTGGTCGTGTGTGTCAGGCGGTGGCAGTGTCTTGGGTTAACTGAGCGCCAACTGAATGCCTTACATAGGTGGAACACCCAGCTGGGGAGGCTTCACCAGGACGGTGCGGTGCGTCCCCATCTCTCGAAGAAGCTCCCTGGGCCTGTTAACCCATCTTTAAAATGGAGGCGCCTGGCACAAAGTAGCTGCTCAGTGTGCATTGGTTGAATAAATGAATGGGGACAGTCCTTACCACAGAGCCTAGCACGCGGAAATGGTGATTGCTGCTGCTCTGGACAATAATATTATTCAGAGGCAGTATATAACAAAGCGATTGGGAGTACTTGCTCTGAGTTGAAATCCAGACCTGACCACCTACTGGCTGTGTGGCTTTGTACAAGTGATTTCACCTCTCTGAGCCTAGGGTTTTCTCATCTGGGAAAGGGAAATAATAGCCATTAAGATGGAATGAGGAATAAATGAGCTACTATTTACTCCCTTAAGAAGTATTTATAAAGGAAAGTTCCATGTGGACAGGAGCTGACCATGTGATCATGGGCTTCCCCAATGGGAAGAATAATGCCAACACACAGGAGGTGCTCAGTAAAAGTTCAGTTACTAGTTTCTGAGCATTAATTTCCTAACTTCTAGCCTCAGTTTCCTTTTTTGTAAAGTGTCTTCGAGAACCTGCCACTTCCCAAGATTCTGGGACTAAATACTTGAAGTCAGCTCACAGGGCTCCTGGTTTGCATGGCTACACTAAAAGTTCCTGATGCTGCATTGTTCCTCATTTTCCAATATTCCTGTCACAACATGATAAGAGTTTCCTTTTTCCTTCTTCACATCTTTTTTGGCTTCCTGTGCACTAAAATGTGGGAATATAAAAAATGAATAATTAGGTCCCCCTCTCCAGGGTGAGAGTTTAAGGGAGAATCCCAACAAGCCAACAGATGCTTTCAATAAAATGCAAAGCCCTCTATGGAAAATATCCAATTGAATTGGTAGAAGCATTTAAGACCAATGTGGTAAAACTTATCAGAGTTTTATTTATTTATTTATTTTTATTAATTTTATTTATTTATTTTTGGCTGCGTTGGGTCTTCGTTGCTGTGCATGGGCTTTCTCTTGTTGTGGCGAGTGGGGGCTACTCTTCGTTGCGGTGCGCGGGCTTCTCATTGCAGTGGCTTCTCTTGTTGCAGAGCAAGGCTCTAGTTGCATGGGCTTCAGTAGTTGTGGCACTCTGGCTCAGTAGTTGTGGCTCTCAGGGTCTAGAGCTCAGGCTCAGTAGCTGTGGCACATGGGCTTAGTTGCTCCGTGGCATGTGAGATCTTCCCAGAGCAGGGCTCGAACCCATGTCCCCTGCATTGGCAGATGGATTCTTAACCACTGTGCCACCAGGGAAGTCCCCCTTATCAGAGTTTTAAATGCATGCCCTGCCCTGCATTTGACCTAGCAATTCCATTTCTAAGGATCTCCTCTTGTGTCCTACATACACTCACATTTGCAAAACGTTTTAGTGTATTTGATAATACACTAAAGCATATCTATTTAACACAAAAGAAGTCGGTAATGGAGGAATTGAAAAAAAAAGACATGACGTATAGAAAGCAAGTAGCAAATGGCAGAAATAAGTCTTTATGTGTAATTACACTAACTGTAAATGGATTAAATTCTCCACTTAAAAGACAGAGATTGTCAGAACTGATTTTTTAAAATCATGGTTCAACTATGCTGTCTACAAAAGACTCACTTTAGATTCAAAGACAAAATTGAAAGTAAATGGAGAGAAAAAGACACTCCATGCAAATAGTAACCCAAAGAGAGCTGGACTGGCTATACTAATCTCAGATGTTAAGACAAAAATTGTTACTTGAGACAAAGAACATTATATAATGATAAAAGTTTCCGTCTCTCAGGAAGAAATAATGTATTTTGGGTCTCTACCTAACAGTAGAGACCCAAAATACATGAAGCAAAATGTGACAAATTGAAAGGAGAAATAAACAATTCAACAGTAACTATGGTTTACTCTTGAGGAAAGGAGTCTAAGGCCTAGGGAGATGAAAATGTAGAGTGGAGTTGTCATTTAAGACCTACTCACCCAACCTGGGAGGTCCCAAGGATACAACTTTCACCATGATTGTGAGAAATAAATTTGTGAGGGAACCCCAGCATCCTGGAGGAGCTCTATGATCTCTCTTCTCTGTAGCTCAGAACTTATAACAGTAACTGCTGCCACTGAATTGGGAAACCTAAATGCAATGAGAGTAATTGAATCCCGGGTTGGCACAAGCCAAGCGGTGGCACTCAAACACCAAAGGCAAGGTGGGTGTCATTACCATAATGGACATCAGGGTCAAAGCAGCAATCAGGAAAAAAAAAAAATCAGGATAGTCTGACTCACAGAGACCTATGGCATTGGCTAGATGATCATGGTGTTCCTAGAAGTGAAATAGATGGGAAGCCTACTAAGTTCTTATTTGATCTGTTTAAGCAGAAAAGTTCTAGGTCAAGTGAACAAAAGTCTAACTTGAATCATAAAAATAGAGAGTCGCGGCCCCTCAGTCAATCCTCAGACTTGATCCAGTTCACAAACCCAGAACATCTTTAAGGAAGATGAGGCTGAGTGCCCTTGAGGAAGGACCCTGGCACACTACCAAAAATTTGTATGTTAACATTTCTCCCAGTCTTCTCCAATGAAACCTATGGCCCTTTACCAGGGTGACTGTGCACTGGGGAAAAGGAAATAATTAGGCCTTTCAGGAATTACTGGACACTGCCTCTGAACCAACACTAATTCTGGGAGACCCGAAACATCACTGTGGTCCATCAATCAGAATAGGGGCTTATGGGGACTTCCCTGGTGGTCCAGTGGTTAAGAATCCACCTTCCAATGCAGGGGACATGGGTTCCATCCCTGGTCAGGGAAATAAGATCCCACATGCTACAGGGCAACTAAGCCCGCACACCACAACTATTGAGCATGCATGCAAGCCACAACTAGAGAGAAGCCCAGCGCGCCTCAACAAAAGATCCTGCCTGCCACAACTTAGACCCGATGCAGCCAAAAAATAAATAAATAACTAAATATTTTTTTTTAAAAACTTAAAACTTAAAAAAAAAAAAGAATAGGGGCTTATGGAAGTCAAGTTATCAATGGAGTTTTAGCTGGTCCATTTCACAATGGGTCCAGTGGATCCCTGAACCCATCCTGTGGTATTTCCCCAGTTCTGGAATACATAATTGGAATAGATACACTTAACAGCTGGCAGAATCCTCACATTCATTCCGTGACCTATGGAGTGAGGGCTATTATGGTGGGAAAGGTCAAGTGAAAGCCACTAGAACTGTCTCTAGCTAAGAAAATGGTAAACCAAAAATAATACTGCATTCCTGGAGGGATGGCAGAGATTAGTGCCAACATCAAGGACTTGAAAGGTGCGATTGAATGCACATCCCCATTCAACTCTGCTATTTGGCATGTACTGAGGACAGATGGAGCTTGGAGAATGACAGTGGGTTATCACAAGCTTAAGCAGGTGGTTGACTCCAGTTGCAACGGCCCTACCAGATGTGGTTTCATTCCTTGAGCAAATAAACACATTCTCGGTACCTGGTATGCAGCTATATAGGTGGCAAATGCCTTTTTCTCCATCCTTGTCCAAGACCAGAAGTAGTTTGCTTTCAGCTGAAGAGACCAGCAATACACCTTCACTGGCCTACCTCAGGGGTACATCAACTCTCCAGCCCCATGTCACAATTTAGTTCTCAGAAATCTTGATCACCTTTCCCTTTCACAAGATGTCACACTGGTCCATTATAATGATGACATTATGCTGATTGGACCTAGTGAACAAGAAGTAGCAACCATTATGGACTTACTGGTAAGACATTTGCATGTCAGAGAGTAGGAAATAAATCCAACAAAAATTCAGGGGCCTTCTAGCTCAGTGTAATTTTTAGGGATCCAGAGGTGTGGGGAGTGTAGAGGTATCCCTTCTGAGGTGGCTTAAGTTGTTGCATCTGGCCCCATCTGTCACCAAGAAAGGGACACAAAGCCTAGGGGGCCTCTTTGGATTGTGGAGGCAACATATTCCTCATTTGGGTGTGTTACTCTGGCCCACTTACCAAGTGACCTGAAAAACTGCTGGTTTTGAGTGAGACCCAGAACAAGAGAGGGCTCTGCAACAGGTCCAGGCTGCTGTGCAAACTGTTCTGCCACTTTGACTGTAAGATCCAGCAGATCAAATGGTGTCAGTGGCAGATAGCGATGCTCTTTGGAGCCTTTGGCAGCCCATGTAGGTGAAATGCAGCACAAGCCCTTAGGATTTTGGAGCAAAGCCCTGCCATCCTCTGCAGGTAAATACTTTCCTTTGGGGAAACAGCTTTACGCCTGCTACTGGGCCTTAGTAGAGACTGAACCCTTCACCATGAGCCACCAAGTTACTATGGGATCTGAGCTGCCATCATGAACTGAGCACTGTCTGATCCATCAACACATAAAACAGGATGTGCACAGCAGCCCATCATCAAATGGAAGGGGTATGTATATAAGATCAGGCCTGGGCTTCTCTGGTGGCCCAGTGGTTAAGAGTTCCGCTGACAATGCAGGGGACATGGGTTCGAGCCCTGGTCCAGGAAGATTCCACATGCCGTGGAGCAACTAAGCCCGTGCGCCACAACTACTGAGCCTGCAAGCCACAACTACTGAAGGCCGCGCACCTAGACCCCGTGCTCCGCAACAAGAGAAGCCACCACAATGAGAAACCCGCGCACCAAAACGAGTAGCCCCCCCCCGCTCACCGCAACTAGAGAAAGCCCGTGCGCAGCAACGAAGACTGAATGCAGCCAAAACTTAATCAATTAATTAATTTAAAAAATATATATATATCAGGCCCAAACAGACCCTGAAGGCAGAAGTAAGTTACCTGAAAAAATGGGCCAAATGCCCATGGTCCCCACTTCGGTTACACTGCCTTCTCTCTCCCAGCCTGCACCTATGGCCTTATGCAGAGTTTCCTGTGATCAGTTGACAGAGGAAGAGAAATCTTGGGCCTGGATGGCAGGTGGGGCTGCGCAATATGCAGACACCACCAAAAGTGGACAGCTGTAAAACTACAGCCCCTCTGTGACAGCCCTGAAGGACAGCCACGAAGGGAACCCCTCCCAGTGGGCAGAATTTCAGCCAGTGCACTTAGCTGTTCATTTTGCTTGGAGGGAGAAATGGCCAAATGTATGATTATACACCGATTCATAGGCTGCAGCCAATGGTTTGTTTGGATGGTCAGGGACTTGGAAAGAACAACATTGGAAAACTGGGAACAAGAAAGTCTGGGGAAGACTATGTAGATAGACGTCCTTGAATGGTGGGGTCGGGGGGAGGAATGCAAAGATATTTGTGTCCCATGTGATTGCTCACCAAAGGGTGAACCCAACAGAGGAGTATTTTAATAATCGAATGGACAGGATGACCCATTCTGGGAACACCAGTCAGCTTCTTTTCCCAGCCACTCCTGTCACCACCTAATGGACCATGCATGAACAAGTGGCCATGGTGGCAGGAATGGAAGTTATGCGTGGGCTCAGCCACCTGGACTTCCATTCACTAAGGCCAGGCCAGCTATGGCCACTGCCGAATGCCCAATCTGCCGATAACAGAGACCAACACTGATCCCCCAGTACGGCACCATTGTCTGGCCAGCTACCCAATGGCAGGTTGATCACTTTGGACCACTTCCATCATGGAAGAAGCAGCATTTTGTTTACTGGAATAGATACTTACTCTGGATGTGGAATTGCCTTCTCTGCATGTAATGCTTCTACCAAAACTACCATCTGTGGACTTACAGAATGCCTCGTCCGCCATGATGGTGCTCCACATAGCGTTCTTTTGATCAAGAAACTCACTGCACAGCAAATGAAGTGTGGCGATGAATTCACTGGTCTTACCATGTTCCCCATCATCCTGAAGCAGCTAGTTTGATAGAGTAATAGAATGGCCATTTGAAGACTCAGTTACAGTGCCAGCAAGGTGGCAGTACCTTGCAGGGCTGAGGAAGCCTGTCCAGGAGGCTGCAAGTGGTCTGAGTCTGATAGCCAGGATTCACAGATCCAGGAATCAAGGTGTGGATGTGGGAGTGGCACCTTTCACTATTACCACTAGTGACCCCTTAGCAAAACTTTTGCTTCCTGTCCCCATGACCTTATGCTCTACTGGCCTAGAGGTCTTCATTTCAAGGGAAGGAATGATTAGACCAGGAGAAACAATGATTTCATTGAACTGGAAGTTGAGACGGCCACCTGGCCACTTTGGGTTCCTCATGCCTCTGAATCAACAGGCAAGGAAGGGGGTGACTGTGCTGGCTGAGGTGATGGATCGTGACGTCCAAGGGGGAAATTAGCCTTCTACTCCACAATGGAGGTAAGGAAAAGCCTGTCTCGACCACAGGAGATCCCTGAAGTCATATCTTAGTATCACCATGGTCCTGTGATTAAGGTCAATGGAAAACTACAACAACTCAGTTCAGTTCGGACTGCTAATGGCCCAGACCCTTCAGGAATGAAGTTTGGGGTCACCCTATGAGGTAGAAGACGATGACCACTCAGGTGCTTGCTGAGGGCAAAGGGAATATGGAACAGGTAGTAGAAGAAGGTAGTTAATACCAGCCATGACCACGTGACCAGTTACACAAGTGAGGACTGAAATTGTCATGAGTATTTCTTCTTTTTTTTGTTATGTATGTGTGTGTGTAATATCTATATATTCTTCCTTCTCTTATCCTCTTATCATGGAACATGAGACATATTGACTTTATAGTACAGTATTTAAGTATTTTTAGCTTTACATTGTAGTATTTAACTTAAAGTTTACCAAGAACAAAAGTAAACATCACCCAAGGACTTTGCATTCTCCTCTAGAGAAAAGGTTAATGCATTTTCATTGTATACAGGAAAGTTGTATTGTGTTAGGCAAAATTATGACCTGGTTATAATTTTGCCTAACACAATAAGTAACTGCATGACACTTTATTTGAAAATTAAGTATGGTTTAAGTACATGTGTATGATTGCCAAGTTGACAAGGGGTGGACTTATGATGGTTAATTTTGGGTGTCAACTTCACTAGGCCATGGTATCCAGATATTTGGTTAAACGTTATTCTAGATCTCTAGGTATTTTTTAGATGAGATTAACATTGAAATGAGCCAGGCCAAGAAGGACAAATTCTGTATGATTCCATTCCTATGAGGTACTGAGAGTAGGCAATTCATAAAGATAGGAAGTAGAATGGTGCTTGACAGGATATGGGGGAGGGGGAATTGCAACAGGGATGGGGTTTCTTTGGGGGATGATGGAAAAGTTCTGGAATGAGATAATGGTGATAACATTGTGAATAGACTAAAAAATCAATGAATTGTCTACTTCTTTTTTTCTTTGGCAGCGCCGCTCGGCTTGTGGGATCTTAGTTCCCTGACCAGGGATTGAACCTGCACCCTTGGCAGTGAAACCATGGAGTCCTAACCACTGGACTGTGAGGGAATTCCCTGAATTGTCTACTTTAAAATTATGAATTTTATGTTATGGGATTTTATCTCAATTTAAAAGTCGCTCCTCATCAACATTTTGGAAGTTTAAAATATGTCCTCAAGGGCTTCCCTGGTGGCGCAGTGGTTGAGAGTCCGCCTGCTGATGCAGGGGACACAGGTTCATGCCCCGGTCCGGGAAGATCCCACATGCCGCGGAGCGGCTGGGCCCGTGAGCCATGGCCGCTGAGCCTGCACGTCCAGAGCCTGTGCTCCACAACGGGAGAGGCCACAACAGTGGGAGGCCCGCGTACTGCAAAAAAAAAAATAAAAAAATAAATAATAATGTCCTCAAATCCTTTGACACTTTTTTCGATTGCCCTCCCCTTGAGTGTAACTGGACTTAGTGACTTGCAGCTAATGAACAGAAGGCAAAACAGAAGGTGACAGAAGAAACTGCATGATATTGGAGGAATTGAGGTTTCTGCCTTGCCCTCTCCTGGTCACTCACTCAAGGGGACACAAGCTACCACATCATGAGGACACTCAAGCATTGCTGTGGAGAAGCCTCAGGGAGAAGAATTAAGATGTCTCACCATCAGCCAGCACCTGCTGCCGCCCATCTGTGGCAATGAATCCTACAGCCCCGGGAGAGTTTCCTCTGGCTCCAGCTCTAGCCAATAACTTGACCACAAGCTCCTAAGAGACTCTGAGCCAGATCCACCAGGGCAAGCCACTCCCAAATCCCTGACTTATGGAAACTATGAGATAACAAGGTCTATCTTTTTAAACTACTAACTTTGGGTATAACTTGTTACACAGCAATGGATAACTAACACAGACGTACAAGATATTTAATTTCAGGTTAGTTGGTAAAAGCAAAGGATTCCAAACAACTTAGGTGTCCATCACTGGTAACAAATGACTTGTCCCAACCTCAGATTGGGTTGTTACACCCCTAAGGGCAGGACAGCCTCAGCTGTCATGGGCTGGGTGATATCCTGGCTGAGGTGCCTCAGGAGGGAAGCCAGCCCTAGAATGTGGTCTGGAGCAGCTGAGCCCCAAGCCCTTCCATTGCACTTTAGTTCTCCAGCAAAGCTGGAGACATGGTAGCCAGAATTGCAGACTCATGCCTTATCCCTCCTTTCCCTGTCACCCCAAGACTTTCCTTTCCCTTCCTCTGATGGAGCCCTTTTCAGAGCCAGCATTTGTAACTGAACAGGACCCTGTGGGGCCATCCCAGGACAGACCCCACCCCCACCATGTCTTCCGCCTGCCTTTTGTCTGTAAAAAAACTTTAGCCAAAGAATAAATTTAATCAGAGAAGTGGGAAAATTCAGCTAGAAAGGAAAACAGTCAAGCAAGACACAATAATTTCAGGTTAGTCATTAAACAAAGTCAAGGACTTTTAGTTCCTTCTCAAGGGCTATAGATAATATTCTGAGCCATGTCCTTTGAGTTATTTTGCAGATACTGAAACTCTTACCAGGTAGAAGTTAACTGCATGCTGCCCACGAGCACATAGACCCCCAGATCAGCTGGAACCGGAAGACTGATGATGTTGACTCCCAATTACCTCACCACCAGCCGATCAGAAGAAAGTCCATGAGCTGATCACACACCCCACAACCCCGCTCCCTCACTGTCTTTAAAAACCTTTCCCTGAAAACCATCAGGGAGAACCTTTTGAGGGAGAGCCTCTAGCTGCCTGTACTCCTTGCTTGGTGCCCTGCAGTAAATGCTGCACTTTCCTTCCCCACAACCTGGTGTCAGTAGATTGGCTTTGCTACAAGTGGGCAAGTGGACCCAAGTTTGGTTTGGTAACCCATGGATCATAATTTTGATTAAATTATTGTCGGTGTGATTCTTTGTCGAATGTTCATTATTTTTTTGGAGAGGATGCTGCAGGTCTCCCACCCAGATCTCCTTTACTGGCTGGCGCACCCCTACCCCAGCTGCTGTAAATATTGTCTGCTAACAGCTCACAGCCACCCATCGTGAATTGCCCTCACCCGAACTGCCTCACCAGGGAGGTTATGCCCCCCAAAACGCACATCCGCTAGGGAAGCCCACACCAAGGACCAACTGGCATGGGGAACCAGAGGCCAGACCCCTTGCACCAAAGTAGGAACAACTTGAGCTTCTCATGCTCCAGGGTCCCCCCTAGATCAGTGGAGGCTTGACACTAGTTGAGCCCACTTCCTTGCCTGCTCCTTCCCTAAATTGTCCTGCATCCTTCACTCCCTCACAAGTTTCCCCCAAACTCACACAACCTTGAATCTCCATCTCAGGCTCAGCTTCTAGAGAACCCAACCCAAGGTGAGGCAGAAATCAGTTCTCTGAAGGCAGGAACAGTGTCAGTTTCATTCACTGCTGTATGCACAGGGCTGAACACAAGACTTAGCACACAGTAGGTGCTCAGTAAATGTTTCAGTGGCCAAGTCACGAGCCCATATTACTGCTTGGGGAGAACATGGAGGAGACCTATTACCCATGTTTATAGGTTGAAGGGATAACTAAAAGGATCGTCACACTTTTTCAAAATCTTCCATTCTCAGTCACCTCTGGCATGTTTCTCCTGCAAACTCAAGACCCATCAACATCTTCATGTGCTTTGAGCATACAGAGGCCAAGGGCTCCTCAAAAAAGAAGGCACGTTGATCTACTTGTTTCTTTTGTTGCTTGTGCTTTGGGTGTCATTTTCAAGAAACCTTTGCTAATCCAAGGTCATGGAGATTAACCCTTATGTTTTCTTCTAAGAGTAGTATGATTTTAGCTCTTACATGTAGGTCTTTGATCCATTTTTGAGTTAATTTTGTGTATGGTGTGAGGTAGGGGTCCAACTTCATTTTTTTTGTATGTGGCTATCCAGTTGTTCTAGTACCTTTTGCCAAAGAGATTATTCCTTCCCCATTGAATGGTCTTGGTACCTGTTATAAAATGAATGTTTGTGTCCCCCCCTAAATTCGTATATTGAAACCCTAACCTCCAATGTGATGGTATTAAGAAGCAGGGCCTTTGGGGAGGTAATTAGGGCTTGATGAGGTCATGAGGGTAGGGCCTTAATAATGGGGATTAGTACCCTTATAAGAAGAGACGCCAGATCTCTCCCTCCCTTCCTCTCTCTCTCTCTCTCTCTGCCAGGTGAGGGCATAGCAAGCAGGTGGCCCTCTACAAGCCAGGAAGAGAGCTCTCACCAGGAACTGAATTGGCTAGCATCTTGATTTTGGACGTATAGCCTCCAGAGCTGTGAGAAATAAATGTCTGTTTAAGCCATCCAGTCAGTGGTATTTTGTTATAGCAGCCCAAACGGGCTAAGAAAGCATCCTTGTTAAAAATCAATTGATCATGAATGTAAGGCTTTATTTCTGGATTCCCAATTCTATTTTATTGATATATTTGTTTATCCTTATGCTAGTACCATGCTGTCATGATGACTATGGCTTTGGAGTAATTTTCAAAATCAGGAAGTGTGGCTTTCAAAGTTTGCTCTCCTTTCTCAAGGTTGTTGTTTGGGGGGAGAAATGTCTATTCAAGTCCTTTGCCCTTTGTAAATTGTTATTTATATTTTTACTATTGATGTGTAAGAGTTCTTTTTGGATACTGGATACAAGTCCCTTGTCAGGTATATGATTTGCGTGTGTTTTCTCCCATTCTGTGGGTTATCTTTTTCATTTTCTTGATGGTATCATTTGTGGCACAAAAGTTTTAAATTATGATGAAATCTAAATTATCTATTTTTCCTTTTGTTGCTTTTGTGCTTTTTTCATCATAGCTAAGTAACTGTTGCTTATTCTAAGGTCACAAATATTTATTCCTATATTTGATAGACGTCCAACTTTATTCTTTCACGTATACATATATATATATGTATATATATATATCACAATACATATACATCACAATATATATACATATACAATACATATACATATACAATATACAATACAATACATATACATATACATATACATCACAATACATATACATTGTAGATATATTGTCCCAACACCACTTGTTGAAAAGACAGTTCATTTCCCATTGAATTGTCTTGGCACCCTTGTCAAATGCGTTTTTAGTATGAGTGTGTGCCATGGGACAAACTTAGGCTAAAAACTTTTTCTATGTTTATCTGAAATTCAAATGTACCTGGGTATCCTGCATTTGTATTTGCTGAATCTGGCAACTCTATACTGGCATCTAGTGGGTAGAGGCCAGGGATGCTGCTAAACGTCCTACGACGCTCAGGACAGCCCTCCACAAAAAATGAAATCTTACCCAAAATGTCTATGGTGCTGAGGTTGAGAAACCCTGGTGTGAAACAAATACAGGGATAGCATCGCTTGACAACCAGCAACTCTGAGAGTAGGTGGGATCTGCCCATTTTTCGGGAGTGGAAACTGAGGCTCAGAGCAGGTGAAGTAAGCATGGGAGGTCGTGGGCAGTGGGGATTCACCTGGATTCTCTTTAAAAATCACCCAGGAGAGGGCTTCCCTGGTGGCGCAGTGGTTGAGAGTCTGCCTGCCGATGCAGGGGACACGGGTTCGTGCCCCGGTCCGGGAAGATCCCACATGCCGCGGAGCGGCTGGGCCCGTGAGCC